>NC_034409.1:139783110-139968730 GCF_002078875.1 Numida meleagris | reverse complement strand
AGAGAGAATGTCCCAAAATCAAGGTAGGCCTTACTCTACTACCGACGAGAAGACGGCTGGAGAGCGAGGTGCTGCCAGGACGAGAGACGGCGGAAAAAGGGACAAGGTTTCGTGATCTGCAAGTTGTTATCTTTTCCCTCTGTCCAGAAATGGTAACAGAGGAGAAAACTACCTTGGGAAATGTAGTAGTCCTTCTCTTCTGAGAACCAGGTACATTCACTACATGATGTTATGATGTGGAATACCAATAACCGAAAATCATAAAACCATGACAAATGGAATATTTTTACTAATCTTGTTAAATATTTGAAATTAGTGTTAAAAGCGTTCATAAAATTACTAACAGTATAAATTCATTTGCATTTTCACATAGATATTTATCAAATCATAAGTAAGAGTGCTAAAAATTATTAGCACATTCCCAAATTGTCTAAATATTCCAGTTTATCTTCAGTCAGCAGATATATTTTAAGTTTGACAGGAGATTGTGCTGGATTTAACCCTTCAGTGGTTTACTTTGTCCAAAGAAGCTTATTTTGCTTTCTCTGAATGTCTACACTTATTATGATTCTGATTGCTGAATTTTCATAGACTAACAGGTTTGTTTGAGTGTGTCAGAGAGCAATTAGCAAGAGGTTTTTCCCTTATATTTGATCAATTGAAGCAGTGGTCTGTAATTATGATATTCAACCAAATGCAAAAGAAGCTTCAGTGACTCCCGTGGGTGAGAATGGCTATATATTTTTTTGTTCTTTTCCAGCCTCATAGAAAAAGAATCATACTGTGAGTATACTTTAAATGGCATAGTAACTCAACATTTTTTAATTTTTCTTTTTTTCTTTTTTATTTTCTTGGTTTATCCAAGCACATAATTAACTTATCCAAGCACATAAGGAGATGAGAAAATTTCCCCTCTTGGTTTGGATTTTCTTGTCCCTGCTGGACCAGGAATGGTTTTGTGAAAGATACAACCTAGCTGCACAGCGTTTGTTGCTCAGATGTCATACAGGCTCACTTCTCAAACAGAATATTATCCACATTTGTACAAGGACATTAGGCTTTTCTGTTTAACTGCATTCTGACTGGCTGATTAAAAGATGTACTCCTACGGTGCTGGATTTTTACATTGTAGATAACCATTTTGCCAAATGTGTGAGTGGCTACTGGCATACAGAGTATCCCCCCACAAAGACTGAGTTTACCAGTTGATTTAGTGTCTCTGTTTTGAGAGGAAATAAAGAGATACTTTCCTTTGGCTGGATATTCCTAACAAGAGCTAACAAATTTTGTGATAATCGTAGAATCATAGAATGGTTTGGGTTGGAAGGGACCTTTAAGATCATCTAGTTCAAACTCCATCTGCTATAGGCAGGGACACCTCCCTCTAGACCAGGTTGCACAAAAGCCCCATCCAGCCTGGCCTTGAATGCTTCCAGGGAAAAGGCATTCACAAGCTCACTGGGCAACCAGTTCCAGTGTCTCACCACCCTCACAGTAAAGAATTTCTTCCTAATATCTAGTCTAAATCTACCCCCTTCCAGTTCAAAACCATTTCCCCTTATCCTGTCACTTCCTGCCCTCCTATAAAGTCCCTCCCCAGCTTTCCTGTAGGCCCCCTTCAGGTACTGGAAGGCTGCTGTAAGGTCCCCTGAAGCCTTGTCTTCTCCAGGCTGAAGACTCCAAACTCTCAGCCTGCCCTTGGAGGGGAGGTGCTCTAGCCCTCTGATCATCTTCACGGCCCTCCTCTGGACCCCCTCCAACAACTCCATGTCCTTCTTGCACTGGGTGGTCAGAACTGGATGCTGTACTCCAGATGGGGTCTCACAAGAGCAGAGTAGAAGGGCAGAATCACCTCTCTCAACCTGCTGGTCACACTTCTCTTGATACAACCCAGGATACAGTTGGCCTTCTGGACTGAAATAATCAGTAGGAAGATCTCAGAAGACTTATTAGTCTGGGTGATCTTGAGCCTCACTTACCCTTCAATGACTCACATGATGCACAGGTCTCAGGACAGAAGGCAAAGACTAAATGTGGATTTAGAGTAGAACTGAAGCTCAGCAGAGCTTCCAAAATACTGTTGTTGCCTGTCTGCCTTTTATTTCAGCACAACATCAAAATGCCTGTCATACATTTCAAGTCTCAAGACCTTATCTTTAAAAATGCCTTAATATATGTTTTGTAGGCAGTTTCACAAAGTGAAACACCCCTAGTGAGAGCAAGTTCAGTTGTGTGGAAAGTTTACTTTTTTCTTCAGGACCTTCCGATCTGCCTCTGAGCACTCTATTATTTGCAGTATGGGTGTAATTGACAGGATGAGCAGACTGCTCTTATCTCCACTGCTTGGCCAGTGAAAGGAGCTGGAAGCTGTGCATGTGAAAGTTGAAGAATTAGCTGGACGATGCTCTCATATGGTTTGATTTTTGGATGGTCCTGTGTGGAGCCTGGAGTTGGACTACAAACTATTTTATTTCCAATCATGTTTTCATAAGATCTGTCAAGACTACTGGTATGCTTGTGTGAGCTTTGTTTTCAGAAGTATTTTCATGGTGAAAGTAATTTAGGGTTGATCCATTATCTTTGGTTCTTAACAGGAACTCTTCATGATGTAAGTGAGCATTACATTCCAGCCTGAGTAGTCCCCGCAAGTTTTTCACTCAGTCATAGTTATGAGAGGAGACCAAAATATCTTTCAGGGCTCATCAGTGACATGGCATGAACTAAAAACACATGATACAGTGGCTTGGAAACAATTTTAATTCCATATTTACTCAATTTGAAAGGATAAGGAAGAATACAAACATTACCATCAATTATGAACTGAAGGTATTTTGAACGTTAAGCTTCTGAAATTTGTTCAGTAGAAAACATTTTTAGATTTTTAGCAATTTTAAAACATCAGGTAAGAGTAAGCTTGTATGTTGAGTATTTTTATTAAATGTCTAATATTAATTTCAAATATAAAACATTTAAACCAATCCAGACTGAAATATGTTTAACTAATGTATCTGGGTTTTGAGTGAAAATAGGAGTCAATGGGAATATTCACTTCAGCTTTTCCTGACTTTGAATAATAAATTTATTTGTAAAACCTGAAATCCACTTCATGGTAAATTATAAGCTGAAAAGAAGCTAAATTATTCATTGTTACTGCATATATCTATTAACTGTTTCAGTTGCTCACTAAATTAGTACAACATGAATTTGCTTCATTTGCTACTACTTTTTAGTATATATTATTCCTTGGTTATCTAAATTCGGAGAGGAATTCTCAACATCACAAGAATATGCTTAATGATTTGTTTCTCCTCAGATTGTTGCCGCTGTTCTTTGCTCACAGGGCCATCTCCTTATCCTTTTCCCCTTTTCCCTTTCCCGGGGCATGGGCCCGTGGGTCCCCCGTCCCCTTTGTCACGGAACCGGGCCAAACACCCTTAAACCGCTGACATTTTTTGGTGGAGGATGCAAAAGGCAAAATTGAGGCAAAATTAAGGCAAAATTAGGGGCAAAATTCTGCTTTTTTAGCTTTTAGAATGAAGCTAAGATTGCTTTTTAGCTCTTAGGATGAATCTTTGTCTGCTTCTGAGAGCTTTGTTATCAAAACTGCAGGTGCTGTAACTGCAAACGTGACCTTGAAAAGTCCAGGCGGACTGCCAATACTCTGGGATATTTTGTAAACTTTTGTACACTTTTTGTAAACTTTTTTTTTCTGGCTGCTGCTAGCCTGTCTTTGTGAAGAGAAAAAAAAAATGATGTTGATTTCTCTTTTAAAACTGCCCTTTAAGGCAGTGCATTCCATCATTATTTCTTTTTTAATGCTCAGAACATACTGGGCCTTTATTAAGCTTGCCACGCTGCTCTATGGAGCTTTTCGTATATGTAAGCAATTGAAAACTTTGATGGAAATGCCTTGGTATCTGTATACATTGTATACAATGTGGCATACAGCTCCAGAGGAAGCCACTAATATTACAGAACTTGTGATTTTAAAACAATCTCCCACTCTCTCCTTTCAATCCTTGATGCATTTTTTGAATGCTCATTTGATCATGTTGCTAATCTCCTTGAATGCACTACTCATCATTCTAGTCATTTCACTCAGTATCTACATTTTGAGGAAGCCTTCTCTAAAGCCAGAAGATACTGAGTGGCAGGGAGTGTGGAGAAACTTGGGAGAGACCTTAGAGAGATGGGCATCTCCGGTGTCATGGAACTTTACTCCTGAACACCTGGAAGATCCTGAGAGCCTAAGCGAATATTTGAGACAGGGATGTGACAGCTCTGGTGAATCTGAGGAGGCACAAATCATTTGGGGCCTAGCTCATGCTTATCGGGCCTTATTTAATACAATCCCAGAGAGGGAGAGACAGTTTGAAAATAAAATACGGAGTCTCCAAACCGAAATACAGAGTCTCCAAACAGAGAGGGAGAGACAGTTTGAAAATGAGAGACAGGGCTTCCAAACCAAAATACAGGGTCTCCAAACCAAAATAGATTGTTTCCAAGCTGAGAGAGAGAGTTTCCAAAATGAAAGAGAGAGTTTCCAAAAGGAAAGGGAGAGATTTCAAAGTATAAGGGAGAGTTTCCATTAGAAAGTACTGAATGAGTGAGAGAGTCTCCAGGCCAACATGCAGAATTTCGAGGAGTGGGTCCGAGCTGAAAGTGGGAATCTCCTAACCAGAGAAAGGAATCTCTGGATCTGCCAAAAGTGTCTCCAAGCTGAGAAAGAAATTCTCCAAGCTGAAAAGGAAGATCTCCGAGCTGAAAGAAATAATCTCCGATCTCAGGAAAACATCTTCCAGTCAGAATGGTACACCTTCCAAAATGAGCAGGACACTCTGCAATCCAAGCTTGACAGTCTCCAAACAGAACAAGACAGCCTTCAATCTCAGCAAGACTCCCTCCAATCCAAACTAGACAGTCTCCAAACAGAACAAGACGACCTTCAAACTCAGCAAGACTCTCTCGAGTCCAAAATACACAGTCTTCAATCTGAACTACACGCCCTCTAATCCAACTTTCATGCCGTAACAGAAAAGTTGGTCCAAGCCAAGCTTGAGAGACAGAGCATGGAAAACAGCCAGCCTCATCGATCACAGGAGGCACCACAACTGATTTCAGTTGCCCCTGTAAGAGGACGGAAGGTGAAACGAGTATCACTTCCTCTAGAACAGGAGACAGCAAAGCGAGAAGGTCCAGGGGAGCCACCCCAAAGTCCAGGGGAAGGGCCCTCAACAAGATCCCAGTCACGAACGCCCACCAGGGCACCAACAACTGAAAGAGACATTGAAACCCTTACTACTCGTCCTCTGAAAATGACTGAACTTTGAGTCTTGAGAAAAGACTTTACACGGCACCCAGGTGAACACATTGTCACCTGGCTACTTCGATGCTGGGACAGTGGGGCCAACAGTGCACTGCTGGACAGTACAGAAGCCCGCCAGCTGGGAAGTATTGCCAGAGACTCAGCGATTGACAGAGATATCAGTAGATGCCAGAATGAGTCCTTCACCCTTTGGAAGCGGATGCTATTAGCCGTGAAGGAAAAATACCCCTTCAAAAACGATCTGATGCCTGAGGCAAAGAAATGGACTGCTATGGAAAAAGGCATCCATTATTTGAGAGAATGCGCTGTGGTGGAAATGTTACATGACCCTGGGTTCATTCCTGATGATCCAAACCAGGAGCATGATCCTGAGAGAGTCAGGTGTACGCCAGACATGTGGCATACATTCACAAGAACTGCACCAGAAAAGTACGCCAGTACATTAGCAGCCATGTATGGCAGAGGGGAAAGAAGACCCACTATGGGTGAACTGATTTCCAGGCTCCATGACTTTGAGATACATTTAACCCCTCTGCAAGTTTATGCTTCAGCCATTGTAAAGGTAACTGAAAGACTGGATAGACTTGAGAGTGATCACGATGATATAATAGAGGAACTGACTTCTTTGCCTCATGACGATAAATCTGATGACAATCAGGATTATCGAGACACCCTACGGGAGGGGCTGAGCAATTTGTTTTCCTCCCAACTTGCATCATCCAACATCTCAGCTATTAGAAGAAGAAAACATCCTCCTGCTCAAGCAAGTGATGACAGTAAGACTATGTCGCGCGTTGCCTTGTGGCGTTTCTTACGTGACCATGGAGAAGGCATGAAGGAGAGGCAAAAAAAACCCACTCCTGCACTACAAGCACGGGCAACAGAACTGTTAGCCAAATCAACCATCAAGGCGAAATCCTCCGCTCCTGTTGCTGCGGGACGTGGCAAAAGCCGTAAGGGCCCTGATCAGAAGAACAAGGGAGATAACAAGTAGAGGGGCCCTGCCCTCAGCCAGGGCGGGGAAAGGGAAAATAGAGTGTATTGGACTGTGTGGATTCGATGGCCTGGCACATCAGAACCACAGCAATATGAGGCACTGGTGGACACTGGTGCACAGTGTACTCTAATGCCCTCGAGTCACCAAGGGACAGACTCAGTTTACATTTCTGGGGTGACCGGGGGTTCCCAAGAGTTGACTGTGTTGGAGGCCGAAATAAGCCCCACTGGTAAAGACTGGCAAAAACATCCTATTGTGACTGGCCCAGGGGCTCCGAGTATACTCGGTAATCAATACCCCCCCTCAGGAGGGGACATTTCAAGGATCCCAAAGGGTATCTTTTGGAATAGCTGCTGTAGACACAGACAATGTTAAGCAGCTGTAGGTTTTGCCTGGCCTGTCAGAAGATCCCTCTGTGGTGGGGCTGCTAAAAGTAAAAGAGCAACAGGTACCGATTGCCACAAAAACGGTGCACAGACAGCAGTACCGCACCAACAGGGATTCCTTGCTCCCCATTCATAAGTTGATTCGTCAACTAGAGAGCCAGGGAGTGATCAGCAAAACTCACTCACCTTTTAACAATATACTTCATTATGACTCATGTATATAGTTAAATAGCCAAGTGATATTTAAGATGTGATTTGAAAAGTTTTATCAACTCTACTAAATTTACAGGCTGATAACCAAAAGAATGGAACATAGAATGCTATGGTTGGAAAGGAAAAGACAGACAAAAAATCTTTAGAACTAGATTTTTGCAATTAATGTGATTTGGAGCCAAATGTTATATGCAATTTTCTCTGAGCAATTCAAAGCAGATTAACAGCATTCAGCATTCATGATTTAAAAAAGAAAAGCTTAATAAATGTTTATTACACAGAGCAGGCATAAGTGGGTAAAACCTTCACAACTACAAACTGATTAATAATTACAGTAGCTTGCTAAAAACATCTTGTTAATTTAGTCAAGTGTGTTTCACTTTCAAAACATTTTCTTTAAGTAAAGGAAACTTGAAGTTCAGTGTAAGTGGGAGAGTAAGTCTGCAACTGGTGAATAGCTGCTTACATGCTGAATAGAAACCGGTTCTGCAATCAGATCAGTGCACTTCTTATGTTGCTGATTTACTACAAAATTATTATTAAAAATCATTTTGTTAAATTGTAGGTTATATGAAAACAATGAGTATAAACAGTACTTGGAGATTTTTTCCTTTAAGTGTGCAGTGAATACACGCAGATCTGATCATCTGTTTCCACTGTTGTCTGAACTGATCAGACGAGCATGGAGAAGAGGGGACTGAGGGGTCTGAATTTGATAGGCTATGAATTTGATAAGGATTGGGTGAAAAGTGGAAGAACACAGTGATTCACCATTTCTTCTAAAGTAAGAGATGGCAGTTACTTAACGTATTTAGAAGGGCATGACTACATACGACCACTTCTGTTTCATGATATGTAGGCTAGATTGTCAAGGCATGTTGTGGAGGCCAAATTTTTCAAAAACAATTTAGATGAATGAATTAAGAGAGGGCAGAGTCATCATCATTTATTAAACGCAATACTTATTATGAGAACCTGGGATAAAAAATGGGAGGGAAGGAGAACTCTAGGGAGGAAAATCCAGCTAGACACAGCTGCCATAGTCTTTTCCTAGAGTCAACCATGGATGGACATTGGTGGACCTACTGTTTTTCCCAGTTGGAAAGATCAGAAATGTGATAAAATAGCCATAGACAAATACCAGTAATAATGAAACCTTAGGTCTAAGTAAATGAATGCTATATTTGAAATACAACCACAGATATACCTGCACCTATGCAAGAAATAGCAGATAAAAAAAAGAGAGAATATCTAGGATTACAAAATAGAACAGAATACAGAAATTTCATTAATTGCAATTGCAACGAACTTACAACTATTCAGGCTTTAAAAAAAACTATTTCAATGATTTAATCTTGCAAAATGTTTATGAAAATCTCACCACAAATTTAATTGCACAAATAACTACCACTATATTCTATGCTGAATATAATAAAGCAGAACTCCAAAACTGTAGCAGCTACTTTCCTGGTGGTAGTCAATGTGTTCCAGGCACAATTCCAGTACTCAGAATACATGTCTAATTTCAATTGATTATTCTTTGGCAACTGCGCTGCGATGCTCATGTGGGTTGTTGCTGATGACAACTGTAACATATGCTTCATAGAAAAAGCAGGTTGTGTTCTGCCACTTAACCAGAGAGAAGCAAGTGAGCAAGTTTTATGTTACAATTACGTAGTACATGCCTTTTATTCATTTCAGTACTGGACATTTTCTCCAAAAGAGCTAAGTTGCAACGATTTTATAGAACCCTTTCTGAAGATCCACATTTCATAGTGCATACTTTGGCATTTCACTACTGCCTTTTATAACAATATTTTTCAGTTCCTCCTTTAACTCCCTCTAAATTTCCCAATTTCCTAAACTGTTAAGTCAGAGGCAAGACCTTTAGAAACATTCTTTGTATGGAAATGAAGTAGGAAAGACTTGCAAAAAAAAAGTGGTTTGTTTACATTTTCCCCCCTTCTTCTTTAAGTTTTTATTATTTTTTTTTTCTATGAGAAGCAAAAGGAGTAGAAATAGAAGTACTCACACATTCTTTTGTAATGGGGATCTCTCACTAGATTAATTCTTCCTTTCAAATGAGATAATTTGATATATTTTTTTTTCCCATGGAGCAATGACAGCAGAAGTGGAAATAACAGCTGATAGAGAGGTACTTGAAAACTGGAGCAACAAAGGAGGTAATGAGAAATTGAGGATTTATGATTTGCTCAGCTAGGACTTCTAAAAAGCTCAGATCTTATTTGACCATCACATTTATTGGGCTCAACAGCCCAGCTTTTTGGGTGCGGAGTCTCTATGAAGAACATTTTATTCAAAGGAATACTGGAGTTGCTAAGTTACAAATGCCTCTGAAAGCTTGGACTGTTACTTTGGTGCCCACAAAGAAGATGATTGTCCTTAAAATCCTGTCTCTAGTGCATAAAGACATACTGTGTGGCTGGTGGGGGTGTAGGCATTGAGGATGAGAAAGGGACAATGGAAATGAACAATTTCATGAAGTTTGGAAAACAAATGTATTGTTACAATCAAAAAAGCTGTTTATATATTTCTTATTAAATATTCTTTATAACACTTAGATTTTTAGAATAATAAAACCAAAGAATTCTTTCTACAAAAAGCTAGAAATCGTATCTTGCTTAGCAAACATTAAAAATAACATTATCATCCAGATAAACAGCGTGCCTTTTTTTCCTGATCTCTTTGCAGGCAAGCAGAAGATTTTCAAAATTATAGAATAGCATATAAAAGTAAGTTGTAACATACCCAACAAAACAACAACAAAAGAAACAAAAAGAGCCCTTGAATCATTAGGAGTCTTTGGGGAAATAGTGAAGAATCTGAGGTTGTTTTGTCCAAATTTCTGACACTTCGGCATGGTGAACAC
The DNA here is from genome assembly GCF_002078875.1 of Numida meleagris. Classification (NCBI taxonomy): domain Eukaryota; kingdom Metazoa; phylum Chordata; class Aves; order Galliformes; family Numididae; genus Numida; species Numida meleagris. The sequence goes on along the minus strand of NC_034409.1, from coordinate 139,958,918 downwards.
TGTTGTGTGCTTTTTGGGCAGGACTCCCTTGCAATTCTATTGTAATAAGAAGAAAGGAGAGGTCTTTTGTTCCTGTTTTAACTTACTAGATGTTACATCATTTTTAATAATATATAAATATGGAAATGCAGTGACTTAGAAAAACAAGTTCTTAAACCAGATTCAGACTCAAAAGAATATTTTGTGTAGCTGCATTGCATTGCGGTTGTGGTGCTGAAGCAACACGCTCTGCTGAGTAAGTGTGCCCAACATGGATTTAGCAATGAATTCCTTTTACAAAGCTTACATTTACAAAGCTTTTAAAAAGTGCTATCAGCTGTTTTAAGAAATGGCTACAGACTAAGGAATGTAATATTCAAGTTTCATCCGGAGGTTAAATGATTCTCCTTGCGAACTGACAATCATTCCCGTTAGCACTTTTTTTTTTTTCTCTTTTACTTCTGGTATTTTTTTTGGCTGACATTTCCTCCGTCTTTCTGTAATTAAATGCAATAGTAAGTTAGCAAGTGAAAAGCTAACTATAAAAATAAGCAATCCCTTCTACAAAATTAAAGGATCGTGAAATACAAGGTATTTCTGCTTTGGCTATTCAATGCCATAGCAGAAAATGTAGCAATGATGTTAAGAAGGTAAGGTTTGGATAGAAAAATGGCATTTATTACTCTAAATATTATATCTTGAAAAGTTGGAAAAGCTTTCAGGTTAATTAAAGTCCTCCTGTGCAACTGAATGTCCATTTATTCAAATACATTACCTGGTGCAATCAAACAGAATAACCTGTCTGTAAAGGTTCATTTATTAGTATACTAAGGCATGTTAGTTATTTTCCTTTACATGAGGTCTTTAACTAAAAGGAATTATGCTATTACGATGCTTTTTTATATTTATAAAATTTTGATAGTTATGAAACAGAGGGTAAGAGTACAAGACAATCTTAAAGATGCAAGAAAGTTACCAATTTTGATAACTAAAATTTTTTGCTTGTCATATTTATCAGAAAAATTCAAATGAATGAAAATCAAATTGACAAGGTTTCTAAATATTATAAAATTATTTAGGATAATCTAGTCTAAACCTGACTCTGAAAAGCTGCAGAATGATTTATCCAGTGTTACTGAGTTGTTAAAATGGGAGGTGAAATTAAATGAAAGTACATGCAAGGAAGGAAAAAGTGTGCATAATCAAAAACTGGTTTTCAATAACACAATTTTTAGACACAACAAATTCTGAATATATGTCAATACACAGCAATGATTGAAAATGTATACTAGGATTCTTTCAGGAAAGCAACAGTGAATTAAGAGAAAATATATTCTTAAATTTATTTGAACCCTGATGAGAAAATCCCTAAACTACTTTCTTTTTTTTTTTGTTTGCTTGCTTTGTTTCATTTTTTTTTTTGTTTTACTGAGAATCCTTTATTCAATACTGCAACTATTGCAGTAGAAAATATTCAAGTTAAAGAAATATTTAGCCAGTCTTTATAGAGGTTTATATGGAATGGAATATTTTATAATTTTAAAAGAGAATTAGAAAAAAAAAAAAAGACTAAAAGAAAGATTGGCTTCTCATATGTTAATGAGTACAGTTTCATTTCAACTTGGGGAAGCAATATGGTTTACAGCAGTTGAGAATATCCTCCAGTATATTCATTTTTAGCTTGGAGGTTATTTGCCAGATATTACACCTTTTCTTGCTTATCATTAATTCAAATTTTGTGGATTTTACTGTACTCCCTCTTCTGCTTCCCCTATGGCTGTATCTGTTCTATTCCTAAACAGCTACATTTTTGTTAGTAAGCCTAACCTATGACATCTGAGAAGGATCAGACACAAAACAGCATTTCAGACATCATTTGCACTTATTTATAGACATTTAGGAGATGGTAAAGTACATAAAAGATGCCAAAGGGTAGTTCTCTCCCTGCAAGGTCTATTTATAGTTGCTTATTCTAAGGAGTCCCACTGAAATCAGAAGATTTTCTGGAGACTTACTTCAGAAATTACTGTTACTCATGAATCAAGTTAATGTTTGTTTTTCTCTGAATGATAAGACATATATATCTGGCTATATGTTTGGGGATAAGGAGTGCAGCTGCAAAAAACAAAACAAAACAAAACAAAACACAAATGTTTAGGAGAGTTCCTCTGGCTGAGTTTCATAACTTTTTTGCTCACTCTTTAATCCCAAACACCAGTCATGCTGACGAATCAAAGATTAAATCAAACAGCTGAGTTCTGACTATGAGATTATGGAGTGGGAAGCAAGATAATATGCAGACTTGGGAATGCACGGGTGTGGAGGTATCACATATTCACTATTTTACAGATTCATCAGAATTTACTGGAGAATCTGATCTATCTTATATACTGTGCTTTTCATTCTATCACTTCTGACAGCAGAACTTGCCAAGATGGGAGAATTTTACTGTCATGGTACACATGCTATTCTGATAAGTATTAAGCTTTATGAAGATTTTCCTAAATTATTCAGTGCTTTCTCAAGAGACCAGAGTTTGTATGTAACTTGATCCATAGGACTTATTCCGATAATCTCATAAAAAGAAGCTTCTGGTGACCCAAGCAGCGACATGTGTTTATGGAGTGGAAGATTCTACTGCTTTATAACTGTTGGTTTGTAGATAGTATTCAAGAAACTCCTGTAAAATATCCTGCTCCTTTTCTCCTCTTCATGGTGTGCTAGCTTTTGTTGGTACTTAGAATTTTTACTGTGTTATAGTTAGCCACCTCCTTAATGATGATACAGGTGATACAGCTGAGTAAGGCAGTGGGCAAGATTGACTGGACATTGAGATTTAAACATAACTTGTTGTATTAGATGTTAGCAGGGGCTCGAGATGTAACGGGATGTAGGCCCCCCGCATGCTGTAACGGGCAAGGATGAACTGTCCTCAGAGAAACGGCAAACAATTTGGAAGGACTTATCTAAGGAAAACACGCAGGCACAAAGGACAGATAATTGTAACTGACAGCAAGTTGCTCAGCAAGCATTAAGCAACCCCGCCCACCGACCAGGAGCAGTCACGCTGACTCAGCATCTCGTGTACAGCGTGTGCCGTAAGAATGATTGGACAAAGGATACATGACTAAACCATGGATTGGTAGAATGACGCATGTACAGATGTTATCAGTGTTAACAAAGATGTACTTAAAGGCTTTCATGACCCCAATAAACGCCATTTGCTGCATCCCCATATTGGTGTCTGTGTTGCAATGGCCCTAGCAAGGGGAGATTGCTAGCTCCCTGTGGAAAGCAACTCGTTAATGGGGACGTCAATAACTATAATATCATGTCACCATACCTTAATGTGTCCCCCTACTCATTTTCATCCTTCTCCTCTTTGGGAGTTAGATTTATTACATGACTCCCACAGTCTAATGGGGTGCTGTAATTTACTGTCTTTTCATGACCTCATGCAACCATTACCTTAAAACAGCTAGCAAATGCATATGAGATGAAATTTATGTTTTCAGAAGTATGAATAGACTGAAGTTTGGAAAGTTGAAAAGAAATCAAAGTTCAACAACATACAGGAAATACCAAAGCTTGCATTTCCAAACTTCCTTCCTAGAACAAATGTGTTAAACAGTCATATTTCTAAAATCACAAATATATGTGATACTCTGTGTGTCTTCTGAAAAATGGTTGCAAATACTGGCAAAAATGTTTTATTGCTTTTTTTTTTTTTTCATGTCTTTAGTGCACCTCTCATTTGTTTTTCCCTTGGCTTCAGTATCAACAAGACTAAAATCATAATTTATACAATGCCTGTAATGCCTGAGATCCAGGACTCCAGTTATAATAAATATTAATTATAGAATTATAGAATTGTTAATGTTGTTGTGAGATCATCTAGTCCAGCTGTTGACCCATCACTACCGTGTCCACTAAGCCATGTCCCTCAATACCATATCTACTCTTTTCTTGAAAACCTCCAGGAACAGTGACTCCACCACCTTGATGACTTTCTTGTAGTGTGGAGAGCAAAACTTGACACAGTACTCAAGGTGTGACTTCACCAGAGCTAAGTATAGTGGGACCTATAGTGTTCCTCATCCTGCTGGCTGCACTCCTACTGATACAAGCCAGAATGCTGTTGACTGTCTTGGCCACCCAGACGCACTGCTGTCTTATGTTTAGATAACTGTTGGCTAGCATTCCTTTCCTGTTATGCAGCTTTACATCCAATCTGCTCTAAGTCTGTAGAATTGCATGGGGTTGTTTTGATCAAAGTGCAGGACCCAGCACTTGGTTTTGTTCAGGCTCATACAATTGGCCTTAGACCAATGATCCAGCCTATCTGGACCCATTCCTGTTGCCTTCCCACCCTCAGGCAGATCAGCACTTCCTCACAACTTGGCATTATCTGCAAACTTACTGAGGACGCGCTCAGTCGCTTCATCCAATAAAGATATAAAACAGGACTGGCCTCAATACCAACCCCTGGGGAACATCACCTGTGACTGGTCACCAGTTGGATTTAACTACATTCACTGCCACACTCTGACCCTCATAGAATCATAGAAAGAGATGAGGTTGGTCAGGCAGGAGCTGCCTTTCATATAGGCTAGGCCTGATCCCATGGTTGTCCTGCACATACCACATGATCACAGCCAAGACTATCTGCTCCATAACCTTCCCCAGTACCACGGTCAGGCTGACAGCCTATAGTTCCCTGGATCCTCTTTACAACTCTTCTTGTAGATGGGCATCACATTGTTAAATTTCCAGTCACCTGGGACCTCCCCAGGTGACCAAGACTGCTGATAAATGATGGAAAGTGGCTTGGCAAGTGCTTCTGCCAGCTCCATCAGTACTTTCAGGTGTATTCCATCTGGCCCCACAGTCTTCTGACTGTCCAAGTAGAGTAGCAGGTTGCTAACAGTTTCCTCCTAAATTGTGAGGATTTATTCTGCTCCCCATCTCTGTCTCCCAACTCAGTGGGCAGAGAGTCCTGAAGATATCTGGCCTGACTATTAAAGACAGAAGCAAAGAAAGAATTGAGAACCTCAGCCTTTTCCTCATCCACAGTGATAGCACTTCCCATTGCATCCAGTAAAAGTGAGAGATTCTCCTTGGCCCTTCTCTTGCTGTTAATATATTTGAAAAAGATATTTTTTATTGTCTTTAATAATTGTGGCCAGATTAACTTTTTTTTTTGCTGGGCTTTTGCCTTTCTAATTTTCTCTTTGCATATCCTAGCAACATCCTTGTAGTTTTTCAGAGTTGTCTGCCCCTCTATTCAGACATGGTAAACTTTCCTATTTTGCTGGAGTCTCAGTGAAACTTCTCTATTCTGCCTTTTTCCTGCTGGCTCATCTTCCAGCACAGGGGGACAGCCTGTTCCGGTGCCTTTAAGATTTCCTCCTTGAGCAATGTCCAGACTCCCTGGACTCCTTTGCCCTTCAGGACTGACTCCCAAGGGACTCTCCCAACCAGTATCCTAAAGTTTGAAGTCTGCCCTCTGGAAGTCCAAGGTAGCAGTTTTGCTGATCCTCCTCTTGAATTCAACAAGAATCAGGCCAGTGACTTCAAACAGAATCCAGCTGGATTGGTCTGTGATTTCATTTATACTTTAAATTGAACAAACAATGTAACAGCATAGTATTGTTGCTACTGTCTTTCACTAATCTGTATCAGGCAGATGCTACCACAAGATACTATTTTGCTCTTGAAGGGATAATTATTCAGATCAGAAAATCTGTCTCTTGTGCTCTTAGAATGCCCCAGAGTGTAAAGTCCTGATGAAATTGTACAGATGCTCAATGAGAGGAAAATCAAAAACATACTCCATATTTTTGGAATTAAGCCAAACTATTTATATTCTTCTGAACGGAGACTGAGATTACTAGTGCTATACAAGTATTCATTCAGAGGGTGGTTTATGTATAATATAAAGCATAATTTCTAGGCTATTACTGCCAAGTGGGGAGTCTTCCAAAGAATTACATCTCAAATACTGAATTATATTTGAATGGGATGCTTTTCTCTATTATTTCCCAATACATCCATTTTCCATCTTGCCTTTTTAATTAGTGAATATATTGACTGTATATGTATTATTATAATTGCCTCTGCCAGCCTGCATGCTTTTAATTGTGGATAAATTTATTCCATCATCTATCCATAATTTTAGATGGCTATGTTTACTGCAAATTCTACTGACTGCTGGAAAATGATATTTCTGCTCCTGAGTCTTTGCTGTTTTCATACATATGGTGGTGACAGATCATTCCCTGCTCTTTCCACCTTGTCTCTGTCTCAGATGGGTTTTGAACGTTCTGTTGTGTTGCGACTAACACACTTCAAGAGTCCTTTGGTTTTCTCAATATGATAATACAAAAGAGCCATAGATAAAATATTTTGCAATTTTCTGAGTTTCTAGCTTGGCTTCTGATACAAGAATAAGTACAAAGAACATTATCAGTAATAGTGAGTTTGTCACATCATCTCATGTCATTGAGGTCTAACCACACATTCAATAGCAATTTATATAACACTGCTTTCCATAACACTTCATATAATTAAGGAGCCATTTTATCAACCACATTGCTAGGAATGTGGCAAGTATTTCTATTCATGATGAAGAGAGAAAAGGTAAAGAAAGCTTTTATTTTTCTAAAGCTTCCCAAGCTAAATGCTGTAGTTGAAAATGATAAAACAGTGTTTTTGTCAGGGCTCTTTCACTGATCTGTACTTCATCTTTGTATTATTCCCCTACTTTTCAGCAGCAGCCTGATCACAATTTTTGAAGCTTTAGGTTTCCAAACGTTTTGAACTCTGATCCATATTAACATCATCAGAATAAATTTAAAAGACTGATTACCATTTTCATGCTAAAACCATGTTATTTAGAACTAGAAAATAGTTTTTTTTTGTCTTTTTTTTTTTTTTTGTCTGGTTAAAATGTCAGCTTTCTAATTATATTCCCATTACTCCCTATTACTTTTCTGAACATCTTAGCTACGAGTTTTCCCATTTAAGGATGAGTTCTCAGTAGGAATGAGTAACATTTTCTTCCTTTGGCTCCTTAGTGCTACAAAACAAAACTAAGTATAACTTAAAAACTATTTTTCCTCTTATTTTTCATCATAATTCAGGGCACTGAGTGTGGCAATTTGAAGCACTTATTGCCTAAATACAAATCCAAATGGTAACAATCCTATGAAGCAATCAGAACCTAAACTTAAATTCTCAGCATAATGAGGTCTTTATTGCCTTGGGCTGGACAATTCAAGTTATTCTATCTTTTGTAGTGGCTCATAATTTATCATTTTCAATCTTTTGTTAAAAATTGCAACTTCAACTGGATTATACTTGTAGTGATATTGTGTAAAATTGCAGCAACATCTCATTCCTCTGAACTTCCTGGAGTAAGAGACTGGTGATATAGATAGGTAATCTGCTGTTTTATTGCACTTGGGTGTATTTTTCTAATGTCTTAAAAGCTGTGAAAGATGAAACTTTAGCCTGTTTAGACAAAATATGAAAAATGTTCATAATGCCTTAAAAAATTAGAAAAGATGAAACTGATCAGGCCTTTACTCTGATCTTTAAAATTCTGTCCTTAGTGGATAATCAAGCATTAAAGTACACGTATATATAATTTTATTTCTTTATATCTTTTAAAATATTTATTTCTTTGAAATGAGTGGTGGTCTTTTCTGGAAAAAGAAATAAAAACTCCTAAATTGATTTAAAAACATTTCTTCTGAAAATACAATTTTTATTGTTAAGTACAAATGATCTTTTTATGTGAAATAAATGAAAAAAAATGCATCAGCATGTATAATTTTTATTTACATTTTACCATCTGAAGTGCTAAAATACTCTCAGATATTTGTGAAAAGATTTGAGGGATTACGCAACATTTTTTTTTCTGTTACTGGAGAATTTTAGTAATTAAAATGGAAAGTAATTCAACATTTTGAGCTTTTATTTTAATGAAGAATTGGAATATTAGATCATTTGTGAAAGCTACAGAGGCAAATTTGGTATTTTTTAAATATCATTAACAAAGATTTTTCACTTAAGTATTTAGTCACTTAAAAACATTAAAAAACAGTAATTTTTTCTTAACTTTCCGTAAACATATAAGTATTTAATCATTTAATACAGTAGCTAGTTGTTGCCAGAAACACTATTGCAATGTTTTGCCTATTTCTGAACAAACCACGTTTTTTATTTCTATAAGCCCATCATCTTTAGGAAGATATCACAGATTTACTGTCTGCCCCAGAAATTTCCAATTTGTGTTTGGAAAAATTACAAAAAGGAATAAAATGTCTCACTTTATTTTCTAAATTAAGTCTACAGGGAGGATTATGTCTTCAAATAAAGGTAGATTTCCTACAGGAATAGACTTTTGGTAAAAAGATACCAGATTTACCATCTGGTATCATCATTTTTCTTGAAGAACTACGAAGTTAAGGGAATTTGTGCATTTATGTTAGTTTTGGCTTAAAAAATATATGCCTCCAAGTGCAAGAAAAACTGACCTCTAGTTTATTTCCATGTGCTGCTGTCCATGTGTCAGCAAATAAAAAGCATTTTTGATGATGAAAGTTCACAGAAGACCAAATCAAATATATTTTTTTCTGTGTTAATTTCATAGTGTTTTCACCACCTTCACAAAGATGTGAATAAGAAATTACTTTCAAGAAGATATTTACTGCTTAGAAGTTAGGATAATATTTTGTTTGAGAGCTTCATATTTCCTATAAGAGTTTCTCACACAGCTCTATTCTGCCTTAGTGTTATCATCCCAAAGGGCAGGAGAATTTAGCAGTGAATAGTTGCATAGCTCTGAAGTGTCATTCTGGGGATCTTCTCTCAATTGGCTTCTGTTTCCTAGGGACATTCTCAACACACAGAATCTAAGATATTCTGAAGTCTCTTAAGATTTTGCTCATTGATTTTGAAAAGCTTTTCCTTATTTTCTTCCAGTTTTAAAAGAGAGGAGAAAGCTGTTGACTTTAGACAAAGGGTTGACAAAGAGATGTCACAATGACAGAAAGGTTTTTATTTGTATTCCATGTAGCAGCAGAGTCAAAGAGTTATAAGAGTTAAGAGCTAAAGAGTTAAGGCTCCAATTCCATGGATTGTCAATATCTCTGGGTTCTCAGAAGAGAATAAGAACTACATAGCCCAGAAGACTTTCATTGTTCCATTTGTGTTTTCCATTTAGAGGGAAAAATAAAATTGTTCATGAGTCATGAGCCTGTCCCTTCTTTTACTGCTCATCTCTGTGGTGTGTTCTCCTGAGCTGTCTTGCATTCAGCACTAGAATAAGGCCTTCAGTTTTGGACATTCTCTCTCTCATTTTATTTGATTTATTATCTTCAGTTCCAATTATATTGTATTACTCTGTGTTATCTCACATTCCGCTATCGCATTTGGTAAATTAGTTTTCTTCCTTAGCTTGTTGCCACTGTTTTGTTCTTAGGCCCATCTCCCTAACTTTCCCCTTTCCCAGGGCATGGGTTTGTGGGTCCCTCCACCCCATTAGTCATGGAACTGGGCCTAACTGGCCCCAAAATTGCTGACAAAATATTCTGTAGCTTTGCCATGAGAGGAGTTGAGGGAAAGATGCTGATCTCTTCTCTCTGGTGACCAACAATAAGATGAATGAAGCTGCATCAAGGGAGATTCAAGTTGGATATTATGAAAAATTTCTTTACCAAGAGAGTGGTTGGGCACTGGAACAGGCTTCCCAGGGCAGTGGTCAGGGCTCCAGTCATACCTGGAGTTCAAGAAGTGTTTGGACAACACTGTCAAACATTGAGTTTGAATTTTGGATGGTCCTTGAGTTGAACACAATGATCTTTGTTGATTCCTCCCAGCTGGGGATATTCTGTGATTCTATGATTCTGCACTACGCTCAGCTACTTCTATATATGATTCTGTGATTGTTAGTAGCAATTTGTTTCTAAAAATATTGCATACCTTTACAAAGTCAAGCAAGTAAAGCAGATTCCTTATTTTTTTAATTTATTTTCTGAAACTAGATGCGATTGTAACTGGGAAAGGAAATTCTGAAAGAGGAAAATCATTTGCTCATAATCCTTACTCCTCAACTTCTTTTCTTCTAGAAAAGAGGAAGCAGAAGAATTCTCCAGGGCTCAGCTTTAGTTTCAGCTCACTGGAAAAATGAAAATTTTAATCTCTTTTTACACACCACATTCCTTTTCTTACATATAGAGGTGAAAGTTTTTTCTTTTTATTACTCCTACCCACCTCAAGCCATTACATTATAGACCTGCTTACATAATTAACAGACATTGTTTCCTGGATTTACAGTCCAAGCTGGTTAATCATTTTTGGCTTATCTATATGGTCTGGGTATTTTAGTCATTTTAAATGTAACTTATTTTATATTCTACATTTACCCAAGGATTTTCTAATCTGAATAAAAATGGAGTTTACAGATAGACCTGAGTTAACCAGGTCAGAATATACTTTGATGTTGTCTTCTTTCTTACAGGGATGAATTTAAGTAGCTCTCTCTCACTGCCCTTTTGCTGTGGAAGTTGATATGACCACAGATATAGCAAGTGTTTTTCCCTGCGTCAGACATCTCTCACAGTAAAATCAATACATTTCATGGTGTGCTTAGCTCAGACAGTGTTCAGTTATGTGAAAAGGAGAAAGAATCCACTAATCTGGAATGGTTTCTATGTCTAACAGAAATATGATGGTGACTAAAATCTTCCGTTTGACACAGTTTCCTTTCGTGTGTCTGGTGTGTCTTTTTGTTTTGGAGTTAGGATCCCTTTGTGTTTGTTCATTTGTTTGTTTGTTCCTTTCCCTCCTGATTAACTATTTGTCTTTTTATTGTCTTTTTAGCATTTTAAAGACAATTAAATTAGCCCCTTCCTTCCCTCCCTCCTTCCTTCCCTCCTTCCTTTTTATTGAACATAGCCAAGGAATTATTCACCACTCCCTTTCTGATACTCAGCTAGGCCCCCAAGCAGTGGAAGAGAGCCAGATGAACTCCCACCTGCATCTCATATGGTATGGAATATCCTTCTGGTCAGTTTAAATCAGCTGTTCTGGTTCTGTTCCCTCCCAGCTCCTTGAGCCCTTCGCTGCAAATGGCCTTGGCTCTCTACAACACTGCTTTGCAGCAACTATAAACATCAATGTGTAATCAACATTGTTTTTCTCCTAGAACCAAAACATCACATCAAACCAGACATTCTGAAGTAAAACAGTTCTGTCCCAGCTGAAACTAAGACAATAATAGCAGTGCTTAAAGCGCTGTATGTAAACAGTTCAACAACTGGATTTGTGTTTCAGAAATATGATGGAAAAAAACTCCACAAACCTCCCATAGTTGTGTGGAGTTTAGTGAAAACAAAAGCATACTAAGTTCATTATTATTTTTTGGGGGGGAGGAAACAGTAATGACAAACAAGATTCATTTTCTCAGATGTCTAATAGTAAAGCTAGAGATTATTAAAAAGCATGTACTATTTGACTAAGTGGAGTTCTACTTAGTTCTGTGTTGACTTGCTACTTCTCAGAGCAATATAAACCATTAAGGGTAAGCATGAAAACCAGTTTTTATGAGGACAGTGTGTTTATACCTAGAAAATTCAGAACATTTTAATGTGCAAATCAAGCCTTTCTTGATGTTTAGTGTACTTGCAGAAAGCCAGCATAACTTGTCATCACTTGTTTTGCTAGACCCAAATAATGCAAATTCTAAATATTATGGTTTTTTTTTCTTTTTTCCCCTTTTTACTTCTTCTTTTTCCTGCTTTACCTGTTATTCTGACAGGTTTTGTAGATTCAAGATTTCACAGTACTCTGTGCCATGGATGTGCACCCAGTGTTACTTCCCTTCTCCTCAGTGTGTCTGGCTGAGAAGAAGAGATGTTAACATTCAACACACTGTCCTCTGAGGAGCAAAGACCTATGAGGCAGGATGGAAAGTCCCTATGACTAGCAAATTCCTTTGTTCTGGCCTGTGAGTATGTGGGAATGGGTTTTCCTCTGATGTGATGAGAGAAGCTCTTCATTCTTCTTATATTCTATTTTGACTTGAGACAATCATGTGAATATTTTGCAATAGCAGTGACATTCATATATACAGACATTATCAACTTATTGTATATTCATTGTGTTAACTCTTTTAATAAGCAGTACTTATGAAATAGTACCACTTGTAGAGGATCAAAAACAATACCACAATTCAGAATGCTTTAAAGAGCCAGTGACCAGTTCAATCACTTAATTTGCAGACAATAGTTATTTTCTATTGCAAATGTCATTTTGCTGCAGGGAACTGATTAGGTTCATTTTTTCTTCAAGGAACAACTTTGCACTTTGATTCATTATTCTGTGCCAAAACTGAATACCTTTTTCTCATACATGCCTTATGTTTTTAATATAAGGATGTTTCAGGCACTTGTATTTAGTCTTTATATTTCTGAATTTGACAGCGGTCAGATGAAAGGGTACAAAAAGGACCAAAACAGTTTCATGAGCAACAAACAATATGCAGAATAAAACATACTTTGAAATATTGTTTTTAGTAACTTTTCACTGTCCTTCAACTTGAGTAAAAAAGAATATTCCTACAAGATAACTATGTCATTTCTAAAATGGCATTTTTTTTTCTCTGACATTTTGACATGTTAGTGCTGCATTTCTTCCTTTACCCTTTAAGTGCCCTTAGCTTAATTTAACCTTGAAAGTAGTATTGGCATAGCAACTATTTTGAAGAAAGCATCAGAGTTTCCAGTCTTTCTGCAGTTTAAAGGTTAATTATGCACACTGCCAATTTCTGCAAGCAGCCAGGCTTTGTACACCCTTCTCATGTATAGCTAAAGAGTACTGCTGGAAGAGTATATATTTTAAAATAAAACTTGTGAAGTTCCCCTTTTCCATTCAAACAGTCTGAACTGTCAGTTTAGCTAACCTTTGTTTGCCTGTCACTGTGTTCCCATGATTAAATGTGAAGATTATAATCATTAACTGTGCCGGGGGTTCACTGTGGGTGGAATTTTGATGGGTGGATGACATTCTGTTTATACTATGAAGTCAAAATCAGACTTCATCTCTTCCAGCTCAACACCCTGAGGTCTCTAGGTTAGCTACTAAGGCCTAGCTGCATTTGTGTCACCTGACTTTAATATTAAATACAGCATACATGGCAGATTGTAAGGTATTTTGCTATATTCTTTAATCTCTGCCTTTCTTTTTAACTGCAATAATCTAATGGACATAAATGAACTTGAGTTGACCTGGAGATGAACTGGTAAATAATCATAACAATAATAAAAAGGGAGCAGTGAGAGAGAAAGAGGGAGGAGAAGAGAATCTTGCTTAATATACAGAAAAAACATTGTTTGTACAGATTTTTTCATTAACCTCTTTTTTTGTGTGCAAGTTAACAAGAATATTACATTTTTATATTCCTATTTCATCTAAAACTTTAGATATTTTTACAGTTTCTGAAATTTAAACTGCAATTTTAATTAGTATACTGCATTAATATTAGTTTATCTTCAAATTTATAGAATATATGAATTAACATCATATTGAAAAAGTCAGAAAACTTTCTATATACTGTTAGAAGAAAAGATACCATACTTATTGTTTAGTGTATCTGTTTATTTTATGATGTGAAGTTAATTTTGTAAAGCAACGACACATATTTTGGTTGAAGTTTTTATCTGTTTAAATAACTTTATTCCTTTTATGGTGCTGCTTAGTTAGCAACAGTAAGCTGTTAAAATTTAACAGACTATAAGTGATCAATAAAATATAATCTTTAGAAAACGCACTACTTCGCTACTTTAATTGATTAACATCAACAGAAAAATACTCAGGGAAACAAACAAACAAACAAACAAAAATATTGGGCAATTCCTCGAGTTCCTTGATAGCTCACATTGTCTTTTCCTCACTTCCTGACAGGCTTCATAATCAGATAAACACATTTCTGAGTAACACTGAGATATGCACCTACCTCTGACAGACTTTCACCATACATGCCACAATCTCAGTTTTTTTAAGTTTCTGTGCGAATAAATTTAAGTGAGTAGACTTTGGAAGGAAATTTCAGCAGGTATCTCAGGTATAGCTCAAACGGCAGGTGACTTTTGCTGTTCCTAACAAATGACCCTTAGAGGGCTAGAGGGCTTGTTCATCAGCACTTGAACCTCTGATGAACTGCGATCTTGCCTTTAGCTATGCAGACTCGCCATCTTCTGAGCCTTAAGCTCAGTCAGAAAGGGGGCTGTGCAGAAATAACTGAAAACATCCTCTGTTGTTGCTTTGCAGCAAATTTATATGAGCTAATCATATTTCATGATATTATTCAGCTAAGGATGTAAGGGAAGTGTGTGATCTTAGGAAGCCTGAAAAACAAATTGCTATTTGTACCTTTTGTTTCCTTGAGATAAAATGGTTATTTCTAAATATCTTCAGACATCCACGCTTCCTTCCATGCTTTCTCACACATGAAACACTGTCTGCAATAGTCAAGTCACTACCTACTCTTTTCCCAAATACATTTTGAAAATGCATTTCTATATTTATTTTTGAAGAAAAATATATAATGCACAACAAAGCATGTAGGTTTTCCGTAGACTTTTAGCTTTTATAGAGTCATCTTAGATTATCCTTAATTTGCAGTCAAATCAATGTAGAAAGTAAAATTCTTTTGTGTGGCATCCTTTAAAAAGTTGTAATTGTACAAACTCAGAGAAATAACTGAAATGGGACTGAGTACTTTTTTGTAGGTATATGTGTGTATGTTTGTATAGGTTATCACAGTAAGGAATACAAGGTTTTATTTCACCTAAGAACCTATATCATTCCACATTATAATGAGGAAAGCCTGTTTTCTTATAAGCATGCATAATACAGGAAGAATATATTTCAAAATAATGAATAATAGAAATCACATCTGAAAAATTCATCATGAGCATTACATCTTTTTATGAGGATTCATTACAGTAAATCTGTATGTTTGTATATATCTCAAAGCAGAATGCTTCAAATGGAAATGTCATCTAAAGGAAAAACTTTGACAACATTTTCCATTCAATTAAATGTAATGGTGTAACTTCTTCTTACATTAATTGAAGATAATTTAAAATATAGTGCTTTCTAATAGATGTAATGAATGTAAAATGTTGATAGATGGAGAATATCTCATCGACATAAAAATGATTAAGGTAACAGTTTGGAGACTGTTAAGCTAATAATGATAATAAGAAATGTGTAACCAGCAAAGGTGGAATACTATTTAGCTGTCTTCACAATGGGTGACTATAAAGAAAATTAAAGGTAAAAAGGTTGCACTGAACTTGATTGCATGAATGCAGTATCAGACATAGATAGAGCTCACTTGATACTTAATTATTTAAAAGTTTTGTATAAATAATTACTTTTGAAATTGAAAACATGCACGCATGGGAACCAGAGTATAAGTATATTTAATACAATTTTAAGCTAGAACTTCCAGGGTACGCTCTTTCTCTTTTCCCCTTCCTTACTTCTCCCTGAAGAAGAATCCACTGAATAAAGTAAATTAAAATATTATGATTTTTTTTTTCCAGAACAGTATTGGTTTTCTTCACTTGCTTGTTATAAAGAATACTCAGCCATGTGATGAGTTCATTATGACTTTTACTTAAACATTGGTACAAGAGGTATACACAAAGCCTAGTTTTACTTCATTTCTCTCAGAATGGGGCAGTTGGGCTACAGTTTGGTTTCCAATAACATGTATTTTCATGCTTCATAGGATGCCTTTGCCACGTCAGCCATCAGCAGTTTGAAATGGTAAGTCAGATCTATTAGAAAGTAGAGACATCAAATAAAACACAGGAGAAAAATAAAAAGAGAGAGTATGTAATGATGTGTTACAGTTGAGACAGAAGAGAGAAAAGTAATCAAAGAAAAAGTTAAATAAATTAAAGAGAAACAAAACTTAAAGTTTTCTCACCAGTATATTTTCATTTGTATTTATTCAACAGATGAACTATATTTCATTGATATTTCTTGCAGGTGTGCTTGATTATTATTGTGAACATGCTAATCTTTCCATGCTTTTATGCTGTTTTTATCTTCCCTGTAAAAAAAACAAATCTTGCTTTATTCCAGATAAAAAGTTTGTTTTCACAGTCACAGGTACTTCAGATCGCATAACTCTTCTGAATTTGATTTCAGCCAGACTCAATGGTAGAAATGACACCAAATGGTCAACAAGTAGATAACCAGTCTGCTTGATGCCTTGGTGCTATAGGGACTGCCACTAACAGCGCAGAGTGTAGCAAGCATCAACTTTACATTTGATCTGTTTTGGAGTACCTCTCCCTTTCTCTATCTGCACTGTGATGAGGATAAAAAAGCAGTTATCTTCCACAGAGTGACTGGGTTGGGAAATGAAAAACAGTACTTGAATAGCACAGCAAGTTTTGATCTGCTTATAAGAACAACTAAAAGCACTGGACCAAAGCCCAACAGTAATTTCTAGAAATCCAAGTCTTCTCCTCTCCCCTCCCTTCCCCTCCCCTCTTCTTTTTTTTCTTATTTTCCCTCCCCTTCCCCTCCTCTTCCCCTCCCCTTCCCCCTCCCCTCCCCTCCCCTCCCCTTCCCTTCCCTTCCCTTCCCTTCCCTTCCCTTTCTTTTTTTCATTTTTTCTTCTCTTCTCTCCTTTTGTTTTCTTTCTGTTTGCTTGTTTTGTTTTTCTCCAGTTAATTCTTTTAGACTTTTGGAGGTAACTTTGAAGTAACATTTAGACTTTAGGTGAACATCTTAGGGATGCAGTGGAGGAAATGAACACTTCAGTCATAAACATAAATAGTTAATGAGATATAAATAGATAATAGATAATTGTCTGTTTTGCATGTAGGAATAATATATTAGATTGAATTTTTTATCCTCAGAACTTCTCGTAGCTTCTTTTGAAATCTGAAGGGCCTACAAAACTCAATAAATTGCATATTCTTTTCCAGTCCTAAGCATCTGAACCCATTTCTGTATATGCCCTTTATATGCGAGGTGCACAATCATAATGAAATGTTGGAAGGATTTCAAACATCTGAATGCCTATAGTTAGCTCGGTAAAATTGTTTTCAAAATTTGTTGTGAATATGGAAGTCAATAAATTTTGGGATATATAGCACCAAATGAAAATAAATGTTTGAAATATTAAAATATATTGTAGGTCTATTGCTAACACTATAACAATGTTGTCTTCAATATATTATAAATGTATACAGCATTGTTTTAAACTAGCTAACTTGCATACCAGTATCAATTAGACATGATAATGAAGAGTTTCTTGAATGAGCTTTACAGTAACTAAGCACCTGAATTCTTGGCAGGCTGTGCTCTCTTCTCAGAGACTGAACTGTTCTGGACATCTCAACTGAAACAAAGCCTAGGAGGAATAAAAGGGTTTTGGATGGAATACATTATAATGAAAGGTATAAAAGTTGATCTTATAATCAAGAACTGGGGTTTCTAATGTGAATGTAGCTATAGACAGTGGGATGTTGCAACCTACTCTAGAGAACCTGCTTTAGCAGGAGAATTGGACTACATGATCTCCAAAGATCCCTTCCAACCCCTACAATTCTGTGATATGTTTCTTATACTACTAAAAATCTGTGGTAGGAAAATTAGTTATTAGCAGATACATTTATTTGATCATTTTCATAGTGTAGAATGATGTAGAAAGAGCAATCAAGAGATTCAAACACAGGAAATAGACTGATGAACTCATCACCATCTGCCATCAAGATCAATGAGTTAAAAGACTGACAATTTAATAGAAAGATTAGACATTATCCTGTTTCCAGAGCAAGAACAGCCATATAATATCATGAGGTCTTGGAATTTGAAATTTCTTGGGCATGAATCCTTTATTCAGACTAGTAGATGTTCCTACTCAATTACCTTACCTAGCAAAACATTCTTATATATTTTTAAAATGAAAATTAGAAATGTTTAAATAATGTGATTTGCCTTTACAATGAATATGTTGGAATTTGTCTTTGAAAGCAGTGATAGAGAAAAATGCGTTCCTCTTCCTTTAAAGTATTTGTCCTGTAAGCCGTTCTGATGCAGGCTTATAAATGATATTCTGCTATGAATTCTGTTACAAATAGTAAATAAATTGAAGAAACGGTTTGTAAAGCAAAGGAAAAGGAGAAATGTGTGTAGCTTGAGAGAAAGGGAAATGCTCAGGCAGGGGGACTAGACTCTGAAACAATGGAATCATCAGCACTGTTTTACACTGCAGCCTAATTCAAAGTGTCAGGCCATAATCAGCTCCGTTTCACAGTGTTTTGCTCCATAAAAGCAGATTTGTTTAACCACAACCTCTATTTCAGCATGACTGAGAATGAAGAATAACCAACGAAGCCAGGCATACCTCATGGGTTATATTATGGGCATAGAATGAATCCATCATTTGCTGAAGAGGCAGAGAAAAAGTGACAGGCTCATTCATGCCTTAGAGTCATTTTTAGGCCTATTGAAAATTTTAATCTGTGCACTTTGGATGAACTTCCCCACTTCTTAATTTAGTACATGTAGTCATGTGGTACAGTCTGTCTGCCTCAGATAGGGCAGACTTGCTTCTCTAGGACATCAGTGCCTCTAAGCAGTTTTTTTCTACAGATTCAGCTTGGCTACCTTGAACTTTACACAGATATGTAAACCTTGTTTAGAAAAGGACTTTAGAGTTAATTAAATGCTGAATTTGTTTCTTTAGCAATCACATAAACCCTAGGGCTAATATAACACCATTCCAGCAATAATTTTAATGTAGCATTAACGGCACTATACATTTTTACAGATATTTTCTAAATATTCTTCTATTTCTTCTAAAAATGCACATCTACATTTAGTAGCTTGATTATTTTCTGCCCTCTCTCTGTATAATATAAAGACCTTGCAATTTTGAAAAAAAAAATCATTTTAAAATTGAGCAAATTAGCTAATTCAAATAAGTTGCTTATTTAGAAAGTGGTGTATGCAGTTGTCAAATAAATGAAATTATTATTAAAAATGGTGGCACTTCAGATAAATGAGGTAAGTGCATTAGCTCATTTCTACTAAAAGACTTCATGTTTGCCTTTCAATGCCACAGATTGTGCTACAGTCTGCATTTGCTGTGCATGACAGGTATGTTTGAAACACTGGAAGTACTGTGGAACAACGTGTATAAATGACCTAAACTTGACAGTCCATATTAGTCATCATCAAGTCTGGAAAATAGCAGCATTTACAGCATTCACACATACACCCTTCCATTAGATTTTACCCTCTGCAGAAAGCATAAAAAGATGTGTAAAATGAATTATTTTCTCCCCAGATTCTATCGTGAGTGAAGAACCATACTTCTGAAATAAATTAGTTTTCAAAATATTTTCACATAAAAACAAAGATTAAATGCAGTACCTTGCATTCAATTTATTGAAGTCTCTAAGCTACATCTCAGCAAAATACGCGATGTGATGGGTCACAGATTTATTGTGAACAGTGGAAAAGAGTGAATTAATATGATGCAACAAGAAATGAAAGGAGAAACAAAAATGCATTTTTTCAGTGGATAGAACCTTAAAAAAAAGTGGTTTAATTTTGCTTTGTGTTTTTATGACCAGGTTTGATGCTAAGTGTTATGTCTACTTCACTTCACTTTGTGCCTGCTGTTGCCTAACCTTTCATTTCCAGACATATGGACTGAACATTAACAAGGCAAGGAGACAAACAAAATCCCTGCGCTGTATGTATAGAGAGTAATGATAATCAGCCTTGTTCCTTTCAAACTTCAGATTTAAATGTAGAACAATGCTATTTCAGTGTACTGTAAATCTGATAAGTGTTTGACCAATTAAAAGGTAAAAAGTTCAGGGGGTGTGGAAGATCAGAGTAACCAGTAGATGAAATGATTACAGTAAAACAAAGCACTTCTAAATCTGAGCAAATTGTGTCCAATCTCATAAATCTTGTTAATCATAGGCATTTTGAAAATCATCTGAATACTGGAAGAATTTGGGTGCTAATTCTTAAGAGTGATTTATCTACTTGTTTTGTTTAAAGTAAAAATATTTAAACAGCAGAATGAGACCTACTTTTTTTCACTCAATGGTAAAATATTTGGGAAAGATGTTTCCATCTTTTGTCTTCATAAAATCACAGTCTTGGTTGATTTTTATTTGAAAATGTTTGTTGTTTTTCAATCTCTGGCAAAAATTGCATTTCCTGCATTTATTGTGACCTATTTATACTTTTCTGCTACAGAGATTCAAGTTTATTTGTTGCCTCTACAGTTTATCACACTCAAAGTAATTGATGGCCCAGAGTTTGAATAGATTCCCAGCAGTATTAATAAGTACCTGACCTTATACCAAGTTAATATTCTGTATTTTCCTAATGCAAAGATGTTATTTCTGCATCCTGCCATTGGAAACAGAAATTCATATGAAAATGTCAACAAAGTAACATGTGTAAAACAGGGCACAGTCTTAGAAATGTACTTAGATTGTCTTAGATTACATTTTTACATTTGAATCTCCTCTTTTCTGGCAAAACAGATCATTAAAAATATGATTAAGAATAGGCTTTCAGAGAAAATACATTAACTCTTATTGCATTCTAAAGATACTAACTTAAATGTGTTTGTCATCTGTTGGAGATATCTATATTACTGGAATTACGTCTCATATCCTGCCTCATATCTTCAAGTAATAGAATGGAATATAACTTGAGTATTACTTCAAATGACAACATATATGTAATATCAAAGAAAATATATGTATTTTTCTGTGGCTATTTTCACACGATTTCTAGGATTTGGCAAACTATAAATTAAGAACTGAGGATTTGTTTCTGTATCTTGCATGCACAAGCTGAACAGCGGAATGTAGGAAATCTGTAGAAAAGCAGATTCATCACAATTATTACAAATGGCTTTTTAAGTTTCAATTGACATCACACTTCTGCACATAACCATAAAATACCAGTTGTATTTGAAAGTCATTTAATTTGGTATCTTTCTTTTTTAAAATTTGAAGTTTTTTGGATGAACATAAAACTGAATTAAAATGTCGATTTTTGAATAAGTGTATTTGTATACACATAGTAGCTGACAATGGGAATATTTGAAACTGTATATTGTATTTTTTCCCTGCTCTAAATCTGTACCATGACCACCAGTCTACATCTGAGAAATAACTCTCAAGTCTCAGTCTCTGAGATGATTCTCAAAACTCTGCTAGTTTGACATGTTTCAGTTGTAAATGTGTGTTATCTCCAACAGATTTCGAAGTTTAAAACACGTTTTTGAGCTTGAACTTTTGTCCTTGCATCTTCTTGTCTGAATTCTATTCAGATGTGAATAGTTACTTGTAATATAGAATTTAAAAAGTAAATAAGCCTAAAATAGCCAATTTACCACCAATTGTGTGTTAATTATTTTGGTTTTCATGCATTATATTTAAAACATATTGCTCTGAAAATTGAGGAATTCATCCCAAACTTGATGATTTACCAAGCAATTAATATTGATTTATTTTAAACTGAGCTGTTATTTGATTAATTTATTTTTTAATATTTTAATCACAGAATTTCATAGTACACTTCATAATATATTTAATGTGGACATTATATGGTAGAGATTTTTAATATTAAACTACCACTTTGTCTGTCTGTTTTGTTTTTGTTTGTGAAGCAATTACCAGAAATAATAATTTTTATGTTTTTGCTGAGTTTTACAATTTTTTTAAAGTTATATTTAGGCAAATCAGAATAATTTTTGTTTTCAGATTTACATAGCTATCCATCAATCAAATTTCAGAAATAGGGATAAGTTATAGTTCACCCATCGCTAAAATAAATATCTGCCGGGTCTACTTGATCAAAATTTCTCCCTTCTAGAAAAGTCAAAATGTTCTTACAAATTCCAGCAAATGATATTTGTGTAAATGTGCTGTGGATCTTGAAAATTCATCTGAATAGTAATGATTTCTGCCTCATATCTTGTAAAATCACAGATTTGATTTACTTCTCTGAAAGCAAACAGTTTTTTTTTGTCTTTCAAGCTAAGGCAAAAATTGTACTTTCTGCAAACAAATTGAAAATGAAATTTGGTTTAAATGGAAGCTTCTGTTCAATGTATTGAATGCAAGGCGCACACCTATTTTTTAGAACCTGGCAAAGTAAATCAGTGATCAGCAAAGCCACATGCAGCTTTTACCCAGAAGGCAAACATTTAGCACTTTCATCAGTTTCCTTTTATCTGTCTCTCTCTGTCGGCACCACTCAGCTCAGCCTTCGATCTGATGAGAGGGCACTGGTGTCATGACAGAGAATGTGAGCTAATGAACGTGTAAAGCTTTCGTTCAGCAGACTAGAAAATTCTCATCTAGTGAGCAGAAATGGTAACTTGATATGATTGCGTTTATAGCATTGAAATTACATACTTTTAGGTAAAGGATGGTAAAATTTGTGTTTCTCTAAACATTAAGTATTTTATTTTTCCCTAATTGTTGTTTTATTGTGATTTATAAAGGTTTTTTTTTTTTTAACACAACTACAGTCTACAATATATATTAATTTTATTACATAGTATAGTTCATTGAGTTAGACAAAAATATATTTAGTAATGAACACTTTTTAAAAGACGCCATAATTCTATCTAGAATTACCAGAATAGAAATGAGAAAAATCTCAATCAAAAATGAGAATTAGAAATGTATCAGTATGGCTGATAGTTTACTGTAAGGTTCAAATCTGTATTTCAGCTTTGTAACAAAGGTTCATCACTACAACACTACTCTAACATACTTTGAAAAAAGTGTAAAATCTTGTCACACATTGACTTTGGACCCTCATTTATGATTGCTTGCTTCTTATTAGCCGATCTCACTCCCAAATCTATTGCCCTACCTAACTACCATATCATATTACATGATATATATAACATAAATATAATACATTATAATATATATATTATTTCTGGAGTTGCTTTTCTTATGTTTGTATTCAAAAGCTGTAGCACTGAAAAGGTCTGGACAATAATAATGTTCTCCCTTCTCCTTTGCCATAGTTGCTAACCCTATTGGGATTTAAAAAAACAAACAACAAAATTGGTTTGTAAATAAAGAAAGGATGTGTTGAACTGTAGAAAATAAAAAGAAAACAATCATTTTGATACACTGACCCACAAGAATAAATAAGAGATTTACTACTTGTTGTCTTATGGCTAATCCTAAATTTTCTGCATTTCCTAAAATAGATACTTTTGTCAGTACTCTGGTAGGAATTCATGTGACCTGTCTTTCTTTCCAGTTCTCACCACTGACTGTGAAGGAAATGCAAACTGCCAATTTTCACTAACACATTTTATGCTAAAGTTAGACTCAGTTAATCAAATATCTCTCTTCAAAATATGTCTTATGCTGACTGATTATTTTCACTAATTTGGGGTGTTTGCTACCAGTTTGGAATGCAATTTATTTTGAACACCTTGAAGAGGGTAGAGAAGAGAGTGGTACTTGTTGCATATTGATGAAGGACTCAGAAAGGCTGGAGTAGTTGAAAGCATCAATGCAATAACAAGCAAACAAATAAACAACAACAACAAAAGCCCTCTTGCATGCTATTAAACATAAAAATAGAAACTCCTGAAAATTGTATACCAGTCACTCATAGTTATCTATTTTAGAAGAAAAAAAAAAAAAAGGAGCACTTAAGATAAATTACTCCCTTGAGATGACTGCCATTCCATGCATCATTACACAGGAAATGTAGCATTTTGAAAAACATTGATGTTCTTGGCTAGCTAGCTGCTAGTGCTAGTTCTGTGTGAACCTTTGACTGTCAGCATTTAATTCATCGTTAGGAGGCATTTGGTGGTCTTGGCTCTGCAAAGGAAAGTCAGATACTGATATTTTGACTTTCAGCAAATTAGACCATCCTCTAAGGCTCTACCTTGCACTTGTTTTTGTCAGATACCTATAAAGCTTTGCTTTGAAACTTTAAAAGACCTAATGATTAATTTAAAACATTCATCTGAGAGTAATTACAAAATCCTCTAGTGAGTTCAAGCTCTAGGTTATTTTCAATCATATGATTCAAAGAATAATACATGCAACACTGTCGCGTCAACAATGTGGCATCCATTAACACTGATGCAAATGTTTTTTGACAGGTGATAGCGTGATTGGACTTTTTTGCTGTGTTTTCACAAATGCGCAAAAAAATCCAAACAGGCAGACAAATGCTATTCTGTTTATATCACCTTTTGCACTCCTGTTCATCATATACAATTCTGTATTCTTTTCCTTCACAGTTAATGTGAGGGATAGAGGGTAATAATCAGTGCTATTTTCTGAATGATATTATATTTTTTGTTTTTTGTTCCACTGTGAGTGGATGGTTGACCTATTCCAGTTTATGTTGGATTATAAAAATCTATCTTCTAAATTGTTTGTATGTTTTGTATAGATAAACAATAGAAACAACAACAACAACAACAGCAACAAAAGAGGGCAGATAAAGTTCACTGTACGCCAACGGCAGACTGGAACATCCATTTCTTTAACCCTTTAATAATGTCAACACACTCATGCAAGTGGATAACCTGGACATAGACATTACCTAATTGCATACTTTTCATACCGCACTTCAGTTCCAAAAGAAATAGAAAATATAATGAAAAATATCCCTTAAGAACCATAGTCTTTGGAATAGCAGTTGCCAGCACAGATTTGAACTCTAAAGAATTAGAAAGGCTTTTGTCTCAGAAAAGCCACAGAGAACAGAGTAAATATTATTCAATGTAAATCTGCTGTAGTTTGACAAAGGACAGCAAATAGAAAAGTGTTTGTGAAACACCAAAACCAAAATGTTGGGAGATGCAGTTAGCTAGCTGTCTGAATGATATTCACACAGGTCAACACAGTTCCTGAGTGCAGCCTAATCCCTTACAGCGCTCTCCTTCACTGAAAATGAAAACCCCTCCTTTCCATCTACAGCTCAGAATTAAAATCTATTGCTAAAACGAAGTTGCTGATAGAGAAATGACTCTATCTTCTACTCTCATCTTTTGAATGTACTGCTTAGGAATGATGCATTTTAAAGATCTCAATGTGGCACACAATTCTGCAACTACATGGCCAAAGAAACAATGATGATATGTTAGTTTGTGAATACTTGTTACATACTGAAAAATTTACCACTTGATATGAGCAGGATAGATGTGAGGAAGTAAATATCAAGGCTGAAGTTTGAATTAGAGACCATGTCCTTTATCCACAATTGTTTCCAAAATGACTTGTCAGAAATACTCAGAACTGAAGTGTCCTTTTATTACTAGGTCAGGTGAGTTAGTAATAATTGCACTTTCCTCCAGTCATTCATATACAGTGAAAAAATGGTATGATATATTGCATTTGTCAAAGTGTAGGGTCCTGCTTTCTCAAGAAAGACTTACTGTTTTGTTTTTTTTTTTAAAGAGCACATATTAATAAGTCCTTGATTTTGAACGTATAATGCAGTGCAGACTGTACTTGTATTTATATACTATACATACTATCATATATAATTAGCAAAACTTGTGTGCCGTTTTCTTCCTTTCTTACTCAGAGTGATAACATACTTAATCCTGCTGACATCAGTGAGGGCTTCACATGGGTAAATGGTATTCAAACTGTAGCTGCAAAACTTGGCTTAAGTGTAAATGGTGTTGTGTGGTATAATGATATGTTTTAGAATCAATAGGCATTTAACTTGACATCTTCTTTTGTGGTGTGAAATTCTGTTTTACCCAGCTCAAAGTCCAAAGACTATTGATTCATATCAGAAAGGGACAAGCTGTCCTGTTAATTCTCCCCTTGGTGTCTGTTTGTAACTTACTCTGTTATTAACACTTGCTTTTAAAGTATGTTCAAACTTAAAACCATACTTCTCTGAAAAGCATGTTCAGAAAGTGTTGCAGGCTCATGTTTTCTTCCCCACCTTTTTAATTACTACTAAGTATTGTAAACGACTGTTAAATTCAGCAGAAAAACGTGCACAAAACTGCTCTTTGTAGTGTAAAAATCTCTATCTGATCTCTCTGAAATCTAGGTTATCAGATGCATTTAAAGGTCTCATTTTTTTTTCTTAAATTTAAGGCATGCTTTAGTCCAGTCTACTCTTTCCCTTCCACATCTGATTTTTCACAGACTTTTCTTCTCAGATGCACCATCATTACTATGGTTCTCCTATATTTGTTAGATTCTTCATGTGTTTCTGTTTATACAACCAAAACCAAATTTCTGTTAGACAATATTATCTGCGGGTTTTGCTTCTGTTCTTTTCCCTGTAGAATTTTTTTCTGGAACTTATACACAATTTCTGTTGCAGGGCTCACCGTATATTGTACTAGAATTGAAATAAAAACCCTAGGACTTAGTTCTACCTCTTTGGGGAAAAAACAAAAAACAAAACCAAAACAAATAAATCTTGCTGTTGTAGAATATAGTGCATGTTGGAACCACGTACATTCAGAAGTTAACTAATTTTCTTACAGTATACATATACATATGATACATTTCTTTTGAAAAAGTGAGATCTCTCCAAATATGATTTTTAGTATATTCTTAATAGGCCTTTATTCAACAAAGTATGTAATAATATTCTCATTCTGTTGAATAAGAATAAACATAAAACTACAATTAATTATGTACTGAATTGGAGATGTAAAACAAAAGGGCTCTCCTACTGGCTCAAAGCTGTTACAAGCTCCTGAATGATCTGTTATTTGAAGTGCATGTTGCTCTTAGAATGTCAGTGAAATTACAGCAACACACTTTCTCCTCTCTTGCCTAGTACAATCTGGGATAGGATAGGATAAAAAACAAACAAAAATAAACAGCAACAACAGCAACAAAAACAGCCAAACTGCATCCTTAATATCACTGAAGATATTTAGAAAAGCTTGATGACTTAGAGCTCACAAAGAGATACTGAGGTTTTTTATTTCAAAATCATTGTGTTCATTTTTTTTCACAGAAAATGTGCTAATTGAAAAAAAAAATACAGTTAATCCATCTAAAAACTGTTTGAAAAGGTATCCATACGAATCAAATCAGTCAGCTGCACTGACATTGGAGTCTTGGGAAAGAAGATAAAACTTTAATTTTCTAAAAAATTATACTGATCTGTTGAAGGTCATAGCTAAGGAGGCACTGAAACACTGCTATTTGTGATACATAGGTTGCTTAGCCATGAATATTGTCAGAATATGAAGATACTATATGTAGAATAAAGACATTTATATTTACATCAGTGATCAGTGGGCAGAGAATTTTTGACTGTACATTTTTCAAATTGAGATTAAAAGAATATGGATATGCTTAGGTAATTCTTCAGTTTTAATTAACCTCATATTTCTGTCTTAGAGGAAAAAAACTCATAAAACCCAAATCAAACAAACAGAAGCCAACCTAAAAAATTGTAAGCATAAAAGTAACATTTCATTCCATCACTATTCTACTTGTGAACAAATATGACATAAACTTGGAAAACTCTGTAGTACTCTTCATGAAATATCCCGTTTTGTTAAAGTCAGTGGAAAAAGCTATTGATAATTCTTGAAAGAGAAATGGTGTTATGAATCTCAATAGTATTCTAAAGCAACGCTGGAATTCCATTTGTTCCACCAAAAAAATGAGAAGGCAGAGAATATCTTTTGTAGTTCTTGGGTGCTTGATACTCTGCATCTCTCTGGGGCTGCTATTATGCTTGGCATTATCTATAACTGTTATGGATACTCATTTGTATTTAGTAAAATGTACGGGAAGCCCTCCCTGTTTGTGATTGACTATATTAAAACATTTGAGCTTTGTGTGCTCCATGTAATGGAATAGAGGCACTGCAGATTTCCTTATCCTGGTTCACAGCTTCATAAATGCCAGAGAATTTCTGCCTTAGAATGATCATGGTCTGTTATCTGTGGAAGGTTCATGCATGCCTTCTCTTGTTATTTTGCATCTGTCACACTCTGTCAGGTTATGCTTCCTGCTGTATAACAATACAGACTGGCACAATGCAGTCAGCCATCCTGCACACCTATACGTAGGTCAGGAACATGACCGAAACTGTGGGGTGTGTGGGGCAGGCAGAAATTTCTTGTGATAACATTAATAACAAGTACAAAATTTTAATTTCATTGGAGGGAAATAGTTCATGTTGCAACACACAGTAGTCTGAACTGTGTCTAACGGTCCTTGGTATACCCCAAACCCAAAAAGGAAAATACAGCTTCTGATCTGAGCTAACAGATGCAAGTGCATTTTATTATGTCTCTTTGCATTAGGAGGCAGCCCTTAAATAAAATAAAAGCTTTCCAAAGCACCCTGGAGGGAATATACAAGGAAGTGTGCTTCAAATGCCCTCTGTGCTGTAAGTACTACTGCAAAGCTTGTTTCATACACTGTAACTCTCCTGCTTTCATATTCCCTGCAAGTGACACTGTAGTTGAAATGATTTAAGACTGAATTATTTGCTTCTGAAATAATACAGTATCCTTGTTCCCTTATGATATCATCATTGCCCGAAACAGATTCTTTACAACGTATTAAACAACAGAAATACCCTACACAGCTTTCAGCTGTAGTTTTGTGGATAGATAATTATTATTAATCCTTAAGAAATACACAGTAGGAAAAAATAATAAAGAAAACCATTATATTATGAAAAATAAAACTGAATTATTTTTGTATTATCTTATTTTTCAGAGTAGGTCACTGAGCACTGGAAATAAAACCTAATTACTCCCAGTTGAAAAGTTCAATGTCACTATAATAGTATGACCTACTTTCTGAAGCTCTGAAATTTTTGGCTGGCTGAATAATGGTTGAATACATTTTTTCTCTATACATGAAATCCTCTGGATCATTTTTCATATACCACAAAAATCTTATTTGCTTAAATAAATTCATATTATGATTAGATGAATTTATGGAAAATTTAGGTGAAGCATGACAAGCAACAAAGGGATACGATTATGTAGGGCTGACTTCTGCATTTATGATTAGAATCAGATGCAAATTATGCTGTATAAATAACATAAAAGAGAAGTAATATCTTTCAGGAGTCAGGCTGATTATTAAAATTAAGTAAATATAGGACTCACCATTAATTTCATAATCAGTATTTATGAACTTCACATTTTGTCATTTTTTTGTCTAATGAAATTATTCACTTAAAACTGATCTGGGGATTGATGTTTCCACTTTGTTTGCCCATTAGTTCTGTTTAGAAGTGAAGACATGTCATTGTATGAAAAATGGGAGTTATTAGGATTTTGTTGACTGCTCCTGATAGAGACGATAAAATTACATCAAGTAATCAGCAATTTATTTTCCCCAGTCTCTTGCCTGAATAAAAATTTAAAAGTCTTTAGTGCTTTTACACAACGTTAGTCTTTGGCTTGGTAAAATAAGTACATTATCAGACAGATATCTGAAAGAGATGAAATGTGAGCAAATGACAGACAGAAATATCTTAAAAAGATGAGCTTTTTCATGTGACCAGTAGAGATGGCACATAAGATAAATATGTCAAAATGGCTGTTATGTAAATAAGCTGAGTTCTTGAAAAATAAATGATTAAATTTATTTGTCTGCTCTGCTGTGAAAAATAAATGTAAACTGTTATGATTTTTGAGCGTGCAGAAGGGTGTTCTAATTACTTTTAGAATCTCAGGTACCAAAAAAATGACTAAAAGTGTGTCTGAAGAAAACATTTTCATAGATGAAGTGCAGTGTATGCAGTGTATATTAAAATATTATTTTGCAAATAAAGTACATCAATATTTTTTTTATTAATCATATAAATTTAAATTATTTTTCTATCAGATTTACTCAAGCCTTCTGCATTTTCCCATAGTATACATTCATCTTAAGTTTCAATGAAATTTTAGGGAGAAAAATTTCATCATAGTGTTTACTTATAACCTACTTCTTTATATGTACATTTTTTGAGACAAATAATCATATGGATCATACAGTCAAAAGTTTGCAACAAAGATGCAACACATGTAATGTGTTAAAGATGTGACTGATATCCTATTCCTAAATTAGCCTTTTCAAAAATAAATTCACTTATCAATTCTGATGCTTAAGCTTTTAGGTAAACTCAGAATCCTCTCCCTTACTTAAAGGAGAAAAAATATCTTTCTACTTAGAGCTGTCAGCATTTTTTTTTTTTGGTCTGAAAATATTGAATGGAATAGAGAAGAGTTGTAAAAACAAAACAACATAAAAAAACTACTCCAATATTTTATATCACAAGTTTGTGTTTCTGCTTATTGACTGGGAGACAGGAAATATTTATATGTGAGAAAAAATAAGACTAACCAGTGAATAGTGAAAAAAAAGAATCCTTTCACAAATTAAATTTCATTTAATTGATTACATAATGATAAAGAATGCCTATAAAAGAAGAAATAGCATAGTCCAACATCAGATAGACTGTGCCAAGAAAATTCACTGAACTCCTCAGTGTTTAATCAACAGTGACCACAGTTTCTGACATTTTGGGTTTAATATTTCATTCTTATGTTCCCTCAGCCTTCCTTAATTTACTTTAAAGAAACCTAAATTAATCAGGAAACAAATAAAGCATATATATGCATGTATATGCATGCTTTATTTGCCACCAGATTTATATATATATACTTACATATATATATATAATTATGTATGTATATATATGTTATGTATAGATGTGTCGACATATATATATATACACATATATATATGCACATAGACATATATATCTGTGAATAACCATTTATATATGTATTTGATAAAAAATCTTGAAATTAGTGTTTTGTTTTACCACCTCAGAAATGTGAAAGATATATGAAAAACTTCTTCCCATTATAATTTGTGAAAATGGTAATGCCATCAATACATAAACTTATGTAACATACTTTCTATCACAAAGAAATATAATTCGGAAAATTCTACGTGTCTAAATTGAAATAGTCTATCCTTAGTAAATGTGTTTAATAATGTGCAAATACTTTCATTTTCTGAAAGGACTGTTTCATTGATAACAAAGTTAGATGAAAACACTTTGTATTGTGTACATAAAAACACACTAAATATGTTGCATTTCAATTGAATTGAATTAAATCTCATTCACGAATTGGAACAAAGATTTGAACTTCTCAAGGGTATTTGTGAAGAAATAAGATCATAAGCCTTAATTACAGATCCTGAAAACAGTTTTCTAAGGATGATTCCAGTGTTTTCAGTTCTATTTGTGTTCCAGGTTTCACTTCAACACTGGGGCTGTTTCCCACGATTACCCAGTTAGTTTATTCTTTCCAGTTTTACTGAAGGAAAAAAGGGAGAAGTATCATAAAAACCAATTACAAATCAAATAGTTTTCATGAGTAGGCATATTCTGGCCTTCAGATACTGCATATCAAATAATCTTTAAGTGATTATACAAATTTCAATTTTGACTTCCACTTCTTCGTATCCAAGTTAAAATATAAATGTAACTATAGCAATGCTATCGCTACACCAATATAGTTATAAGGATAACAGTACCAGTAGTGGGATGGCACATTTTTTCTTTTGACACTAAGAAAGCATGCTAAATTAAGTTTTGTGACAAATAAATTTGCAGCTCGATTTTGATATTTAAATTCTTCATTTTTTTTAATTTACTTGCGTTAACTGCTTAAATCTTTTCTATTTATATCAAGAAATATAAATGTTAGGCTGTATCCCAGCCTAATAACAGTTAGATTTTATGCAGATAATAACACTAATAGAGCAAATATTCAAGTATCAAAAAACTGAATTTTCAATTAAAATTGTCATTGTCAAAAATCTATTGGGTGTCTAGATAGTTAGCTAGTGTTTTCCATTTCAAGTGGATTGGATGTATGTATGAGCACTGCTCCCTGTGACTGTATTACCAGCTATGAGGTTTCAGCTCCAGGCTGTCTTTTCTTCAGATCATCTGAAATGAATCCACAGACAATTCCTTTAAACGACAGTAAAATCCAAAATAAATGCTCTAAGCTAGACTGTGCTGCAATGTATTTTTCATTCCTTGTTGCAGGGAATGTTTTCTGTGTTGTTATAAATGACAGCTTTGTACAATCAGCTTCATCACAGCTACGTCTGGTGTCAGAACTGAGTCTCATAAGCCTTTAGAGGTGAAAGACACTATACATTTGATCAAATCAAAAGTGATTCAAACATCATTCAAATTCATTAAAAATATTAATCTCTATTTTAAGAAAGAGTTAATTAGGCTTTATATTTCTGAAATGATATACATTGATTACTATTTTGCAATGAAATCCACTTTAAATACTTTCTTTTACATTTTGAGTGAGATAATTATGCAGAAAGCATATATATGCTTTAAAGAGATTTTAGACTCTTTGTTTAGAAGTGTGCAAATAGCAACACACAACAACTTTAGTTGACATAGATATATATATGTATTTTTGTATACATTTTTTGTACAATTCATCACAAGTTGGTATCACTAAAGTCATATATCAAAAGGCAAAAATTTATTTTTTCTGTAACCAATCACAAGCTGATTCATCAAAGATAAAGTATGTATATTAATAAAGAAAGAAACAGAAAAATTGCTCATGTATTCTATTTGATCATCCTATTTAAATTGTTAGGATGCTATCTGTCAGAAATTTCCTTTCATTAGGCAGAATTTGTCATTTTTAGTCAGGAAAAGTATTAGCTTTTCATTATAAGATCTGAAAAAGGATAAAGCAGATGAAAATGATTGTCAGTAAGAGTGCACTAATTATAGCATTGGGTCAAGAGATAACATATAGAAATATGAAGAGATATTTCGACTACAAATTACAATTCTGAGGAGATGAGAAAAGAAACAGGGTCTTCATGAGTTCCTCTTTGTAATCTAAGATGAGTAAGGGAAAGATGGAAGGATATTAGGTCTGAGTTTTTGTTGTTGTTTGTTTTCTATTTTTTCTCTCAGTAATATTGAAAGACAAATTTCTGTTTCTAACTGCATTTCAACATCACTGGAATAAGAAATGAGGGAGTGTACAGTATATTAAGTTTTTTAATAAGAGTTTTTCTCTTTTCTTTTTCTTTTTTTTTTCCCTAGTGGTATTTATGTATTTTACATTGTTTATTAAGTACTGACTTTCTTTTTAAATACGATTTCCCTACAAAAGTCCTATAACGTAATCATCAGATCAACTTTGACAGTGGAAAGAATCGTACCAGTGTCTGAAAGAAGTACTATCTGGACTAAGGAATATGGGTGCAGCTATGTTTCTTAGGCTTTTTATCTTGCCTTGAGTGCCTTCATTTGAAACATATATTATTTTTGCTCAGCAATTTATCGTTTAAATCAGTGAAAAGTTAAATGCTGTAACATAAAATATATAAAAGGCAGAATATATGCAATCAAAAGTTGACTTAAAAAAAATCAATTAGAAATCCTTGTCTCAGATATTTAAAATATTTCAATTCTGTGTGAAATTTGGAAACAACGTATTGCAATTTTTACTTATTTAGTGGGTTTAAAAGAATGTACATAAGAAAAACTTTAGAATAGAATAATAGAATAGTGAATGCTTTTTCAGGAAAAAGTTAAAATTGAATTTTCTTTCATTACTGTGAGGGTGTCTGATTTTTTAAATTTCTTTACTTTCAATTATCAGTAATGGAAGCTTAGGCAGAAAGTTTTCACGCACAGAATGAATGACTGATAACACATTTTAACAAATACATTCATAGAAAAATGCAGTTTTTTTACACAGAGAGTTTCATTGTGTCTGGACATTGAAAAAGTAGGTCAAACTTGGAGATTTATTTGTTATTTTTTTCATGAAATATTTTTAATAAAACGAGATGCCAAGTTTCTGAGGTTTTTGCCAGAATAATAAAATCCCTTTATAGCTGAGGGACTATGCGTATTTCCTGAAAGTGACAGTAGGTGAAGCTGACACGTGGAAATTCTGGCCTTCATTTTTCAGAAGATTGAACTGACTCTGATGAGAATGTAGACCTGAAAAAAAAAGAAAAAGCTCTTTTTTCTTGCGGTTATAATTATTTGCCTGTTTTTGTTTCTTGTCTCTTCAATTCAACAAAACTTGATATATAGATAAGAAGAAATGATTTGTTGTTTATCACAGTCACTACAAAGCAAATATTAAGCCAAAATTTAAGTTAGATAATTCAAAATGGTCTTCTTTCATGATATGTTTATATGTATTGCATCAAAAATTGGCAGGCAAATCAGGTAATATAATTTCTGAGCTGGTTATAAATTGTATCTTTCTTTTTTTTTTTTATAGTTTTTACTATTTATATAACTATTTTTCCCTCCATTTTAACATGTATTTTGCCACATCTCTGCTTCTGATGTACCTGCCATCATGAATCATGAAACATCATATTGTGCATGGTAGCTTTCTGTTGCTAGAAATTTTGACATCCAATTGCAGCCTGTGAGTCCAGTACATATTTATCAATCTTCTCTCTTCTCTGTTTTTCTATAAAGAATGGAAACATTATATAGAGAGAGGCCAAGAAACTGAAATGTCATCAGTCGTGAAAATAAAAGGATTAGAAAACTGTTTCACATACTTCAGTTGTTGTATTGTTTCAGTTTGCTTGCTCTTACATCTTTTCTGCCTGAAAGTAATGTACTATATCATTAGGAGAGATTGAAAAAAAATTAATATGGAATATTACCCAAAGTATTGCTACCTGCAGTTGATGATTATGCCAAAGGAACAGGAAATAACACGTTTCTTCAGTTTTGATTGTAGCAGAATCTGGATCTTTCCCTTCATGCTGGAGACTTTGTCTCTTCTCTACAGATTTGACTTTTAAGGATTATTGAATGTATATAACTGTATATTTCATTTAAAACAAAACAAAAAAAACCCACACAAGCAAACAAAACAACCTTTTTGTTCTTTGTAATTCTTTATCATAGAATCATTTCAGCTGAAAGGGACCATTAAAAGCCCTCTAGTCCAACCCCCTGCAATGAACAGGGACATCTACCACTAGTTAGGTTGCTCAGAGCCTGCTCCAGCCTGGCCTTGAGTGTCTCCAAGGACGGGGCACCCACTGTCTCTCTGGGCAAACTGTTCCGGTGCCTTATTAACCTTACTGTAAAAAAAAAAAAAAAAAAAATCAAATTTCCTTATATCCAATCTAAATCTCTTATCTTTTAGTTTGAAACCATTTCCCCTTGTTCCCCTGCTAAAGAGTCTGTCCCCTTCCTGTGAAGGGGGTAGTTCTCTGGGTCATCCTGTCTATCCTTCTTAAAAAAGGGTATGATATTGTGTGATATTGCCATTTTTCCACCAGGGAAACCAGTCACCAGGGACTTCACCAGGCTGTCATGACTTTTCACATATTATCAAGAATGACTTGGCAACTCCATCAAGCAATTCCCTCAGGGCTCTGGGATGCATCTCATTAGGATCCATAGACTTATGGACGTTCAGGCTTCCTCACAAACCTATCTTTGCAGGAGGGGTATTTCTCCCCAAGTCCCCACCTTCCTAATCACCTGCTCAAGGGCTGAGTGTAGAGCAGTCACTAGTGAAGACTGAGGCAAAAACACCTCAGCCTTCTCCTTGCCCACTGTTACTAGCCTGTCTGTATTGCTCACTAGTGAGGGAATGCCCTCCTGGACTTTCCTTTTCTGGTTGATGTACCTATAGAAGCCTTTCATAGAATCATAGAATCATTATGATTGGAAAAGACATCTAAGATCATCTAGTCCAAACATTCATCCATGTGAAAGCATTTATTATCAGAATTATAAACTCACTTTCTTATGAAATTTCCATTTATTTCAGTGTAAAATCAATTTTAAATGTAATACAGTTGGCACAATCTAATAAATTACATTTTCTGTGTATAACATGGTAGGATTATTTCTCCTGTAGTTAGCATCATTTTGAGATTCAGCTTTAAATATTTACTTGTAACCAAAAGGATTTTTTGCACTCCTTGCCAAGTCCAGTTCCAGTTAGGCCTTAGCTTTCCCGACCCCATCCCTACACAGTCTAGCAGCATCCTCAGGTTACCCGCTTCCACTGCCTGTGCATTTTCTTCTTCCTCTCCAATTTGATCAGCATTCAGGTTCAGTCATGCTGGCCTCTTTGCCTTCCTACACCTGGGGATGGAGAGCTCTTGTGCCCTAAGAAAAGTCTCCTTAAAGATCTGTCAGCTCTGCTCCACTCCCTTGTCCTTGAGGACAGATTCCCACGGGGTTTTGACTAACTCCCTGAAGAGATGGAAACTGACTTTCCTAAAATTAAGCATCCTGATTTTATTCTTTGCCTGACTGATATCCCTTAAGAGTATGAAGTCCACCACTGCATGGTCACTACAGCCCACGCAGCCTCCAACCCTGTTGTCCCCAGACAGGTGCAGCACTGCATGCCCCCCTGGTGGGGCTGTCTATTACCTGACTCAGGAAGTTATCCTCAATAATTTCCAAGAGCCTCCTGGATTACCTAATTCTCATTGTGCTGCTTTTCCATCAGATGTCAGGGCAGTTGATGTCCCCCATCAGGATGAGAATCTGTGACTGTGATATTTCCTGTAGTTGTAGAAAGAAGACCTCATCAACAGGCTTCACTTGATCAGATTGCCTGTAGTATACACCAACCATGGTCTTGGCCATTCCTAGGGGACAGCTCTTCACAATCTATTCCTTCCTTGATATAGAGGGCAACGCCTCCTCCCGTCCTATCTCACTTGTCCCTCTGAACAGCTTGTAGCCATATAATAACATACACTGGGAATCATCACACCAGATTTTGGTGATGACAATTATGTCATGGTTTTCTAGCATCATGGTGGCTTCCAACTCCTCCTGTTTGTTTCTCAAGCTGTGTGCGTTGGTGCAGAGGCACTTCAACTGAGCAACTTGTCTTGTCACCATCTTGAAGGATAAACTTCTCA
Source organism: Numida meleagris (assembly GCF_002078875.1). Lineage (NCBI taxonomy): Eukaryota > Metazoa > Chordata > Aves > Galliformes > Numididae > Numida > Numida meleagris. Next base: position 139,921,911 of record NC_034409.1, on the reverse strand, counting down.
TTTCCTCTGAAGTATTTACCTTTAGTCTCCCTGTTGCCTTCATCATCATAAGATGCAGGAGGTTGAGGGCTCCTGCTAGCACCTTCTCCCTCTAACTATCCCACACCTTCTCATGAGCAGGCTCTCTATTATTCCCTCTCCCCTTCATACCTAGTTTAAAGCGCTGTTAATGAGCTCAAACAACTCCTGGGACAGAATTCTTTTCCCTCTTTGATCCAGATGGACCCCATCTGCTGCCATCAGGCCAGGTGCCAAGTAAACTGCCCCAGGTTGAAATTGCAAAAACCACTGGGCTTGTCAGTTTCCTAGGTAAAGGAAATCTTGAAGATTGTGGAAAGAAAACACTGCGCACATTTCTTGGAAGTATGTGAGCATATGCTGAACTTCTATTGCATTGTACTCGTTTTTTTAAAAAGGCTTCTTCATACCTGTGGTGTAGACTGCTGACCCCTTATGGAAACATTTTCATTAGATCAGAATTTTAGTAGTTAGAGTAGTTAGAACTGAAACTGAATCATTCCCCACATCCATCTTAGGCTATTAACTATGTAGATGTGGATGTTAAACAATAATAATTTAAGTACAAATATATATATATATATATTTGCTGGAAAACAAATGATTCAAAAAGCCTTCTATATGAATGAGTCACCTCAAGTGATTTAGGTGAAAGCTCATGAGCATGAAGCAATGGAACTGGAACTCATTTACCTCTCATTTCATTTGTTAAAAGTGCCCCCAACATGATTCTACTGTGTTTTAATTAGCATGCTTTGAAATAATACCTTTGCATAGGTTAGAAGTTTGCAAAGGACCATTCCCAATAGGAATTTTATCAGGCCATTTAGTTTTGAATGACAAAAGCTTTTAATATTAAAGACAAAGGGCATTCTATGCTAGGTGGCAAGTTTAATTTATAAATACAAGTGTAGCTACTTGGACTTTTCAGTGATTTTGAATGATTTTTTTTCCTATTTCTGAACCCCTTTTTTTCTGATTTTTGCAAAGTTTCTCTCAAGCATTGTGGTCAGAATATGATTTCATGTTGCACTAATTGTTTTATTAATACTTTTGCCAGTTAGGATTTTCTAGTGAACTGGAAAGCTGAACAGAGAGGAAGCTGCATCCTATAGCTTCCTGCAATCATTGTCAGCCCCTATAATGCATACAGTACAGGTTATTTGACGTAGTGACTGCTTTCCCATGCCATTAATTTGAAAATGCTCTGTCAGTTTCTTAGCTGTGTACTTCCTGGCTTTCATTTGCTTCTTAAGTTATGACAGTAAATTCTAAATGATTTTTTTTTCCATTACCACTTTCCATTCTCTATCTTCATCCCTTCCACTATCTTTTTAAATGTCAATATACTCAATTATTTGATCTTTGGTTTACTTCAGGGTAGCAGAGATGAGTGGGCTGCAGGCATTACAAAGAGGTAAAGTTCTAAAGTTTTGAAGAGAGAAGAGAATGTATTTGATAGAAAAAAAATATGGATTAAAAAAAGTGGAGCTACAGAAAAAAGAAACCATTCCAATAAATTAAAATCCTGATTCAATGAAAGTTAGCATAAGAAATTCCTCTGACTTCACTGAGGCTTGTATTTCACTTATCTTGCCTATTTAAAGTTTTCTAAAACCTCAGTTCAAACCATCAGGAAACACACTGATATAAATATGAATGTGATTTTAATTAGAGCGAAGAGAATAACAGATTTGTCCGCTTGTTTTGAGGAGTAGAGTTGAAAATTTAGGAAATAATAGAAAAAGATTCTAAAAAAATTAAATTTCACACTGGCAGTAACAGGTTGCCCAATTTTGTCATTCCTTTGCCTTATAAAGAGATATTTAATCTTAAAATGAAATATAACTTAAAATAACAAACAAACAAAAAAATCAAAACAACAACAAAAAAATAGAGGAGATATAGAGATATCTTTTTTTTTTATATCTTCTTTCAAAAAACCTTGGGTTTTTTTGTAGCTGAAACTTTTTATTTACCTTTTTGTGGCTGGGCCCATCTCAGTGGGTCCAATGCCTAGGCAGGGCAGGGCTGTGGGGAGCTGGAGATTTACTTTGTTGCAGGTGAGGATGCGACCTCAGGATACTGAAATAGGATCCTGGGCTCCGGGCATTGTTGTGTGAGCGCTGGGGCAGGCTGGACAGGGACAGGGAAATCCTCAGTGTTATCAGGGCCCAGAGACATGGAACACCATGTCTGTTTGGCCTTTTCTCAATTGTACTGAATAAAATGTTATTTTGTAAGAGACCGGGTGATGTAAAAAAAAAAATGAGATTTCTCTAAAATTAGATCCTGTCTGTTGTCATTATTGATGTATACCTTACTGGAGGACTCTGACCTCTACTTTTGCAAGCAAAATTGCAAAGGTAGGTAAATGTCACTAATAAGAAATAGTAAAACAGAGTTAACTAAATTCTTGTGGTCAAAAGAAAGACTTTTAGATTGAAAAATGGAGATCTCTGCCTGAGTAAAGTAAACATATATTCTCTTTCCTTTCTCTCTTTAAGTGACTTAGATACCTATCAAGAATATCAGAAAAATAACAATTTCCTGTTCTATCACAACCATTTTGAACACAGTGAATGAATCATGTCATTTAGGTGTTAGATAATATTCATCAGACAGATTTGTCACTTTAGTCTGAGAGAGCAGAAGGGAAGGTTTGTATGGCATACAGGGACTGAATATTAATCGGTGGCATCACAATCTTCTGTTGACAGTATACATCACCTTGTAATTCAGTTAAGTTTAGCCAAGAGTTTGCTTTACACATCTATTATCAATGGCTGTGGGCAAACATTTCATATTTAGAAACGGTATCTCCCTTTTATCATGTCTAGTGTGAAGATGTACCATTTTTATTTGTAGTATCTGCATTTCCAGAAGCGCATTTAAATGATAAAATAGCTTTATAATAGCAGCATTTTGAGGATATAATAACTGATTCTGAAGATAAGCATCCGGATTTTGAGGCAGGAAAATATGCATGTCTCAAGTTTAGTGCAGCTGCAGAAATTTGAAGGCTGAAACTGATGTCTGAAGTAAAGCAACAAGTGATCAATTGCTAGCCATTTACTTTTTTTGAATGTGTTTCATATTTTTAAATTCTAAACCGTTACTTTCTCTTCTAAATTTAAATGGTCAAAATTTGGTCACATTTTCTTGATAGCTATTAAGAACATTAGGTAATAAATACAGTAGTTTTGAACTGTATTTTTTTAAATTATTATTTTTGCCTAAGAGAAGCATAAAACTAACCAATATTCTCCCTATTATATTTAATTTCATCGAAGCCATAATGCACTGTGGAGTTCTGTGCTGGAAAAGACGATAGAGAAAGCAGACTACAGATGTGATCTTAAAAAATATATGAGATACAACTAAACTAGTTTTCATATTCAACCACTGTGACAGAAATATTAAAAGCTTACAGAAATGCTTATTAAACTGATATTTCTTTTTTCATTGTTTGTTTTTTGTTAAAAGGCTAAGCCTTCATTGGATTAAGGACCAATATTACCATACATGGGTTAATCTCCTAGGTTCCTTCTATGGCAAATATGGCACCTAAGTATACCTTCGAATGGCTCCAAAGGAGCCATTATTGACTAAAAATAAGTCAGCAATAAACTTTGAAATATCACCTCAAAGTGCCTGTTTCGTAAGTATTTTGACTTATATCCTTGTAACTGACAGAATTTAAAGAAAATCTAGAAAATATCCTATTAGAAACCCATACAATATGCTGAGCTTAACTTTTCTTTTTGTTCTGTTCCAGGTCACAACAGCTTTTATTCTATTATTTTTTCTTAATTATTTATGACTTTATCTTATGCACATTGAAGGAAATATTGGCATTTTTACTTAACACCTACAATTCTACTGGTTCAGACTGGGAAGCCATAGCTGCTAAAATATATAGAAATAAAATTTTATTTAGATTTGATGATGTGAGCTCTGCCATCTACCAATTTTGTTGCTTCTGATACGTCTGTCAGTAGTACCAAAATCAAAATGGTATGATAAATCTTCTTCAGCAGTGAGAAAATGTGCAACTCCAAGAGTAGTGAAAAAAAGGAACTACTTATTTTATTAGAACAGTTGAAAAGATATGTACTGGCACTGTATTCTTTAATCTAGCAGAAGAGCATTTTTTTGTTATTGCTTTGTGGGTTTTTTTTGTTGTTGTTCATGTGGTTATTGTTTGTTTTTATTATTATTATTGCTTTGCCTTGTGCAGGATTAACTTCTCTTTGTGCTAGGAAGTTCTAAGGGGCTAATATAAAATTTCAGTGGAATGGCTCAATGAATTAAGGAGATCATTAGTTATTCCTGGCATGTAATATACCTGTCACCTAAGGGAAAAGTAGGCATCAGATCTGAGATACTTAGTACACTTGAAGAAATATTCTTGAATAATTTATAGGTGTATTCTACACTTAGCAGTAATTTTCTTTCATAGATGATAAGTTACTTGTTGGAATAGACCCAATAAATAAAAAAAAAAAAACAAAACCAAAAAACTTTCCTGTTCACATGACATACTTCACATAATTTGTTTGAGATACCTTTATTTACTATGAATATATCAATCGGGGTGCATCTCTGTGCAAAAACTGAAAAAATCACTGATAAGCAGGTCTTATGCTACATGACATCTCAGGATATGTTTAGCATTTTCTCCCTTATTAATATGACATCATTTTCAGAAATATTTTTATGGGATAACAATTTGGTTTTCCCCATGATCATGTATACGTGCATGTATGTGTCTGTATCAACGAGTAGCAAAGAACAAAAGCATCTGGAAATAAATCTTGAAAGATACAAATCAGCAAAATTTCACAGAGGTTAAAGGAGCTTTACTGAGAGAAACACCTGTGGCTTTAACAGTGGAAAAATTCTAAATCTTTTAATATAAACATATTCCCACCTTCCTCAATTATACTACATAAAATTAAGGCATGGCCAATAGATTAATTCATCCCTAAAGATATTATTCCTGTTTTTAATAATTTCCATGGTGATAATTATGGAGTTATCACTACTTAGCTTGAAGTATTTACAATGGCTTAATAGAAAAATGTACCAAAATTATTTATTATTTTCATATTTTATGAAGCAGAGAAAGAAAACTAAAAATTACTTTGAACTCATTTAAATAGAATGGTAAATAAATTGTAAGCTAAATCTAGTTGACAACATTTTTAAGATTTTGTAACATTGTTTCATTTAAGGTGCCATGAAATTACTTAACACAAATCCTGACGTTTGACAAAAATCCCAGGTGTTTTCTCAGATTAAATTTTGACAGATAAAACTGTTTATGGAATATTGCATGTGGCATTAAAGAGCATGTCTACAATAAAAAATATTTTCTTTTTGTAACAGAGCATAATGAGACATTTTTTATTTTATGTTAACTCCTATTTGATTGTTGTTGTTGTTGTTTGTTTTTGTATTTTAATGCTGATAATTTGTATTAAAAGTTAAAGCTAGTGCTACAAGCATCATTATATGCTAAGCAGAATGGAAAGGCTACGTACAGAAATATCCCATAAGCAGAGAAACATTGCCAAGTTCTAATAAAGCAAAATGTTTACTTTACTGGAAATAAAATCAGTCATTCCTTTGTTGAGGGTAAGTAGCAGATGCAAAGCTGCGTGTTATTATGTAGCAAAACAATAGTATTTGGCTTTTGGATGTAGCATAACGTATAAGAATTCAGGACAGCTTACCAACAAAATATATTCCTTTTTATTATAACTTTAGTGAATCAGTAAATACTAGAAAAGCAACAAGACTCATGCTGAATGAAATCAGAGAGGCTATTTAGAATTGGAAAGCAAATCCTGTTTTGAAGTGGCTTCGGTAAGATTCAAAGTTGTTGAAAAATTAGACTTCTGCCTGCATATTATAAATCCTGAAAGCACTGTAGAATGCATTACATTTTTTTCCATTCATTCCATTCACATTAAATATACAGCATGTAGAATTAAGAGGAAATGTATGGAACACCATATTGAAATAGTAAAATTTTGAAAACCATTTTGAGAAGTTTCCTAAAGATTGCTGGGTTTGAAACACCAAGATTAGTGCTCTTTTGCTTGATAACCAGTGGTACAACAAAGAGACACATCGATGGAGACAATAAAGGCTTTATATCCTTCGCTCCTCAAATGCCACTCAGCACATGAGAAGCCTCAAAGTGGGCAAGGTTCTGGCCTGAGTCTTGCATGATCCAGGTGCAGGCAGTGTTATGTCTCTTCCTGAGGAAGTTAACACTGGTAGAGGCTCAGAGGCACCAGGGAAAAGGGCTGGTGGAGGATACGTGCTCAGTGTATAAGCTAGTATATTATAGAAATCAGAGGAGAAAACATGTTTGTTCTTCAAAAAATAGGGCCCATGCTTGCCACTGGAAATCTGGATTTGCTTTTAGAAGATAATTAGTCCTACACCAACATGGTAGAGGATAGAGCTAATTTTAGCTAATTACATTCAGAAGACAAGTATCAACTTGCAAGAGATGACTGTTCCACCTTAATTTGGCTATGATGAGGGGGAAAAAAATAATAATTCCTAGGCAGTACAATTGGAAATCACTGAAATGCAAGAGAACTGTGAAACAACAACATCCGTAGTGATATTTACACTTTAAAAATAAAAGGATATGCACCCTGATAATTCACACAGAAATCACGTGTTTGCAACTTTTTTTTATAGGATTTTTGAGCTGTTGACTTAACTGTGGTTTTTTTTGTTGTTTTTTTTTTGTTGTTGTTGTTTGGTTTTCATTAGTTGTTATTCCGAGTTGTGCTGTCTGAAATAATAGAGAGCTTTATTTAAACACAATGCAATTTACAAGTCAGAGAAAAGAAAATGAAGAAAAGACAAGATGGTGGTTCATGATTACCTAAATATCATTAGAGTACACAATAAACATGCTGGTTACAGATAACTGACAGTAAGATACTAACCGAGTTTAAACACTACTAACAAATCTTCAATTATTATGTTGCATGCAAAATTAATATGTGACAAAAAAATCATAAACTAAAGAATTAATGCAAAGAAAAAGACAAAACCAAATGAAGTAAGTAAACAACATATCACTGTGTTTTGTACTCTCAAAAGCTTTTTATGACAAAGCTTTCTCAGATTCAACTAAATACTACCTTATCCGGTATGAGAGACCCTTGTTGCAGAGAGCCATGCATAGCCCAGTAGAGTATTGCAGAAATCAATAAGAAGCACAGAAGAGGTCAGCATTGATAAATGCTCATTTATACACACCTGGAAAGTAGAGATAAGGTGATAGACTGTAATTTAAAATTAATGCTTTGTCTCAGGGCTTCTGGTTCACAAAAACATGTAGAACTGCTCTCCTCACCCCAGACTTCTCTGCTTAAAAGCACTGGTGAGTAAATTCCCTTAAAAGAATGGACTGATTTTAATGCTTCATATTTTACAGAGCCTTTTGGTGTCAAATAGGCCCAAACAAAAAACTCTGATTTTGGAAGGATCAATGCATTTCAGCTGTTCAGAATGAGTTTTAGCTAGCAACTGTTGTTTTTTTTTTTTTCCTCCTCCAGCTGTCAGGACAAGGCATGCTTATAAACTGGATGCTTAAAAAACTCATTATGTTAGAAGTTTTAGTCTATGTGTTTCCAGCCTTTTGGCTTGTCTGGAATGCATATAAAATATATAGTATAGTTAATGAATATAAGCAACAAAACTTTTTTTTATGTTTTAATATTTTTTTATTAAAACAACAGAGAGCATCAAAACTTAAAAGTAGTAGGATATTTGACTTCATTTTTGTGAAACTAGTACATTAGTCTGGTTCAATGGAAGTAGTTACAATTTTTAGTGAGTTCTCAAGTTGTTTGTTAGAGATTTTTGATGAAATGTCCCTCTGCTTCATCCTTGTAAATAGTTGTTTACAAACGTATGTACTGCCAAAAAGCAATGACATGAATAAGGCATGACTGAAATGAGGGATATGTTTCTTTGCTAATATGGGTTTTATACAAGTCTGGCAAAGAGAAATGATCAAATTTTTGAGTTGAATGTCTGAATGTAACTATACAATTTATTTGAAAATTCACAGGTAATGTATTTATGTCAATTGAAAATGGAGTTTCAAATTTACAAAAATTTGACAACTTTTTTGGCAATTCTGAAACCTATTCTCAAATTCCTTTATCAAAATGGAAAGTACGGCTGCATGTTTCCATGTTCACAGGAGTATGTTTTGCATATGTAGCAAAACGCATAAATGCCATAATTTGTGTTAGCACTGCACTGCAACCTCTGCATGTCCTGGTTTCAGCTGAGACAATATTAACAGAACATCAGTGTTTTGGTTGTTGCTGAGCAATGGATGTATGCCTCGGACCAGTCTGGGCCTCTTGGCAGGGAAGACCTGCTGCCATGATGGTGTGGGTCAGGGGCCAGGCCACATTACTCTCTGCCCTGGGTTGCACGTGGCCTGCAGGCCACGGGTTGGACATGCCTGTTTTAGCTATCTAAAGGACACTGTAATGAAGAACCACTTCACCTAGTGTATTTCATATTGTTCTGGAGCAGGAATGAGCAGAAAGAAAAATTCACTGACAGAAAGTCAGCGATGACTGGAAACTTCTTGCAGCAATTTCTCTTGGACTTGGTGCTAAACAGATGCATTTACACTACTACCCAACTTGAGCTGATAAGACCAAATGGTACTGTGCTTCCTAGCCTGGTCTTCCGTGTGGATTTTCTAGTGTGAGTCATGTGCTAGTCAGAGATATGTACCCCTGAACTACACTGAAAAAGGTCAATTATGCCACATGGACATAGAATCACAAAATGATTTAGGTTAGGAGGGACCTTAAAGACCATCTAGTTCTAACACTCATCATGGGCAGGAACACCTCCCACTGGATCAGGTTGCCCAAAGTCCAATCCAACCTGGCCTCACATGTGTAGTTCTCAAGATCACAGTTAAACATTCACAATGCTTACTTATTGATACAATATTCATTTATTAGAAAAACTTACTGGACAGCCCTCAAGTGAATTATGTAGCTTAGTATGAAGGGACTGTGGTCTTGTGAGTATGTAATGAAGAATGCAGATGACACGGTGCTCTCAGTGTACACCCTACATTATTTCCAAGAAGAAAGAAATCTTTTATTAAATACTATGAAATAATACATTTGCCAAGTGGTATTGAAAGCCCCATATTTTCTTTAGAAATATATTGTGTAAAGAAAAAAAATTGGACATCTCCTTTTTACCAATGTGATTATTTTTAATATTGTATTATTTCTCAGTGTTATTACTGAAGATTTTGAACAGCTGTATGAGGCAATTTGCATCAGTTGAAACATTATGTTTGGCCAAATCTCATTAAAACGGATTATAAAAATAAAAGAAAATTACTTTCCAATACTCAGAAGTTTAAAGCTAATTCCTAAAACATGTTGAAAAAAGAAACAGATGAGCCAAATGCAGGTATGTTTCCTGAAATGAGATCTACCCCTATAATTAATTTCCCTGGTTTGAGATTTACATAAAATAAAGGAGATTTTGCATAACTGGTCATATGTGCTTTATGCAGAACAGAGTATTAACAATCATATTTGAAATTACTGTGCATTTATTTACGTATTTTCATTTTGCAGCAAGAGCTTGCAGTAAACTAATTGTGTGCTGAGGCTGACTGTCATGTAAATGATAAAACTGTTGTTATTTTTAAAAGGAAATGTGAAGTCAGTATAGAAACGATTTCTGCATTTACTGGGAAACAAAAACCCCACAGTCCAATAAAAGATAAAGAGAGACTAAAGTTTTCATCTAACCAGACTGCAGAAGCTAATGTTTTATATTGTATGAATGAAATGTGAGAAAATTTCCCATCTTTCTTCAGAACAGAACAACAAGAATTTAATGGGAATACTGATTAAAAAAAATCAAATAAAATTGAATACAAAAAATCATACTTACTAAATGTGATAAAGTAGGTATGATCCCAGATAATTTGCAAGAGTATTGTCAGAAGTAGGTAACAAGTAGAACACAGCCTCCTTAATGGTTTAGACAGAATGACAGTTTCAGTGTGTTATTAGAATTCTACTAAAATTTTGCTGAATCTCAGTGCAGCAGGATTCAGACAATTTGCTGTTGCTCTGATTGTCCTAGACATAATTTTTTTTTATTTGAATATGTGGTTATGTTGTCCAATAATAAGTACTGAACATACAGAAAGTATTTTTATTTAAACTGTTCAAGGCAAGAAATTACAGTTTGCTTTGAATTGTCACATGTATTTGAACTGTACATATTGTGTAGAGGTACCACCACAGTACATTGTGAAATGCTTGAACACAAAGGGAGAACACTAGACAATATAAGACTTCATTTCATGCACAGATCACCTATGCATCACCTACTTTTATTGATTCAATAAATTTTTCATTACTTTGAGAGCTTTAACAATGTATATAATTTAATCTTCTAACAGACATAATGTGAGGAGGAGAGGATGCTGAAACAGAAAGGATGTTTGCAGTGAAAATTCTTAAAAATATATACTGCACTCATTTTACTCTCTCCATCTTGTTTTGGAGAGATGAACATGGATTCTTCTCTGCTCAGTTCCAAGATTCTGTGAAACCTGTTCTGAAGCTGCAGATGAGATACGAAAGACTGGATCTTGCTGGTATGTGATTTTTTTTTTTCCTTGTTCTAGTCTCAAGATTGCTATATGTGACTAACAGCTCAGAATAATCTAGTGCTTTGTTCTCCTGCTTATCTGCACTTAATACTTTTATTGGACATTCATGAAAATCTGACACGGTCACATTGTGCAAGTACGGAATATATATATATAAAGAAAGGTACATAAACCTTTCTTTCATTATATAACACTGTTTTTTTCAAATACATGCTTTTTAAAAAATTTTTCTATTTCAGAAGATGTCAAATTATAAAACGTCTACTGAAATATGGGATTTAACATAGTCTCTTGCAATGTCAAATACAAATTTGTTGTTTGTTAATGAGAAGATGATTATATGTGCTGTCTGAACTCAGAGCTCAAAGAGAATTTGAGGGTTTTTGGAAATAAGTTTCACAATGGTAAAGGAGTGTCAAGAAATAAGCAAAGACAATTGACTAGTCTGTTTATATTATCTATTTTTATCTATAATCTGACGTTTTGTGGATGCCCCATCCCTGGAGGCATTCAAAGCCAGGCTGGCTGTGGATCAGGGCAGCCTGGTCTAGTGGTTGGCAACCCTGCCCACAGCAGGGGGATTGAAACTAGATGATCTTTATGGTTCTTTTCAACCCAGGTCATTCTGTGGTTCTATGATTTTACACAGAAATAAGGATAATTTTTATGTCCGAATCTTCAATTTTATATATAAACAGGAATCTTTTTACTTTTTTTTTTTTTTTTGGAATTTTTTTTCAGAAGTGGAGAGATATGGTTTTAACACTTAGAAATAAAAATAAAAAAAATTCAAATAAAATAAATAAATAAACACTGAATTTGCATTACTCAGTACAGAATTATTGCAGTATCATATATGTTGTTTACAATTACTCAATAAATTACATTCTTTGGCAGCAACTGTTCTGGAATAATTCTTCAAATTGAGATTTAATAAAGTATTACAGGTATATTGACATATGCCATAAGAATTAAGAGTGCTTTCAAATCATTTATGAGATTGTATAATTTTTCTGATGATTGATAATGCTCCTCTGTTTGTTTAAAGCTTATTTAATGTTTGGTTAACATTCAGTGAAATAAATAAATAGTAGTGAATACACATCAGAACCTTTACATGAGAGGAAACGTACATCAGGGGCAGAACACATTGTAGTGGGATAGGCTAGGCCTGTATTAACAAGTAACAAAGACCACCCAAAATTCAAACCTTGTATCTGAGAGCACAGTCCAAACACTTCTTGAATAGGTGTGGTGCCAACCCCACTGTGCTTCAGAGCCAGCTGCAGTGCCTTACCAATCTCTGGTGCAGAACCTTTCCCTAAGCCCCACCTGCCCCTACCCTGACACAGCTCTGTGCCATTTCCTCGGGCCCTGTTGCTGTCACCAGAGAGCAGAGCTCAGCACTCCCCTCCACTCCCTGTGAGGAACTGTAGGCTGCCATGAGGCCTCCCCCCCAGCCTCCTCTGCTCTGGGCTGAACACACCAAGGCACCTCATAAGCCTCGCCCTCTAATTATCTACATTAACATTTCCATTTGGCCGAAGTGTGCAGCTTGGAAATATATTTACCAGCTATATACCCTCACTACACTTTGCTTATCACAAGGAAATCTTGAAAAAGCAAAAGTGGATCCATCCAGATGAGTCTAAACTGAACAGTGTGTGACAGACAGTGACTGGTGACTGGACTAGAGCCATTTCAGTGTTATCTTTTAATCATGGGAGAGTTGGGTCTTTAGCATCCACTGTTTATGTTCAGAGAACTGCTCGTATTCTAGTGAACTACTTCAATGGAGATGTTTGTAGGACTCAATTCTGCTAGGCACTTCTGATACAGGCAAACGTGATAATATAGATGTAACCATAGAAGATAAACTTTGTTTTGAGTTACAATAAATAACCAAAAAATGTGTATAAAATAAGTAAAACAATGAAAAAAAGAGAGAGCAGTATTTTATACCAATACACACTTTGAATATATAGGCAAATAAAAAAGATCTCTACTTTTGTCGTTTAAAAAAAAAAAAGAAGTAATCATTGTTAGTGACAATGGTATTTTCACTGAATCTAAATACAAACTAGTTTGTAATTAGTTCAATAACAGAATTTGACCTTGGACAGTAGAATAGAGTTGTGAATGTGGAAATATGTCAGCAGCATGACTTAAAATAAGAAAGAAAATGGTATGCAGAGTTTTCAAGTGACGATGATTGATGTATATAAATCCCTATGAAAATAAATGAGCAAGAGCTTTCTAAACACTGGCAAAGGTGAATTTATAATAAACAATGAGAAAAAGGAATTGACTAAATAATTGTTAATGAGAAAATTTGATGTAATAATTAATGTTCAGAAGGAGGAATGAGACAAAAACAAAGTAGCTTTGCATGGAGTCCAGAGCTTGATCAAAAGCCTTTGAAGTCACCAGGAATCCGTTGGTTTCCATGTACTTTTTGGCAGACTAGCACTGTACTCTCAGTGTGAGAAATCTGGCGCATCTCTCAGCTGCTCCATAACTCAGTCCTAGTCTTATAACACTGTTTCATTAGTTCCTTCCTTTGCTCATCTTCCTAAATTAATCTCAGGATAATTCACTTTATAGACTCTTTCTGACCTTTCTAATCCTGATGGTACTTGCAATCTAAATGGTGATTTGAGTATAGGGTTCCCCTGTATTTGTTTTTTCTCCCTAGAGAAAGGAACGTTTGTCAGGGTTGGCAATAAAGGAGAGTAACTTACTGGAGAGAACTATTTTTGTAGTGCTATAGGTGAATCACTGAATTCATGGACAGTTTTCTAACTAACCCTTTTGGCTATAGGCCTTCCAGTCCATCTTACTTTTTGCTTCACATTCTGGGGCTGGGAAGTTAAACATTTACCTCCTGCCTGGCACTTCTGCTCTTGCCGAAATCAGCTTCTCTTTATTTTTTTCAAAGATGTCAGCACCTCAAAGCATATTCAAACTAAAGAGAGAAAAAACATTTTCAGATTGCCAGAGAAGGAGCTGGGTCTGATCTGCAGAAGTAGCAGAAGTCAGGAGTCTTACCTTGTAAGATGCACAGCTGAGAGTTCATAGCTCTCTGTATGAGGATATCCTGACAGCTCCCTTAATTTTCCAACAGTCCTGACAGATCTAACATGTCCCATAGGATCTGGTGAAAGCTGTGCAGCCCTTCAACTCTCTGCGCCCCATCCACATCTCATCACCCTTGACTTTAGAATACGCTGCCAAAGAGTAACATGAGCAACATCTTTTAATAATTTTAGAACAAAGAAAATTTCTCTGAAGGTGAAAACTCTAGTTCCAATCTGGTGCTGGTCTATTGCTAGAACTACAGAACCAATAAATTTAATGCATTAAAAAACAAACAAAACCAATGAAACAGCAGCAGTTAAATAGAGTAGTATGTGATTGTTTTGAGTATTTAAGGCAAAGGGATCTATGTCACAGTGACTCATTTTTCTCCAGTGTTTTATAAAATTGAAAAATTTTAAATGAATGCTTATAGCAGACAAAGTATTAGACTGAAATGTGGGATTTGGATGTAAATAACACTGACTTCATTTGCAAAACAAGACACATCATTTTTAGCATTTAACTTCAAATATCAAATATCAGCATTGAATTTTAGTGTTACTATGCCCTGATGTTTTTATCATTTCTGATAGACTTTTAGGACTAAATCATGATTTAAAACTCTGTAACATCATATGCAGGTCGGTCTGAAAGTAATGCCTCTTATTTATTTCCATAGAAAATACAACAGAATACAGCACAGTGACATTATTTGATAGAGCAAATTCTCAGCTACAGAACACTCTTTTTCAACATTGTTACCATTGTTAGCTATACATATTCACCAGTGATGAAAAAAGACTTTATGCCACACTCATAAAAATCTGCAACAGCAGAGGTGACCCACTGTTCCACAGATGTTATGATGGTATAATAGCTGAAATGTATCGTCCACTACCTCACTGTGTGCACATCCACTGTTTGGTCTCCATAAACATTCAGCAAGCATCCGTAAATGTCAGCAGGTGCCAACACATGCCCTACTAAGGCACATGGAAAATAAAGGCAAGGTGATTGGTGGTAACCAACATGGCTTCACCAAAGGTAGGTCATGCCTGACGAACTTGATGGCCTTTTATGATGGAGTTCCAGCATCAGTGGATAAAGGAAGAGCAACTGACATCATCTACCTGGACTTGTGCAAAGCGTTTGACACTGTCCTGCGTGGCATTCTGGTAGCCAGATTGGAGAAAAATGGATTTGATGGGTGGACCACTCAGTGGAGAAGAAATTGGCTGAATGGTCGCATGCACAGAGTTGCGGTCGATGGCTCCAAGTGGAGATCGATGATGAGCGGTGTTCCTCAGGGATCGGTGTTGGGACTGGTGTTACTTAATATATTTGTAGGCGACATGGACAGTGGGATCAAGTACACTCTCAGCAAGTTTGCAGATGACACCAAGCTGAGTGGTGCAATTGACAAGCTAGAGGGGAGGGATGCTATCCAGAGGGACCTGGACAGACATGAAAGGTGGGCCCATGCCAACCAAGCACAGATACAGGTTGCATGGAGAATCCCTTGAGAGTAGCCCTGAGGTGAAGGATTTGGGAGTGTCGGTTGATGGAAAATTCAACATGAGCTGGCAATGGGCACTTGCAGCCCAGAAGGCCAACCGTATCCTGGGTTGCATCAAGAGAAGTGTGACCAGCAGGTCAAGGGAAGTGATTCTGTCCCTTTACTCTGCTCTCATGAGACCCTACCTGGAGTACTGTGTCCAGTTCTGGAGCCCCCAACACAAGAAGGGCATGGAATTGTTGGAGGGAGTCCAGAGGAGAGCCACAGAGAGGATCAGAGGGCTGGAGTATCTCCCCTACAAGGACAGGCTGAGAGAGCTGGGGCTCTTCAGCCTGGACAAGAGAAGGCTCTGAGGAGACCTTATAGCGGCCTTCCACCACCTGAAGGGGCCCTACAGGAAAGCTGGGGAGGAACATTTTTAAGGGCATGTAGTGACAGAACGAGAGGAAATGGTTTTACACTGAAAGAGGACTAGATATTAGGAAGAAATTCTTTACTGTGAGGGTGGTGAGACACTGGAACAGGTTGCCCAGTGAGCTTGTGAATGCCTTTTCCCTGGAAGCATTCAAGGCCAGGCTGGATGGGGCTTTGAGCAACCTGGTCTAGAGGGAGGTGTCCCTGCCTATAGCAGATGGAGTTTGAACTAGATGATCTTAAAGGTCCCTTCCAACCCAAACCATTCTATGATTCTATGATTCTATGATTTTTTCTGCATGCAGGAATTCATTTAGACACATTTGCATCATACACACTTCCATGTCAGATGTCATTTTGTTAAACTGCCAGTCTGCTGCCATCTGTTGCATGGCAAAAAAATTTAATATATTACTGGGGGGAAGGTTCAACCTCTACTGCCAGACCAACATCCACATCATGGGCCAACATAATAAAACAGGAGGCATTATTTTCAGAGCAGCTTGTGTTTTCTTCATTTGTTGTATTTTCTGCTTATATGAAACTAGTTGTTTTTACAAGAGAAGTTAAAAAAAAAAACAGTTTCAAAATGTTATTCTCTTTTTTTTTTAAAACCCTGGAAGACTTAGAAGATCCCTTGATAGGCACAGGGTAACACTGTGGTTCTGTACTCTCACAGATCTGTGACTGTTTGAATATATGGAAAATTAAATGTCTAAATCAACCACTACTAAGTAAATCATCAAATTCAAATGTCTACTGCTGAGGGACAGTTATCATCATAGAGGATTTTGGATGAAGGGAAAAGCAAGTGGATTGCGTAAATGCAACTGCCATGTTGATTTACTGGTTTAAAATTAATTGACTTCAGTGCCTTCAAATTTGATAGGTGAAGACATGAAATAAATCTAAGCAATCAAAATGAGAGAATAAAAGATGTAAGGAAATGTCTGGTCACATATAACAATAAAAGTATGTATATATATCACAGAAGAGCACTCCATGTAAAGAGATGTACATACACATGATACATAGCTATTGCAAATCTAAGTAAATGTATTTATATTTTTTTAGGCTTTTGAATCTCTTTTCAGATCTTTTGGGAGTCAAAGAGACATGGCCAACCTCTTTTCAGCGGTCTGTGGGGACAGGACAAGTTGAAATGGCCATAAACTTGAGCACAGGAAGTTATGCACCAATGTGCAAAGGAACTTTTCTTCACAGTAAGGGTGACGGAGCACTGGAACAGGCTGCGCAGGGAGATTGTGGAGTCTCCTTCTCTGGAGAGGTTCAAGACCCACCTGGACGCCTGCCTGTGTAGCCTGCTGTAGGGGACCTGCTTTGCAGGGGGGTTGGACTCAATGATCTCTAGAGGTCCCTTCCACCCCTACAATTCTGTGATTCTGTGATTCTGTGATTCTGTGATCTCATAGAGGAGTTTCACACACAGGCTATTGAGATAGTCTACCTAGACTTTAGCAAAGCCTTTGACACCGTCTCTCAAGTGTTCTGCTGGAAAAGCTGGCAGCCTGTGGCTTGGACAGGGTGAAGAACTGGCTGGAGGTCCAGACCCAGAGAATGGTGGTGAATAGCATTAAATCCATCTGGCAATTGGTTGTGAGTGGTGTTCCCCAGGGGTCAGTTTTGAGATCCATTCCCTTTAATATCTTTCTTGATAATTTCAATGAGGGAATTGGGGTCACCCTCAGTAAGTTTGCAGATGACGCTACACTGAAGGGAAGTGTCAATCTGCCTGAGGGTAGGAATGCCCTTCAGAGGGATCTGGACAGCCTGGATCAGTGACTTGAGGCCAATGGGAAGAAATTCAACAAGACCAAGTGCTGGGTCCTGCAATTCCATCACAACAATCCTGTACAGTGCTGCAGGCCTGGGGCAGAGTGGCTGGAAGACTGTGTGGTAGAAAAGGATCTGTGAATGTTGGTTGATACAAGGATGTACATGACCCAGCAGTGTGCTCAGGTGGCCAAGAAAGCTACTGGCATCGTGGTATCTATCAGAAATAGTGTTGCCATCAGGACTAGTGTGGTGGTCATCCTTCTGTACTCAGTCACATCTTGAGTACTGTGTTCAGTTTTGGTGAAGTCATTGTCCCTGAAGGCGTTTAAAGAAAGGGTAGATGTATTAGGGACATGGTTTAGTGGGCAATATTGGTGGTAAGTGGATGGTTGGACTCAGTGATCTTAGAGGTCTTTTCCAACCTTAATGATTCTATGAATACATGATCTCTTACAGTGAATACAATTTCTGATACTTTGTCCTTTTCCATTTTCTCACATCATACTGGACCTTTCTGGTTTAAGAAATCAAAATATCATTACTCGCTTGTATGAATTTTACAGTTTCTTTATCTTTCTTGAACATACAATGACCATTTTATTGAAAATGTATACATAGAGGTAAAGTGAGTATTTGTGTGTGTGTGAGAGAGAGAGATTTTTTTAAAGAAAAGAATACAACTTGTGATTTGTTGCTCACAGAGATATTTTGCGTTTCAAATGTCAGATTACTGGAAAACAGATTTATGCCAGTTTAGGTTTAAAAACAGTTTAGGCATATACAAAACTGAAAAAAAACCCACAGACCTGCAGAGGTCAGTGAGAATAATAACATAAGTTGTTCTAGAACTCCTCCTCCTTAATTGTTCACATCTCCTTGTAACACGTAGCACTGTGAAGGAAGAGCCATTTGATTGTGCAGTTTACACATTAAATTGAAGCTGTTAGTTGTTTTCCCTGTCAGAGCGATAGATGAGGAAATGAGATGAGAAAGTGCAGCAAGATTGTGACAGCCTGTATTTCTCTACCCTCCAAGCTATTCCCGAGACAGTACCCTAAATTACAGCAGCATAGGTTATATCCAAAGTAAAACAAGCAAACACATAAAAAAAATAATAAATGGATAATAGCAGCACAATTACTGATAGTTCCACTCACTATTTTTTACTGTTTCCTTTCAAGAATGTCATGATAGAAAGAAAACAAAATCATAGTATTTGAATAATAAACTTAGGTCTACTTCAGGACACACTTTCTTGGAGTCCATTTTATCTCAATAAAAAGGTGAAAAAATCAGAATTCTGGAAACCCTACAGATCCTGAGTTCTGTAATGCAAGAAGTTGTTTTTAAGCCTTTGATAGCAATCAGATCAAAGTTAGCGAGTATGGTACCATGTATGTTTGAGCAGCTAAATGAATAATAAAGAAAACAATACTTGGAGACTTTATTGCAAATAATAACATCACCTAGTTACATTTCAGTCAGTTATGGGTTAGATGGTTATCTGACTTGTTTATTCAAATGAATAAAGTACAAGTTAATTGTAGGAATAGGGCATCCTATCAAATAAAATTAGTGCTGATTTGTTAGGCATGTCACAGTTCAAACAAAAGGACTCAATTCGTTGCCACTGTGATTTCCAACCAGAATTTCAGGTCTGTTCATTGTCCGTGGAATGAAAATCCGAGTTCTGACTAGGTGCATCCATTAGTATATTTCCAAATTATAAGAATTATTTACATATAAATATACTGAAGTCTAAAAATTTTGCTTGTAGTTTTGCTCCACTGACTTACAATTACAGTTGATTTCAATGAGATTGCTTACTAAGTGAGGAATTTTCAGCATGCATATGGATGAAAGAACAAATAAACCGACCAAGCTGTGAAATCCATGTAAACCTTGAAGAAAGATACAGCCAGTATGAACACTACGCTACTCTAAAAACACTACTAATGATCATTGCCTATAATGCTGGAATCTGAAGTGTTTTCTCTATATTTATTATATTGAAATTTATTTTCATTTGAATTTTCCAGACGTTTTCTCTTGCAAATGTCTGGAAAAACCATGCTATGATTTTTTTTTTTCCTGTCTGCCTTTTATATCTACTGTTACTGTTTCAAGTTTTGGAGGTTTATTACCTTTTCCTCACATTTGCTGTAACATCTGGGAAGAAGTAGAAGCTGACTATCCATGAAAAGTGGAGATACAAGAGAATACAAGCAGACTTATAGCTTATGAAGTGCTATACTTGTTTCCTATTAATACTTATATCGTCAGTAGTAAATAGATTTAAGCAGCCCTGCATGTTAATGCTGATTCACATATGCCTTGCACCTGGTAAACAGGGTGGGGAAAACTATAAAGCATCACAGGATTATGCTTACATATGTGTGCACAGAAATTATATATATATATAAAGTCTGTTGATTCTATTGCTGTAAATTAATAGCATACATATGTTCATATTTTATTTTTCCTCCAGGTATTAAAGGGCACATCTAAAGGGTCTAGTTAAAAGAGTCAGCTTACAAAATATGCCTAACTCTTTCTGTGACCTGGGGTTGACCTGTGCATTCAACATTGCATGCTCTTGCAATAGAGATAATCATTTCCTTCTACTTGAGTGAAATACATTAAAGCTGTTGATACACTTGAACTTAAAGTGTGAGTCTACATTTTAACAACAGAGAGACAGAGAGCTTTGAAAGGAAGCAATGACTAGAAAAGTTCATGTTGAAATGCCTGAGTTATTTTTTTTTCTTTTATTATCTCATCCACACAGTTACCACACACAACACTCAAAAAAACCACAAAAAATAGACATATCAGAACTGTAGTTGATCAAGACCAAACCCCATTTAGCTACACAATATACAGTGTGTTGCATTTCAAATGAATGAATGACAAGTCATTTTAGATATTCAATTAAGGCTTGAATCTGCAATCCATTCTGGTACTTAACACTGAATAAGTATTACTGAATTAATAGAACTACCTGAATGAATGCTGTTCACGGGAAAATTGTAAGAGTAATTTTGATCGTCTTGGAATTACCAAGTAACTCAATCATGTCACAGAAAAAGGTTTCATACAAATGATTTCTTTGGAATTTCAAACGTAAACTTCTTTTTATCCTTCTCCTTTTCTCATATAAACTTATATAGTTCAGTAAATAGTGTATGTAGTGTATGTAGTATATGTATATAACGCTTAAAAGGGTCAAGAAATTCTGACATGAACTGCATAAATAACATTTTTAGAAGTTACTTAATACACTAAATCTTTGATCAATTATTGCTAATTATTATTTTTTATTAAATTCAGGATCATAACTTTGGTAGATTTAAAGTTTGTATACTATGATTTGGCAAGTACTCATCCTTCTGTTAATTTTTTATCTTAATTCAATGGTCAGAAGTAATGACTCTTTTTCAAAGACTAATATGATATATTCTGATATTAATTTAATTTACTTGGTCTATAAGCAACATATAATTGTAGCTAAGCAGTTTCATCAATACACACTTAATGATTGCATGGATCAACATAGGAAATTTTATTAATTTCATGACTGACTCTAACTCTAATCTAGTTCTTTTGTCAATTTGACATGTTAAGCACAAAATAACCTGAAGTAATATAAAAAAGAATGATACGCAATATGCAGAGAAAAAAAAAGTAGGAGGCGAATTTTAGATCTTTTGTTAATCCTTATTTCTCCCTCATTTACTTGCTGCATTCCACCTTCTTTTACGTATTTCTGTAAAAATTCCAATGGTATATTTATATTATATATATATATATATATATATATATATATATATATATATATATATATATAAAACAACTACCACAGGTAAATGACTTTGATAAAGACATCTTATTCATCTCTGGTGCATACCTCCTCTGATAATATTCCCCCTATTGCAATTTTGATGACAAGCAAAATGAAAAATCACAATTATTTTTGATCTGTACTCTTTTGAGGAATTTTTGAGAGGAAGATGAAGTCTCACTGGTGATATTATCTTGTATTGATTCTCCTTACACTATTTGCAAAACTTTTCCTGTTGCAACTGGAGATATACACAGGCTTTCTGGAGAAAATTATAACAATATACATATATATATTTCTATGCATGTACTGCATGTATTGTATGTATTTAGCATACAAATGACATACTTCTATATACATTTGGTAATATATATCAAATTCAAATGTAAAAAAATAAAAAGAAATGAAAAGCTCTTATTTTACTTAAAAATAAAGAGTTAGTTATTGTCTAGTTGATCTACTTGATTTTCTTTACAGGCTTCTCTTTGTAGTCTAACCCTCTTATCTGACTTTACGATGCATGTCTATTATGAGGGCAGTACAATAACTGACTGTTTTTTTATGGAGCTCTGTGAATGTTTGTTTATATTTAAAGTTTTTGGACAGTGTAAAGTCACTGTCTATCATTATGGTCTTTATTCCTTAATTCCCTGTCTCTGTCTAGCTATCCATTTGCCCAGTAATTTGTCAACATTTATATATGTCTTGTGATAGAAAGCTGTAAGCAGAGATCTAAAAAAAGGAATGCAGTCATTTACTGTGTTCCCCAGTGCCCCTTTTGATGAACAGATATCAATTAACAAAATGGTGAAACAGCTTCAGATTGCAGCTGGTCTGATCTTCCACTCCTGTCTAGTGACACATGGAAGATGTACTCATGTGCTCTGCTAATATTAGTACTTCCAAGGCAGTAACAATGAATAGAGCAGAATAATGTGAAAATGATAAAAATACCTCCTGCTTTCCAGGGAAAGCAAAGAGCAAGTTTCTTGCTGTGTGATAAAAGTCTTGAACATTTGACACTTGTGCAAATAGCAAAGAACTTTATTTGTGCCACCTAGCTAAGAAAGTTGGACAGGAGGATGGAGGATGAAAATTTAGAAAGAGAGAGGCAGAAAGCCTAACTCACTGGTATACCAATATCCCAACATGGGAGGAAATTTTTATTAATTCCTCCTAAAAAAGAAGTAAACTGAAAGCTTGTACTATGCTTAGAAGAGAGGGAAATACAGCCATTCCTCAAGGAAGGAAGGCCATAATGGTGCTGCACATGCAGACATAATTTTATACCCATAATTTTGAATCTTTATACTTACTTTTTGCAGGAGAAAAACATATTTGTTTAAAAAATTATAAAAATAAAAGCTTTTTTTGTTCCCTGCCTCCTGTCCTATTTATAGCAACTCATTCCCTCACATGGAGGCTGCCAGACTCAAAATTTTGCAAAGACTGCAAATCTCTTTTTGTAGTCAAAGCTGTGAACAGATGCACAAAGGAAGACAGAAATTTTATAAAAGAATCGCACGGAAGGAACAGATATAGGGAAATTTTTAAACCTGAGATACTCCTACTGTGCAGCCAAATGCACTGCCAAAAATTCACAGATGTATAGCACATGGGTGTGCAAAGCTGTGACTGTTAGAGGTGTGAAAAGAGTTCTTAGTATGTTCATTGAATAGAAAACGTATCCATCTGTTCTGTTGAAATAAGTAAGATCTACATCTAAAATCTCATACGTTTGGGAAATTAACATTTCTGGAGGGTGACATAACAGAGGTAACAAGGTACATTCCCTGCTACTGACATGGGTAAACTTAGGTATAGGAAAGTAAATATTCAGGGCTTAAGAATGAGTTATGCTTTTTTTCTCACTTATATTCCTGACGTGTCATTTCCTGTCTATTCAGCTACAGCCCATGTTATCTTTGCAGGGCAGAACAGTAGTATACCTGGCCAAACATCTCTTTTGTGTGTTATGAATGGTGCCATAGAAATTGAACAACAATGCCTGTAGTAGATATTTATATCATGATGTGCACAAGAATCTTCTTTCTAACTTAATTGTTTGGGATTTTGATATATCTTGAGCTTCAAAAAAAAAAAGCAGAAAAATATTTCGATGAACCTATTTGATTTTGCATGCTAAAAATTCATTTATAAAGGAAGTTGAGTCTGTTGGCAAATAATAATAAAATAAAAAAAAGACTTGAGTGCTTCAAATGAAATGAAGCTGAGGACCAAAATGTTTCCATGCAGAAGCTCCCTCAGCTTACTACATCTCTGACTCTAAATCTGAACATGAGCACAGTTCTTGTCCAAGCTGTAGTCATAGATCTTTCTTTAAATTGGGATGAAAATGATCACAGCACCTCACCAAGAACTGGGATAACTACAGTAATTGGTTCAACTGGAATTCCTCCGTTACAGAAGAGGAGGTTTCAGCTGTGAAGAAGCAATAGGCTATGCCGATTTTCTAGAGGGCAGTATCCTCTCCTCCTTTTGTAGTTTTAAATTTGTCCTAGAAAACAGCAAATAATGGACAGTAAAATGTAAAAAGATCGTGGTTTTGCATGCAGAAGCTATGCCACTGTGGAGACAGAAGAGTCCTTAATTTCCCCTTTTTGTTCTCACTTTTATTTAATATTATCAGTCACTGAATAAATAGTATTAAGAATATAAATAATAATAATAAATATCCTCCCAGTTTTGAAGCAGAAGTAGTAGACAAGATTTTAGTATGTCAGTTGAGTGTCCAAACCACCTCTTTAAGAATTTGCATCCCCTGTTAGATAAATACTGTGTAATCTTTCTTAGATGTAGTTTTCTTTACAAAAAGCAACTCTTGTTCACCGTAGTGCACAAAACCAAAATAAAACAAAGAAATACTGAATTCTAGAACAGTTTTGGAGGCTGGATTGTACTAATCACTATATTACTGAGAAGTGCTTTCTTTGTCTCAGTTTCATAACAACCCCCACAGAATCTTGACTTTTCTCAAGTAAAACATGTATCAAGTGTGAAACAAAACCTCTAGCAGGTGAAATGCAATTTCACATGTGCTGTACATGGATTATGCTATATTTGTAGTTCTACTGAACTACTTTCTGTGAATTTCACTTGACAAAGTAAAAGTGTTGTTTGTGGATTTGGGGAGTGTATGGAGATACCAGGCTTCTTTCAGAAGAAATAATAGAGCTGGATCAATTCTATGATGTTTATCATTTTGTTAGTAATGCTGAAAGGTCACATAGCAATGTGAGTTAAGAATGCTGTGCTCAAATCACACCTCTGGAAAAATTGGCATGACTTTGTTCCACCTAGTTATCGTTTACTCACTGTTGGTGGCCAGTCAAACAGGAACTTTCAATGCTGCCAGGACTGATGATTTTCCTCCAAGAAATCAGCCTCCCACACTGCAAGACTGCAGGTTTTTGCTGAATTAGTGCCAAGATTAACTTTACAGTCTATTCGATCAAACTAAAATTAAAAATGCTGAAATGTATAATCATGCATGATCAAAACAGGAAGAGATTGGCAATTTGCTACCAGGAAGAATATTTTAATCTGTAAAATCAGTGAAGGAGGCCTAAAAGCAAAAGAAAAGTGTCAATATTGGAACTGCATATAATCTCATCATCCAGTGGTCAATGTCACTGTGTAATCGTTAAAAAATTGATGTACATTTTCAGCCTTGGGCAATGAAGGCTCAATGTATTCATCCTGACCTGCATGATGCACTAAAAAACAACCATCAACATGTAACTCTTTCCTACAGCAGAGACATTAAATCTTGCAACCCAAAACAAAAGGCAGTAAGTATTTTATTTGCACTTTGCACTATTCATAATTCATATTTCACATAATTTGTTTGATAATATTCAGATCATCAATAGAAAACACTGAAGGGAGACATTTGTTTCTGAAATATCTCTTCATTAAATCCTAGTGGTCCCTCACATTCATTGCTACCATGGTTTTCTTCATTATTCAATAGCACTTTCAGTCCCCAAGTGTGTGACTTTCATTATTATAGATCATTTTTCCTTAGGATGTGTGATTTAATTTTAATGTAGAAATCTAAATCAAAATCCTTTCCTATTTAGTGGCTCTCTAGTGTAATAAAAGAGAGTGAGGCTTAGCCCTATGCTTTTGTGCTCAGGAGCATTTTGCCATGTATTTTAATCATAATAAAATCAATAGGAAGGCGCCAACAGTGAAAACGAGGAAGAAAGTTTCCCTATTCAAAGCTGGAGAATGAAGTTTGTTGTTGTTGTTGTTGTTGTTGTTGTTGTTTTCCCAGAGTACAAAAATGCTGCAAGCAAATAACTTGTTAATTCTGTATGTATCACTCTTTAACCTTGTTTGTGCTCTTGTGTATAGAATAAATCAACTATAAGGTTTTCCTTTTGAATTATCTATGTCTGAAGCTGAAATAGTATGTGTTTTATGAAACCTATATTCTCTCTTAGTTCCATAAAGACATCTCTGGATTGTTCACTGTGGCTCACTCACTCTTAGTGTGTCTGGGACTGCGACACCAATGAAAGCTTTTCTCTTGCTGGCACATAGCCAAGGCAAGCTATGATCTAACACTGAAAATTATTTTTCTCTTTTACTCTGGGGAACTACTGTGTTAAAAGACATCTTCCTTTCCTAGCTCCAGGAGAATGAGGCACAGACAGGTGCAGCCACTCTGGGTGCACTGAAACCAGACTCAAGGCCTTCCACAGTCAATGCTTTATTGCACAAGTGTGAAGGAGAATCAGCATACTTTTTCTTACTCTCAATTTCTTTTAAAGCATGGCCTAATCAGCAGCTTCACATAAGTGTTTTGGCTTGTGCATATTTTTTTTTCTGTCTGAATATGAAGCTGAAGACATGGGGCATTACGTCATTGCAAAAATAATGTCATTTGTACCCAGGCAAGTTAAGTAACTCTTGACATGAGATTTTGAGATTGATATTGTGCAAATACAAATGATGTTAAAAAACAGACTGGAAACACATACGATGTTAAGGAAAAAGGAGAGTTGAGCTGGTACTTAGTTCCATAGAAGATGAATATGCTTTCTGTTACTTGCTAGTCTCTCAGCTGCTCCACTCAAAAAGTGGAGAGATGTTGAAACAAGTTCCCTGGTTGAAAATACCACAGGGAAGCAAGAAACCTGGAAGCAATTTTTATCTACAATATGGAAAAATACATTTTCTATCTTATTATATTAATCCAAGATGTTCATGATATCTTCATGTCAGTTCAGCTTAAACCAGTGACTACTATTGACTAGCTGATGATTACACCCTTCTCTAAGCTTGTCCTGCTGCCATTCCAAATGATAGAGTTTTTTGGTCAAAAAATTGCCAGGATATAATATAATACCTAGAACCTGTTAGGGGCTTTTTCACTTCCGTAAGCTTAATAATCCTTTGCTACTGTGCGTTGGAAGCCTGTCAGCTCTCAGGGCGTGAGCAAGGTTGACTACAATCAGGAAGTCGTTGAATCTAGTTGTTCCTTCTGTAGTACATTGAAGGGACCCTATTGTTCAGTAGCAGGGCCTACTCCTCTCACTGTCACTGAGCCCTTGCCCTGGTGTGAGGTGGTGGTAGAGGCAATACACATTTCTGCAGGATGAGGATAAAGCCATTGTTGATGCATATGTCAGCTCTGTGTGGGAAAAAAGAACAACACAATATGTAATATCATAAAGAATCAGCTTCTGTTGCCTTACAGAAAAGATGCTGAGCTAAGCCCCTTTTACCAGCAGAAGTGTTTCTTTCTGAGTGGGGCTGAAAACTTGCTTTGATGCAACGTTCCTTGATTTCTGATCTCCCCAGCAGTAGGTTACTGCTATCCACCTTTGAGGGCTATAATTTCTACAATAAGATGAGTGCATTTCTGTGAGGATGAAGTGAACTAAGTCACGGTTGCTGTGTTGTCCTTTCCCACTGTACCTTGAGCTAACAGCGGTAGTGCCACTCCTACCTGCAAGAAGTGGTTGGGAATCCACTTTACCTCCATGGTATCTTACATGCTTGCTGTGTCCCATACAGAGCATTCTGGTGGGCCTTTTAAATGAGCAGTTGTCTGCCTTGCATGTGGTGGCTGGCTGGAGCCTTTTTGCCCATCAAACAGATGGCTCTTTTCTCTGACACATGTTTTTTCCCATTTCTTTCTTCATTTTCAACTTGGCTCTGTAAACAGTATTTTTGCTTTGTACATTTGCCTGTCCAATTTCCACTCAAATGTTTAAGGCTGGAAACAAACTAATGAATTAATTCTTAATTAGAATCAGGATGTATGCCAGACAATTCATTTTGTAACTTGAGTGACAGAAGAAAGATGTTAAAATTCTCATAAATATATACTTACTCAAATATAAGTATTTTTAAATTGCATTATCTTAAGTATGTGAGATTGACTAGGCTAGATTTCATACTCACCTGACAAACGAAGAGTTGGGAACAGCTTCTGATTATCTTTCCAGCTAATACTTTTATTTCTAAGCCTCATCATTTCTACTCACAGTGAAAAAGAGAATATAATTCAATCCATATATAACTAATGTCATAACCATCTTACAAAATTAGTTATAATCTTGGCATTTTTAGGGCCAGAAGTCTCAAATATTTCTTGCACATGTATTGCTCATATATATATTGCAGATATTTTTTGGACTACATGTACAATCACATGGTGAAACAGGCATTTTGCATATAGGAAAACTAAGAAACAAAATCAGAATTATTGCAAGAAAAGCCTACTTTTTGTCTTGTAAGGAGCTGTCTGTCTTCAACCACTGCTGACCATCTGCCAGAATGATTATGAACCAGACATTGCTTGACCGTGTGTGAGTCTGGCACAATGGAGAAACCATTCTGAACTGTCCCTTTCCAAGCAGAAAAATATCGAGTTTTAACTAATTGATACTGTTTTTACTGTTCTGTAACCTCATTTATATGCACTCTAATGACACCAGAGTTGTCTATAAAATAAAAAAATTATTTGTTTGTGTTTTGTTGTTTGTTTTTTTTTTATCCCCCACCACCTTCCCACTGCCTGGGAAATATCAGCAAAACTGATTTCATGTTTATTAAAAATCTTGTTTTCATCACTGACCTTTTTGTTTCATTTTGCTTTTTGTTTTATTTGTTTTTTGAAAACTGAAGAAATCTAAATTGAAATTGTGTTATTTGGCTTTTTTGGGAAAAAAACTTTAGAGGTCTCATAGTTTGGAATTTACTTAGGAAGCCATTACATGGGATGCCATCTCACTTCTCCAGGAGGGGAATGCTTGGTGCAATGCGGAAAACTTCATGGATTCAACGGTATTTTACAGCTGATGGATCCTCTGAGCAGAGAAACACATTAATCATGCTATAGTAGTATCATTTACAACATAAATATTTTATGTCTCTAGTGGGAATTTTATGGGTTTTTTTTTTTCTGTTTCAGAAGGAAGTGGATGCTTTTCAAAGAAGAACAAAAAATGTTGAAATCAATTTTTCTCTCAGATAATAAAGTCAAAGGAAAATTGCTATCATTTAGTTTCTCTTATGAATTGTTTTCTATCATATATTCGATTTTCCACTTCATTTTTACCAGCTATGGATCAGGTTTAAGATGCAAATGCATATCATAAATCCTCAGGTTCTCTTTCATGTTATGAAATATAGTCCTGGCAATTCATGACATTGATGTTTGTGGGTTTTTGAGAGTATGAAATTTATCTTGTTATAAAATTATTCTTCTTTGACTACTTCACTAGAAATATTTTGAAAATGGTGTCAAAGTTGGTGCATTTATGGATGCTGACAGAATTTTATAAGTATGGTAGGTGTAAAGTCAGTAAATAGCCCTTCTAGGCTTTGTCTAGTGCAGTGTACAATTCAAGCCAAAATGGCAATGATACAACTTATGGTCCCATGTATGAGGACCAGCCAGAAAAATTACAATTCACATCCAGGATTTGTCATTCTTAAAAATGATCATTATTATCTAGATTTTTATGGAGCCCAGTAGCTACCAGCCTGGCTTCTTCTTTGAAAATAAGCATACTTTCATAATTTATGTGGAGGGGTTAGAATAATGACATTCTACAATCCTGATAGAATCTCTCTATTCTATTTCTTTAAATAAAAAAAAAAAGGAGACCTCTTTCTTTTCATTTTCCCAAGCTTTTGTCAGTGCTTTCAAAATACATCAGCACTGTAAGACAACACCCTGTCCTCATTTCTACACATTGTTTGTGTACCAGACTCAGATCTGCCATTTCACATCACAGTACATTGATTTTTAATGTTCTTTTAATTTAGGTTAAAGATGCAGAAATCTTAGCTCAGTTAGGCTGCATGATGACCTGCATTTGAACTTCTTACCAGCTGCTCTTACGTCTTGGACAACAATTCTTTCTTTAAAACCACAATTAGGAAAAAAAAACCACCAACCACAACACAAAAAACAAAAAACAAACAAACAAACAAAACCGTGAAGTGACACTATAGACTGTTTTTAATTAAGTTTAACATTATTTTTGTGCAGTCAATAACAAATAAGTGTTTTCAAAATGGTTGTAAGGGATGCAGGATTTATATAGATGCAATAATCTCACTTACTTCTGTCTAATTCCCTCTTCAGATCTATTGCTGTTATCTGATTTACTAAGACAAGGCAGCTGGTATGCCCTTTTTGAGCTAGCTTTGCAAGATTAAATTCTGCCACCTTGACCTAGCATAAATATTGAGAAATGGCACAGCCCAGGTTCATCATGGGATCTGGTGCATGAAATTAATGCTGGAAAGTAGGATAACGCAGTGACAGTGACATGGATGTGTCGGTCTGGATAATTCTGTATCTCTTGAAAGAGGGGAAAAGTTCAGTAAGACAGCAGTGCCTCACCGAATAGTGCAACGGAATAAAATATGTTCCCATATAAGCTATGTATTTGGGTAGAGAGTAGTAGCAGGAATAGAATATTAACACAGAAGTGATTTATATTCTCTGAAATAAGACATTTTCAGAATTTCATGCAGGCCACTTTACACACTGACTCCACAGTTTACGTTTAGTTCAGCTAGCAAAAGAATAGAAATGCTCCTGAAAAAGCTGGAGCAATGGCAGGGGGACCTGATCCTGCAATTTCAGTAAAGCAAAGTTCCTATTGACTTCACTGGATATTTTAAGGAAGCAGAGATGGAAGAAATAACTCTTATTTTTTCAATAGAAAGAATGACTAAAACGGAGCATATTTTTAGTATATTTTTATTATTCTTGCGAAGCCATTTTTAGCTTAACCATCTCTTTTCAAGGCATGATGAAAAGCCATAAAAACTGTTGTATTTTGGTTTCATTGCCAAAGGCAAACTGGCGTACCACTTGCACAAGATTGCCTTGAGCAGTATTCTGTAAACTAAATGATGATTATGCGTATATGAGCACTGAGCCAATAAAGCACAGAATTTGCTATTTATATTTATAACTGCTGCACGGTACTTTTTCTGTTGAGGCAAAGAAGGTTTCTTTTTGTACTTACATGCATACAAAGTTTAAATTAATCATATCTTCTTTTGGTTGATGTAAACAAAAATGGATGATACTGTTGTGTCTTTTTTTTTTTTTTACTATAAATCTTAAAGTACTAATTTATTTCCAAATCAGACTTTTGCTGTTTGATCAAGCTAGACACTGTAGTGCCTAATAAAAAAATAATTTGGTCTGCAATAAATGTCATTCTGAAGTACTGTTAGGGTAGAAGCTTCTAAAGGGCAAAATTGACTTCATTTAAAAAAAAAATTACAACCTCCAGAATATCCACCTATAACAGATGCTGTAGCATATGGCTAGGTTTTAAGTGAGTGCATACTAGAACACAGAAAATAAATAAGGGCATGACAAGACTCCCCCTTCCTCTTTTGCCCCATAGATACACTAATCACGTGGTCACCAGATGGCATATACGGAACTTTGAATGCAGCACAATATTTATAGCCACCAATTTGTGGCCTTGAAGTTTGAATCATAAAACACTCATTTCATAAGGCTGAATAGAAGTACTTTCATGTTGTTAATTTTTGTTATTATTCAGAGCACAGAGAAGAATTTGTTTGTGCAAAAATAATTGGGCAACTTTGTCTTTGAGGCAATGATCTTTAGGCCCTTGTGTATATAGCAAAGTTGAGATGAAGCTCTTAATCTAGAAATTGTTACTGCTCCAAGTTAGTTTTGCAGAAAAGCTGTACAGCTCCTTGAGGTGCCATGGGAATTGTTAAGGGAGGCTTTGGTCCAGGTCCTGTCGTGGGATGTCCCTCTCAGCACCACAGTGGTGGCCAGAACCTGAGGCACATTCCTTGAAGTCTTTTTAATGTAGTTATTACTAGAGCAATAGCCAGGCTGTCTCTTGAAGCAATATCTTGTGTGCTCTTACTGTCGAAGCCCACAAGAGGGAGAACAAGATAACAAAGCCACAGCACAAATATTTGCATGTCCCACATTGTCTTTCCGATTCATAAACCCTACTTCTTCTTCCTGTTTTGTGGGTATAAGTAAATAACCATTTAACTTTCAAAAGCTTAAGACCAAAACTTTACAACTGAAAGATAAACAAAAAGTGACACTGACACTAGAGCAAGTCTTCCTTTTATTCTATTCCATGCTCTTGTGGAAGAGGGCTGGTTTTTACAGGAAATAATGCTAAATGCATCATAGAAAAAAACATTTTAAATATTTTAATGAAAATGGAAATCCACTTAACTAGAAAATATTTATGTCTTCAACACTCCTGTAGTAAAATAGCATCTAGACTTGTCTTTGATGAAAGCTACGTAGCTTGCATAGATTTTGAGACTTTAATTAATTTGAAGACATTTTACTGAATAAATATTTAGCTTTGTATTTGGATATTCAATTTCATATTCTGACAATTTTTAAGGGAAAAAATTTGCATTACAACAGAAAATTCTAGATTCACTTGTATTAAAAAAAATAGAATTCCAACATGAGTTTATACAGATTTAGCAATACAAAGCACAAGAAATAGATGTCAGTCTATCTGGCATTAAAATGTGTGGAATTAAATTCAGTATTTTATATTATATATAAAAATTATAAATTATATGTAAGTATAATTTATATGAGTATATAAGCAGAGCAATTATTAATTGTTATAATATGTGGTTGATGAACATACATAATATAATATCTCATTATTTTTGAGTGCTTATGTAGCTGTTTTCATGAGGCCTTTAGTGAACTTATTATTTGATAATAATTATGAATAAAATATGTAAAGAAGATGAGTAAAAAATATCCTGGGCTGTAAAATACCCTTTCCACTTCTTCCCACTTTGTTACTTGAGTTCTGCATTGTTAGCATTGTTGCTTGAAGACCATCAGGGGAATATGGCAATTCATAATTTTACACTACTGAATATAATCTGTTGATTTATTTTTAATGTGAGTAGTGTAGTGATTTTGTTTGTCAGAAGCCATGGGGAACAAAGTTGAATATTATACATTTGCAGCGTCCATTTAATGTAATAGGGAATGTAATTAGATCATAAACAGAGGCATGATTTTAAAATGCACTCTTATGCTTAATGAGATGTTATTAAAACCTTCTCCGACTATAAATAGAATTTTATCATTTCTGGGAAAAGTGGGGTTTCTGTTGAAAAAAAAAACAAAAAAAAAATGAGTGTAAGGAAGTGAGATGGAAAAAAAATAGCAGATGTATGTCTCTGTATTTCTTTTTACAGTAAATTTTATGTTGTTTAAGAATGGATCTTTTTTTTTTTTAATTAAATTGTACTCTCCATTTTCTTGTTCTAGGAGGAAAAGGAAAAGCAAAAGAGGAGAAAAAGAAAAAAAAAGGTGGAGCTGCTTAATGATTTCAAAGGTTTTGTCTAATCTTTTGCAAGCAGTCATAAAAGACCAATTAAATTACATACGTAGATCTTTTTAACAGGAAGTTGGATCTATTTAATATTTGGTTGGAAATGAAAACATGCTCTCGAACAAAACTATTTTTTAATTTACACACTCACTCTTCTTCATAAAATTAAGGTTTTTTTTTCACTGCTTGGAATGTCAGTTCTGTACTTTTCCTATCACGTCTGCAGTGCAGACTACATAAAAGTAAGGCAGTCTCTCTGAAGAAAACAAGATGAAAACAAACATTCTTTAGTACAAGAGCGGCAACGATTTTTGCAATTTATGTAGGTCTTGTGTTTTTTTCCAAATACATTTTACATTTTTATTTGCTTTCCAGAAGGTGACATCTTTTATAACTCTAAGAATAACATTTTTTTTTTTTGAAACCAAGACTCTTTTTCTCTAATGAGCTATTAAGAATAAAAGAGTTACAGTTTTTACATGTCTAGTCTCTTTCATTCATGGTGCAGCTCACTATTTACTATTCCTTTTATTTTAATTTTCTTACTTTGCAAGTTAGCACGTTTGATTTTGACTAGATTTACTCAAAAAATGAATGAGTCAGTTATACAAGAAATGTTCTATTTATGTTTTTTTTTCTTCATTTTATTTTGTTTCATTTTTGTTTTACTGAAAATGGTTAGAAAATCTGCCGAAAACTTTAAACTAGTCCCAGGCTACAACAAACAGTGTAATTTTTTGCTGCATGACAGATGCTTCTCTGTTGTGACAGTAGTTGTGTGGGCCACCTGGAAGACTGGAGACCACCAGTTAGAAATCACTGTCATAAAATACTTCTTGATTCACCATCTGCTTTTATGAAACGTTCCTGAAATTAAATATCTTAATGGGACCATGGAATTGTGTAGTAAGGGGTAGTTAAGTGAGAAACTTAAGTTCAGAGACGGATTAAACCAGAGCTGCTTTTGTGTATGTATATGATGATACTGCTTTGAAAATCCATGATCTGCTGGTTTGAATGCAATGCATCCCATATATCTACAGTGAATTTCAGCTTTTATAGTATCGTGCTATATTTTTATCTAAATAAAATGGCAAATACATTGCTAAAATTATTTGTATTTATATAAAAGTGCATACCACAATATTTATTGTATAAATGTGTGGGCAATGAGATTATCTATTTGAATACAGCCACATGCATGTTTCCTAGATCAGATTTATGTTACTGTAATGGATTTCTTTATATGGAACTTGTTCTCATATCATTTTAAAATTAAAGTTATTTATTTGCAAGTTTTCTTCTGTAAGGAACAGTTGCATGGAAAAGGCTTGAATAATGACAGTATTTCCAGAGAACGCTTAAATGAACAATATAATTGTTCGCAGGACTACTTTTTTTGCATATAGTACCAAGTGCTTTTAGATAATGAAAAGGAAAGGTTCTATTTTTGATTAAACCTTGTAATTTTTGACTCCACAGATTTGCTCTAAGGTCACAAAAAATATGTTTCATTATTATAGGATTATAGGATTTTCCTAAGGATGCTCACGTGAAGGAAGATGTGGAAGATAACACTGAACAGGTTTGGTAAGTGCTAAGGGTAATGAGAGATGGGAACTTGCTAGTATTGATAATTGCAGACTGCACAGGTAAAGTTCTCAGCTTTTATATGTTATTTGAGATTCTCACTTGTCTTCGTTGCCTTAGGTATCATTTGGGAATCTTTTAGTTTGCTTGTCATTACCAAAATTTTTAATTCCAACTGCATTATTTTTTTATTTTTACACAGTCTATGCAAATAAAAGATCCTTCTGTTTAGCTTAAAAGGCCATAACTTCTGTATGTATATCCATGTGAGAGACAGTGGGAGAATATGTACATGCAGTGGATTATGCAGGATTTGCAAGAAGAAACAGCTGGTGATCAAAACATTCATTTGCAAAAAATCCTGGTTGGAAGCACTTCCTCATCATATGTGTCAGAGCTGTGAGAAAGGTGGCAGGGAGGCAGAGCTGTGCTTGCTGGAGCTCAGTAGCAGATGCACAACCTCATCAAAGAGGAAAACATGGGAGTTGAAAAGTTCAGAGTAGGCCTTAAGCATTTCAGCATTTTAGGACAGGAAAGATTCCATATCCATGTATGTCAAAATGTAAAAAATAAAGAAATGTTACTACAATGGACTATGTAATGACAGAATACACTGTTTTTTCTTTAAGATTTTTTTTATTTTTGCTTTTTTTTTTCTCCTACTTCTTGGAATTTTTTGAAGTATTTTAATTGTTTTTCAGGTTCAGTCATATAATATAGAATATAATATCGATAGGGAGAGATATGCCCTTTAAAAAGCCATAGCTCTGGATACTGAAAGGGAAATGCTATAGCTTTAAAATGTTTGTGCGATAGACAACCACAAAAAGGGAAATAAAGTGAAATCATTATTTTTTTCCTTCTCTAATAGCTTACTTGAGGAGAATAACCTTCTTTCACTTTTAATGTCACACACAAATGCAGTTGCAAATATTAGCTTCAATTTTCACAGTATTATATAGAAAATATTTTTTTCTATTTATGTATTTTATCCCAAAACTTACACAGTGACTACAGTTGTCTTTCTTCCTGCTGTATTCTGTAAGAGAATATTAAACTGTCTCATGTATGATAACAGTTACCTAGTTTTATGGATTTTGTTTTGTCTTTTCTTTCAAATACCACTTTCAAATAATTGCTTTAATTAAAAATATTTCCTATAACTATAAAGCTTCAGATGAAGATTTTTATCCAGTACAAATAGAGTGCAGAGAGAAACGTTTCAGATTCTAAAAAGCTTCATATCAGGTAATAAATGAGGGATTGTGTTTATGAAAGTTTCAGAACTAAGCCTGACCTGGCATCAGTGTAGTTTTAAAAAAACATTTTGAAAGTATGATGAAATTAGAGTATGTGGCTGAATGTATGCAAAAGAAAGAAAACTAAACTGAAACAAAAGAATAACAACAAAAACAATTAAAACTTGTGTTTTAAAAATAGCAACGAACTTCACTTTCATTAACAGCTTCTTCAAAAGCAAACAAACACGAGTTTGTTACATCTGTCATTCCTGTGAAAATGCTCTAGGTGAGGTATGAAACACCTGTTATTACATACACACATACAGATACAAGTATGCACATTTAAAGATGTTTCAGCTCAAACCTCCCCTCCTTCAAAGAAACCCAATTCTAAAATCTTCTCTCAGTAGAGAGTGGCAATTATTTTTTTTCAAGATAAATATGGCAGCAGCATAAATTATAAGAAGTATTTTTTTTAATCTTGTCAGAGAGACTTGCTCTCTATCTGAACTGTAGAGAAAAAGGCAGTATTCCCCTTTACCAACACTTTTGCCCAACAAAGCTTCATGTGAACAGTTCCACATAAGATCAAGGAAACTTTTCCTATTTTTGAAAACAACTTTTCTGGTACTGAACAATACACCACCATCTGTGAGAATGCCAAGAGTGGCATGGGGGTTAAACAGAGTGTAGATTTGTTAAGGGAGAGGTAAGGAGTCTTGATTTCCCATTTTTTTTCTGAGCTCTTGGCTTGTTAGGCAAGGTTTGCTATCCCATTGTGCGTGTAATACAGACACATACACACATCCAATTAGGTGATATAAGGTGATTTAAGGGCAACAGTGCTGGAGAAGGGTCTGGAGCACAAGTCTTATGAGGATCAGCTGAGGGAACTGAGATTGTTTAGTATAGAGAAGAGGCGGCTCGGGAGACTGTATCGCTCTCTACAACTACCTGAAGGGAGGTTGTGGTGAGCTGAGAGCCAGCCTCTTCTCCCAGGTAGTTAGTGATCGGACAAGAGAGAATGGCTTCAAATTGCACCATAGGATGTTTAGATTGGATATTAGGAAGAATTTCTTCTCAGGAGTGATAAGGCATTGGAACTAGCTGCCCAGGGAAGTTGTGGAGTCACTGTCCCTGGAGGTATCTAATGAAAGGGTAGATGTATCACTTAGGAACATGATTTAATGGACAATATTCATTGTAGGTGGATGGTTAGAATAGGTGATATTACAGGTGTTTTCCAACCTTAATAATTCAATGATTCCATGATTCTATAATCTATTTAGAGCCACCTTTGGACTTTTCAGAGTACCTAGGCAGTATTTCCTTCCCAGCATACCCTGGTGAGACCAACAGTGCTTGTTTTTTTGGAGTCAGTCAACATCCCTTCCCTGCACAATGCATGTAACTGGAGTATTAATGAGATTAGGTCACACACACCTGACATAGAAATTAGACTGATCAGTTTTTCATTTTCAAAGTGATCTACAAATATTAAAGCTCATTAAAATGAAATGGAAGATAAATGTGCTTTTATGCGTTGATGTTCCCTTAGGTCTATGTCTTGCAAAGACTTACATGTGCGCAGGCAATTTTGTACAACTACAGCTTGTTTGCTGAATTCTTGCAAGACCACAGATTTCAGCAATGTAAAATGTAAATATGTATATCTTGTTATGCCTTAGAAATGTGTTTTTTTTTTTATGTTATTTTGTTTTAATTCATTTGGTTTTGTTTTGCTTGTTTTCACAGTGAAAGCAATTATTTGTTTTCTTTAGCAGAAGTATCAGCCTTTGACTTTGGGGCTCATAAGTGAAGTTGTCAAGCTATGGTATTTACTTGGATGAAACATTTCCTGGATGAAGAGAAATACATTTATAAAACTCCTTAAGACAAAAGGATCATTTCTTTCCAATGAGTATTATAGTTGCCATTGCTGTTTTCAGTGAAAAACATAAATATATTGACAGAAACATTTCACAATTGTCTTTTTACGTTCAATAGATTTTTTGTTCAAGAAAGACAGCTGAAAAAATAAAATATTTTACTACAGCACTTAAAAAATTGAACTTTTTTTTTTAATTTGACATAATGTATGGCTTTAAAATTATGTACATACCTATATCTGATGTCCATAAACTAAGTTAAATAGCCCATTCTGGATTAAACTCTTCATCAAGAAGTGAAATTGTCAAATGTTGAAAACGATATTTTGTGTCAATACAAACCTATCATTGCTTTAGGAAAAAAGACCTAATTGGAAAACAAATGTCATTTTTTGCAGCTTTGCTCTGCATATTGTAGAAATGAGTTGTGCTAACACATGGAATTTACATTTCACTATGTTTTAAGGCTCTTAAATTTCCATAGGGCTCTAGTGACAGTATTGACTTTGAAGTGGCTTCCAAGAAAATGTTGTTCCATATTTTACTGCAAGCCTTCATCTATGTCTTTTCTGAAATTTGACTGAGTGATCCATAGCCTTATACCTTGTTGCTCACTGTGAGACATTATACAAGGATCTTAATGAAATATTCATAAATAAGTGAAATGTGTTATGTGTACTTTAGAAAAAAAATGCATATATTTGACAGATTTATTGACGATCATGCAAAAGGAGTTATTTTAATTTATAGTTTGACTTCCTACATAACCTAAATTATAGGATTGCACTGGATTAGTGCTAAACTGAACTGGAATTTATCTTTTAGCACAGTGACTCAGGCCTATTCACCTACTGCTTCCCTTCTCTGTCCCCACCTCTTTACCACTGCCTTGGTCCTCTCCTACTTCATTCCAGCCCCCCTAGGCACTGATGCTGTGTTCATGGACTGATAACTGCCCAGCTGAGAGTGAAGGAGCTTGTTTGACACTTTTGTCCATTTGAAAACTGAAGCTTCCAGAAAAAATTACTGAGTTAACACATTCAGAGGACATACTGTATATGGTAATACATTTTCTGTGGTAATAAATCGTTCACTTTGATATTTAGAAACTGATGAAATTTTAGTGCTGTGGGCTTAAAACAACCAACAGAAGCTCATCAAGAATCTATAAATTAATGCTTTTTTTAAGTGAATGAGTGCATAAGAATGCCCTACCAACCAAAAAGGTTTTGATTATTTTTTTTCTTGTATTTATTGAATTTGTTTTTTTTTCTTGCAGTCAGAAAATCAGTGCTATTCATAGTATTATATACTCTAATAAGCATTTTGATTCTGAATACAATACAGGGGAATGTATAACTGAAAGACTGTAAAATATAGTATGTATAACTGAAAAGGGAGTGACAATGTTGAAAAACTGACTGGAGTATGGGAGCAAGGAAATGTGGCTAAATTTCTGAAATATATGGAAATTGCAACTTAATATCTTGTGTATACATTTAAATAAGGAAATGGAGATGGTCAGCTTGTGGCATGCAACTGGACTGTATGAATGAATAATTTTGACTTCAGAAGGTAACACTGGAATAATTAGCTTGAAAGCCATGCTGTAGCAATTCTGTTTCTGCTTTTTTGGACTGATATTTGAGCAACTGCCTGTACTTAGATATTCAAACAACAAATTAACTAAATATAGAATGATTGCAGATATGAAAAGCCACATGACAGTTGTTTACCTCACAGTGTCTATTTTGAGGGGAGTGAATAGAGCAGGTGAGATTTTCAGTGTGAAATTTTAAAAACAAGTTGGTATTCTTTTAGTGATAATTGCTGAGTTAGACTAAATCTGATTGTTGATACATGCAGAACCTTTTCATACATTCTTGTCTTCCACATTTGTCCCTTACCAAGAAAGGTGAAGATGAAGGGCCTAGGCCACTGCAAACACCATGTCAAATGAGGCTTCTTATCATGCCTAAGTGTTTTTTTAGGACTTGTCTAAACTTATAATTGAGAGGATTTAGTTTTGCTTGTAATTTTCTTTTCATTTGTCTCCTTATTTACAAGACTTAATCCATTACACTAAATTATTAAATGCATGCAGTTTTTTTTGGCGTCCGATCAAAAGCTTTGAAACCCATTGCTTGATTTCAAAAAGTTGAAAGGGAGTAAGTTTGCAGATATTTCAAGAAGATACGCAGATGATAAGAAGAAAAAATGCTAAAAAATCATGGAGTCCTACATAACCGGACTTCAAAAAATCAGCTAAAGAGAACAAACAACGTATATAGTCAATAAATATAATAAAGAGGATAAAGTTCACTGCCTATATTCAATTAAAATCAACTTCATTTTTTTACTAAAATCAAGGAAAGGAAATGATTTCGTGTTTGATGCTGCTTGTAATTTGGAGACCAATCTTTTTTTTTAGTTTTTTTTTTTTTTTTTTTTAAGAAGAAACTATAGTCAGTGTGTTACACCGAGGAAGAGAGGTAAGACACTGATGCATTTTCTCTGCAGGATACAACATTTTGACTCAGCAGAAAATCTGCTTCTTGCTCTTATCTAGAAACACGCCTTTTTGATTGTGTGTGTGTGTCGCTGGCAAGCTGACTTGTCAAAATGGGAAGCACCCAAACTAGTACCAAAGGGCTGACATGGGTTTTTGTGCTTCTTTCCATTAGTGAATGCTGGCATCCTTAATGGTTATGTCCTGCCATTTCAGCTCAATGGGGAGTGCTAATAGCCCTCAGCAACTGCCCCCTCCTCCATTTGGTGCTAGGCTCAGCTCTCTTTTCAAGGGAAGGAAGGAAAACACAGAAACTGAGCCATATAAATCATTCACTTTTTAGCCTATTATCGCCCATGATGCTGTAATCCTACATGATAATTTTATGGAGTCAAGTCTATTTAAAATATGTTTACCAAATCTCTTTAGATTGTTTATAATAATGTTCGTGATAGCACTGAGTACCCTATTTAGTCAGGAAGCCCATAGGCATAACCAGTGTAATTTCCTTTCTTTCCTGACCATAGAGTTCAACAGCTTTCTTTTGTTTTGCTTCTTTATGTTGTAAAGAACTGGCTGAGCGTTAAAAACAGTTTGGATTAATCAAAGAAACTTAATGTATCTCCATGGCTTAAAAGAATGTTTAAGGCTCCAGCAGTTTCCTTCTTAAGTTTTGGAAATTAAGCCTTGTATTTATTTTTTCTTTAAAAGTTAGATGAAGTTATTCAGTTTTAAATATGGCTTTGCACAGAGATGTTATTTTATTTTTTTTTCCTTTCTGAGGTGTAGTGAAATCTAGCCTTCATGAGATTATCCCTTTTCTCACAGTTTCTGAAATACACAGTTTATTTTGTTTTAAAAGTTTGACTTTTTTAGCTTCTCTCATAAGTGTAGATTTATCTTGACATATTTGAGTGAATAAAAAGAGTTTAAAGGCAATTGGCTTCAGTAATTCTATTTCTGGAAGAGATACAGAAAACTACAATGACAATTTTTGTTACATACATTCAATGGTGCTGTGGTAAAATTATTGTATGCTTGAGAAAGCTTTAGAAATATACAATAAAGGTAGTGTGTAAGTCTTTACAAGAGCTATTTCATCCAATTGCTCTATTCACAAAATGGCTTCTCTTAAAATTCAACTCTTAAAAATAAGAAAATAAAATCCCCCTGTTGTTGATACATACTTTCCAGAGCTCTCTAAATTGGATCTTTCAGTAGTTCTCTTACTGTAATTAACTCTCTGTAGATATTCATGAGTATTTGGGGAAATAAATGCATACCATTTTTGAGATGTATCGAGTATTTTTAATAGTTGTAGAGGCATATATCACACAAAGTGCAATTCAAACTAACTCATAGTTTTGATTCCTATGATTGTTATTTCAGAAATTGCTATAAGAATAAAAGGAATCAACTCAGCCAGTAGCCTGATCTGAAGTTTATTAAAACAGTAGAAAGGCTTGCAAGGACTGCAGACAGTTTTGGAGCAAATTAGAACTGGAATGTTTTTGTTGAAAAGAGTTTAATCTAATGATAAGTACTTCCTGTCTCATTTCCATTTAATTTCAACTGAACTATGCAGTTTTTATGTGAAAAATAGAGGCAGATATTAAGGAACAAATTCAGTATCATTAATATGTCTTTCAAAAAAAAAAAAAAACTCAAAAAAAAAAACCAACCCAACATTCCTCAGAAATAAAATATTGTTATTTAATGTTTATATTTAGAAATAAATGTTATGTTGTTCTGATTCAGTAACACAGAAAAACACGGAATGTTATTGCACTCACTCATCCCCATAGTTACTAGGGACAATAAGATTACTACCACTGAGTAAAAGGATAACTGATTCAAATCTTTCTCCTCTCTGGTCATTAGCTTTGTACAAATTACTTTTGAACATAGCAGAGTTAAAATGTTTTTATAAGAATATTATATATTCTCAGACTTATAGCTCATATATATATATATATATATTTCATCTAATTCAAATGATATTTTGCGTCTTTTTTTTTTTAATTTGATAAGCCACAACTAGGAGGAAGATTTTTCCATGTATTTAAACACATTTTCTCTTTCTTAACATGATTAAGAAAAAGGCATTTTGCCTTTGCTCTCACCAAGTTATGCTAGAAGCAGATGTTAATATTTTATATATAATTTTCCTTAACCCATAATTGGCAATAAAGACAAAATAATGTAATGTTTCAAGATTCCTCAGTGTTAACTAATTAAACCAGCAGCAGGCCTGGAGCATGGGACAATGGCAAACTTTCAGATGAATTAATTTTATGGAAGACCAGCTGAGTAATTGGACTCCAATTACAGGCTGTTTAGCTCCCTCATCACCTTCACATATAATTAAATTCAATTGGTTGATACAGCTTCTATTTTTATGAGGGCACTTACAAGCTTTTTGAACCCCACTGTGACTTTGGATCTAGGCCAATCAATTATTACTCATTTCTCTTTCAAATGGAAATTCTCTAGATTAGTCATATCTTCTACAGTGCATTGCTCACATTTAAAAAATCTGTCTATGGTATATTGCAGCTGAGGCAGAGACGAAGAGAAATATTTATGGATATTTTTGTTCTACAAAATTATTGAAGGCAGTTGTATGTTTGTTAAGGGTATTGATGAACAGAGGCTACATGATTTTATGACCTATCTTGAGAGGTCATGACACATTAAGTGTATTTGATTTACTGAATCATTGTATTTGCAAATGCCATGTGTGTCCATGTTACAGGTGATTACTGAAATTGCTAATTAACACTGAAATAAACTTTATTGGCATTAAAAAGTAACTCATTTATAGGTAGCCGTAAGTCTGAGCTATCTTCTTTTACTTCTCAAATAAAATTATTCCATTATTAGTAATTAAAAAAAAATACTGTACTTGGAGAAAACTTTAACAGCTCTTGCCTTTTGAGAGATCCATACACTGTTGAATAACTAGACTAAAAGAAAGAAAATACAATTTTATTTTGAGAATGTAAGAACCAATTGTATTTTAAAGCATTTGCTAAATCAGTAGCATATTTTAACATACAAAAAGAAAATGAATTAATGCATATCTAAAGAGTGGGTGTCAAGTAAATGGGGCCAGGCTCTTTTTGGTACCTGGTGAAAGAACAAGGGGTATTGGGTACAAACCGGAACACAGGAAGTTCTGTTTGAACGTGAGAAAGATCTTCTTTACTTTGAAGGTGACAGAGCACTGGAACAGGCTGCTCAGAGAACCTGTGGAGTCTCCTTCACTGAAGACGTTCAAAACCCGCCTGAACACTTTCCTCTGCAGTGTAATGTAGGGAAACAGCTTTAGCAGGGATTTGGACTAGATGATCTTCAGAGGTTTCATCCATCCCCCTATGGTTCTGTGATTCTGTGATAAGTAGGCTTTACAAGATATCACCTATAAAGAGAGTAACAAATTACTAACATTGATATGGCACTTTTTACTGCTTTTAGTTTATTGGTTCCAGTGTATTT
The DNA here is from genome assembly GCF_002078875.1 of Numida meleagris. Lineage (NCBI taxonomy): Eukaryota > Metazoa > Chordata > Aves > Galliformes > Numididae > Numida > Numida meleagris. The sequence continues at coordinate 139,877,915 of NC_034409.1, read as the reverse complement.
CTAAACAAAGTAATGTATCATCAGAGTTAAAACAGGAAGCAAAGAAAAATAGTGACAACAGTGATATTTTCCAGCTCTACCTAGTGATCAATAAGGAAAAAGGCTGTGTCAGATATGAAATATTGCTTTTCTTTAGAACTTTCAGTTAGGGAAATATCAACCCTTTTTTTTTGTGTGCTTCTTTAAACTATTGAATTTGAATTCAAACCACTGATTGCATATGCAAAAAATGACATTGATACATACTTAATTACAACAAAGTTTCTAAGAAACTGTATTACCACTGATTGACTAGCAAAATAAAATGTTAATGATTAACGTTGTTGTAATAAATACCAGAAAATTTACATCCATTACCCTTCTCCTTTAAATTATTATCATTCCAAGAAATGCGGATGGTATGCACAAGAAGGTGGCTACTTTAAATCTTTGTTAGTAAATGTTGTTATTCCCCTGATTTATCCATAATTAGATATACAAATCCAGTTTCTAAGCAAAAGAGATCTACTTGTCTATGTGTATGACATTCAGATAAAAAAGATATGTTAAAAAGATTTCTAAGGAAAAACCTTTCTATAATTTCAAGAATAAATGTGATTTTAATGTTAGAAGTTATCATTGCTGGACCAGTCTGGTGGCCTTCTATGATGGAGTGGACAGCATTGGTGGATGAGAGAATGGAGATGGATGTCATTTACTTGGACTTCTCCAAAGCCTTTGACAGGGTCCTTCACCACATCCTTCTCTCTAAATTGGAGAGATATGGATTTGAAGGACGGACTGTTCGGTGGATTAAGAACTGGTTGGCTGGTCGCAGCCAAAGGGCTGTGATTAATGTTTCTATGTCAGGATGGAGGCCAGTCACAAGTGGTGTCCCCCAAGGCTCAGTCTTGGGACTGGTGCTCATCAACATTTTTATCAATGACATAGATGATGGAATCGAGTGCATCCTCAGCAAGTTTGCAGATGACACCAACCTGAGCAGTGCAGTTGATACATTGGAAGAAAGGGAAGCCATCCAGAGGGATCTGGACAGGCTGGAGAAGTGGGCCCATGAGAACCTAATGAGGCCAAATGCAAAGTGCTGCACTTGGGCCGGGGCAGTCCCAGGTATTTATACAAACTGGGGGAAGAACTCCTCAAGAGCAGCCCTGCGGAGAGGGACTTGGGGGTCCTGGTGGACGAGAAGCTGGACATGAGTCAGCAGTGTGCGCTGGCAGCCCGGAAGGCCAACTACGTTCTGGGCTGCATTAAAAGAGGAGTGGCCAGCAGGGAGAGTGAGGTGGTGGTCCCCCTCTACTTGGCTCTTGTGAGGCCCCATCTGGAGTACCGTGTCCAGGCCTGGGGCCCCCAGACAAGAAGGACGTGGAGCTCTTGGAACGAGTTCAGAGGATGGCGACTAAGATGATCAGAGGGTTGGAGTATCTCTCCTGTGAGGAAAGATTGAGGGAACTGGGCTTGTTTAGTTTGGCGAAGAGAAGGCTCCGGGGAGACCTCATTGTGGCCTTTCAATACTTGAAGGGAGCGTATAAACAGGAGGGGAATGATTGTTTATGAGCGTGGATAGCAGTAGGACAAGGGGGAATGGTCTTAAACTGAGACGGTGGAGATGTAGGTTAGATATTAGGAGGAAGTTTTTCACACAGAAGGTGGTGATGCACTGGAACAGGTTGCCCAGGGAGGCTGTGGATGCCCCATCCCTGGAGGCATTCAAGGCCAGGCTGGACGTGGCTCTGGGCAGCCTGGTCTAGTGGTTGGCAACCCTGCTGACAGCAGGGGGTTGAAACTCGATGATCTTTGATGTCCTTTTCAACCCAGACCATTCTGTGATTCTATGATGCTAACATCATAATTTACTATTTTTAATAATCTTTATTATTTTAGAGTAAAAATAAAGTGATATAAGCATTTAAATCATGTCAAGCTCATTGGTACTTGTTTTATGTTGTTGTTTTAAATCATGGATCGATATGAGTATTTTTATTTTTTCTGCACATATAAGAATTACTGTTTCTAATAATATTGTAAGCAGAGAGAGAAAACAGTTAAATTAGTCAAATCTGCCTTCTGTTTTAGATCATGGACGCTTTCATTCAGCTTAAATAAGCTCTGATGTATTGATGTATAATATGTGTGGTTTCTTCCAGTCTAGCATGTCCATTGTCCATTGATCAACAGCAGTTGGTTCTCTTGATGTCGCTAAATGTTTATTAATATCTTCTTTCTTCTGTGATAATATAGCATTTATTTAATAAAGAACATAACTAATAAGGTAGCACAAACCTACAGCACTTCCAGCAGAGAGAAGAAAATTAGCAGTGTTGTCGCAGCCCTAATATAAAATCACATGTGAGGTGGCAGTTGGGAAAGGAAATCCTCCAGGTATTTTATTTTATTTTTTCAAAGGCTAGAGGCTTTAAATCACAGTGTTCATTAGTCTTAATCATCTTTTCGTCATTTTGTTTCATCAAAACCCTAGTGCCACTTGGGTTTTGAAATCTTTTTTTTCCTCCCTAGATTGGTTAACTGAGATCAGAATTCACAACTGGTACTTCTTGTAGTGACAAAGTCAGAATCAATCAAGCTTAGAAGACAAACTGCACAGAAGGAAAGAAAGGAGAGTCCTCAGTTAGGGTGTAATATTACTAGATCTGTTATTCATAAGCGAACAGACACCTTTTTGTGGATTTCTATCTGAATAATGAAAGGAATAAAAAAGAGTGTAAGTTAGTTCATGAGTATTATTCTTATCCATGAAATGCAAACAGATATTAGAAGTTTAACGCAAACACTGCAAGTATTACCATGAAGGAAGGAAGGAAGGAAGGAAGGAAGGAAGGAAGGAAAGAAGGAAAGAAAGAAAGAAAGAAAGATAGAAAGAAAGAAAGAAAGAAAGAAAGAAAGAAAGAAAGAAAGAAAGAAAGAAAGAAAGAAAGAAAGAAAGAAAGGAAGAAAAAAAAGAAAAGAAAAAAAGAAAGGAATGAAAAAAAGAAAGGAATGAAAAAAAGAAGCCAGAGAGGATAGCGAGAGGTGATTTTTCTGCCCTTTTGCAAAATGAAGGCCAAAATGTTTTTGCTCAGATCTGACATTTGCTCCCCAAAGAATAATGTCATTTTTTTGCTCTGGTTCCAGCCATGCTTCTTTTTTTAATTCTTTCTTTCTTTTCCTCTCCTTCCCAACTCATAGGTGAAGACATCTACTGCACTTTGGTTAAATGCTTCAAATCAAAGGGAAAAAAACACAAATAAACATAACCCATCAAATCAGAAAGGGAAATCCTTTGCCTCTACATCTGTTTTCTTTGCTGGTCCTCGGCAGATAGTTTCTCCCTTTAAAATTGTAGCTGATGTTAATCATTGCATTCCTCTTGCATTCCCCATGCACAGATTTGAACATAACCAAATGAATGAAACTGAAAGGGATAAGAAAACCAAAAAGAGAAATACATTCCATCTGTGCATTTAGAAGCAAGCAGTTTTCTGTTATGTAAATAAGATTCACTTACGTATAAGAAAAAAAATGACCTTTTGTATCCTGTACTTGAATTACTTTTAAGTCTAATCCCTGCAGTACAGTTTGTTGGCAATGCAGCATGTTTCTTCTTTGGCTCTGAAGATGCTTTAACTCCTAACGGTTGATATCATCAGTGTTCCCCTCCAAAAACATTCCTCATATACAGTACAACAAAGAACAGTGTGTGCCCATGGCCTGAGTTTAACAAAGTGCATTGAGAAAGACGGCTTCCTGGGCAGAAAAGCACATCAATAACACAGTGGGAAGTGGCACCAACAGAAGGTAAACACGGGTCAGTCAGGGAAAGCTTAGTAGGTGGTGGGGCACAGATCTTCAAATACAATGAAGGGAATGACATCAGAGAGATTCATCTTTTTCTGTGCTTGAATTCTCAGTTATTAACTAAGGCATAACATCACACAGGACAACAAAGAAACAGAATCAGCCAGTTTTCGGCTGCCTCACAGATGGCACTTAAATGGTGATTTCAGAGCTGCTGAGAGAATGACTGGCAATTGTATTATACGAGCCATTCAGCTAAGAGAAGAAGAAGAAAAAAAAGTGATGCATAGATGTTCTGGTTAAGTAAATATTATTCAGACATGTAAGCCACTAGGCTTACCCAGTTCTCTGTCATTATTTATTAGGTATATGTGAATGGTCTATAAGAGTTTCAAATTCCCAAGCATCATTTTTCTGTCAAGAGCTGGCAAAAAGTAATAAAATATAACTGTTACATGTATGTTGCTGCTTATATTTTTTAGCTGAGCAGGAAACTGTTTGTTTCTTATTTTAGCTAGATTTAGCAATAGATGAGTCTTCATTACTAAACAGGCTTTTCTTTTCCATGCTGTATTAAAGTTTATTTGTCTCTATCCTTTTTTTATCTCTAACCTTTTTCTTAATAGGGAAATTATTAAAGAATCAGGAAGAATTTAAATACCATTGATATCAGACAGGAAGATGATTTTTGCGAGCTATTTTGATTATGGAGTGTTTATTTATGGAACTGTTCACAGATTTTAAATGCATTCTCCTGACTCTGATTAGTGTTGTTAACTTTACTGCAATTTTTAATGTGGTTCATAAAACTTAGACAAGAGATTTCTGTACATGAAGCCCTTCATACTTTGAAAACAAGTGATGATGGTTTTGTAAATGTTACATACTCTTTATTGTAGGGGTCTCCAAGTTTTTTGATTGCACAGCCCTATCAGGAAAAGTTTTTCTAGCATGTGGTCACAAAATATGTATATTTATGTTGTGATTTATTTATTTATAATTTATATAGATGAAGTACTAGAATATTATTTATATAATGAAACATGGACAAAAGTAGAAATTAAAGAAGAATGAGAAAAAGATTAAATAAAATATTTCTAATTTTTTTATTGTACTTCATTTAATACTGGTATAAAAATTACCAATTCTTCCTTTACCCAAATGGATTATCTTGCACCCCACCTGGGGTGCACACACTTTATATTGGGCAATTTAATCTCTAGTAATTATCAGCACTAAAAATCAAAAGCTTACCATGGAAGAAATATTTTAGAACTAACTATGTAAAAGTTTTGTTAATTTTATCCACACAGAGATATTTTTTCCTGTTTTTGAGGTAATAGTGTAATGAAACTTTCTGCAGAAGTGATTTGCTTTCCCAATTAAACCTTTCTTTTAGTATAAACTCGATATATGTTAATAAATTTACAAAAGGTTGGGATTTTGCTAGAATATAAGAATAATGTGGAAGAAATGGAAAAGTACATGCTGGAAAATGTATGTTATTTGATTTTCCTCTTTGATATACTTCCAGTAAAGTGCTAAAAAGAAAAGATGAACTAGGCTTCCAGGCTTGTATATTAAATCTGAAATTAAGCCACCTGCATAAGAAATGATAGCTTATGCCACTGCTTTTTAACATTTACTTTACCAAGTGCCTTCACCTAACAGAAGAAAACTACTGGGTTTATTCCAAAGTCCAGGCAATGAATTTATTTAGTTGGTATAGCTTATCAGATGACTGCAATCCAGGACAGCGAAAGGAGAGCTGCGTTATTTGAGTTATTTTAGCTGAGTTATTTGAGTAGAAACCCACTTCTTATGTATCTTAGGATATTTGTTGTAATCTGTCGTGTAGATGTCCTTTGCCATATAAGAGAAGTCCATGACAGTATGTCTGAAAAAGAGTAGCATTTTAAAAAATTATCTGTCCTGTTTTCAGCTGGGAGTTAATTTTCTCCATAACAGATAATACGAATTTGTGTTTTGAATATGTGATTAAAAGTGTTGATAACATACTTATGTTTTAGTTGTTGCAGAGCAGTGCTTACACAGAGCCAAGGACTTTTCAGCTTCTCATTCTGCTCTGGCATTGAAAAGATTGGGGCGTGCAAGAAGCTAGTAGGAGACAGAATAAGTATAGCTGACTCAAATTGACCAAGGAGGTATTCCACGTGATGTCATGATCAACAATAAAACTGGGGATACTTGGCCAAGTGGGGCTGCTGTTGTTCAGAGGCTGGGTAAGCCTCAGTCATCTGAGTGTGAGTAATTGCACTGTGAATCACTTGTTGTTTTCTGTTATTTATTTAATTTAATTTAATTTAATTTTCTCTTTTCCTTATTAAATTGTTCTTATGTCAACCACCGTGTTCTTCCGCTTTTACCTTTTTCAGTTCTCTTGCTCATTCCACTAGTAATGCGAAGTACATGAATGGTTGTGTAGTGCTTAGCTGCTTTCTGGATTAAACTGCAATATTATTTTCAGAAAATGGACATACAAATACATAGGTATTGTATTTATTTGTTGTATCTGTTAATCACGTATGACTATTACTTGAACAAACAAGGTAAATCACTCAATTTCAAGTAGGTACAGTAAGGAACCACTGAAAACAAGGCATGTTGAATCTGTAGGCTTGGGAATATTGTGTTTTATAGTTAACAATCTGCTAAGTTGGAGGCACTAGTTTGCTACTTGTAATGACTATATTACCTTATTTTTTAATATTATATAAATTCACATCTAGAAGAAATAATAGCAGTACTTTTTTTATTTAAAAAATAAAGGACAGAAACGATCCAGTGAGGGAAAGAATAACAACACTTAATAGAAGTTTCTGAATTAGGGAACCTATATTTTTTGTATAATCACTTGGGCTTTCCTGGATGCATTTGATTCTGAATTGATCTTTGGAGGTCCCATCAAACAAGTAAAGTGCCTATTAGATACCTACTATGGTATTGTTATCTCACATTAATCTCTGCTGCTCTCTTAGGTTGGTCATGGTGAGCAGCTTTACAAAACCATGATTTCTCATTTCTAAATAGTAGGTTACCTTGAATATTTTGTGATTCATGGATGTTAGAAAAAGCCAGCCAAAGCTCAGGAGGACTTAGGATTAAAAGTAGAATACATTGCTTAAGGAAAGCTAATGCAGCTAAGATTGTAATAACTTTCCTGGAGAAATCTGAGTATTTCCTCTAAGAGTTTTGACCAAATTCCTTTGTTGACGATTCCAGGCCTTCAAATCCAGAGGATGATTCGTAACTGATTATTTTGGGCTATAAAGGTTTTTTACTTATTATGTTTTTCTTTTAGTTGAGGAATTAATTCAGCTGTGAAAAATAAGCCAAATGGTATTTTACTACGTTAAAAGTAATGATTCCTACAAAATTCAAGAAAAGACAAAAACCTTTTATCTGAATCAGATTCCATAATATAATAAATAACCACTACTCAAACATTAAAATGTCTGTAATTTTTACTTGAACTATCTATGGCAACAAAATGTAGGATATCGATTTAGCAAGGGCATAAAATGGAGATGTGGAATTACCATCTTTATGAGACTGCATATAAATTGCAATCAATCAGCAACAAAAGGTCAAAGTGACAACTTATTCCCTGCGTCATTTCAAAGATATACTCCTGTTGCCATCACCCTAACCCCTCTTCTCCACCTATGGATTTATTTTATCCATGTGTTTCATCTAGTTAACGTCAGTATTTGAATTCTGTGGAATGGAGGCTGCTTCTTTTTAACTGCAAAGTTGAATGTAACTATGAAGGCTGAATGGAACCACCAGTTTTTCTTGGGATATACACAAAACAAGAAGACCACAACATACTTTTTTCACGTTGATGTCATAAACTTCTATAGGTGTACTCTGCATGTAAAGGTATGGATATTTTAGCAGCTAATTTTTTTACAAGACATAAAGATGATTGTGAGAACATAATCTGCCATTTCCTGTTTCCATGCTAAAGCATTGTCTTTATTACTAGCATGATTTCACATTTCTCTCTCCTCAGAGAAGCAGCTGGTTTCAGTGGCATGGGTGGGCAACAGGAAATGTATCAGCAAAGACTCTTCTGTGGCTGTGCATTAGACTTGAAGAATCCTGCAAGTTTAGGGCCAACATGACTGCCTCCCTCTCAGGTCTGTATCAGGAGCAATCCACTTGTCCTTGATTTGGATAACCTGCCCGTGAGGCAGTGTGAGCTCTGGGGAAGACACAGTACCTTTTGATTGTAACTGAGAAGAAAGGGATGCCTGTGATACACCACTAAGTTGGGAGGAAATGCTAACCTGCATCAGGGTAGGGGGGCTCTACAGAGGGATCTAGATAGGCAAGATTGATTATCTGAGGCCAATTGTATGAGCTTTAAAAAGATCTAGCGCTGGGTCTTGCACTTTTGTTACCACAACCCCATGAAATGCTACAGGCTTTGGGTAGAGGGTCTATAAATCTGTGCAGAGTAAAAGGAAATTTAGTCAGCAGTCGTCTAAACATGAGCCAGCAGTGTGCCAAGGTAGTTAAGAAGGCCAATGGCATCCTGGTTTGTATCAGAAATAGTGTAGCCAGCAGGACTTCGGAGGTGATTGTACCCCTGTACTCAGCTCTGGTGAGGCTACATCTTGAGTACTGTGTTTAGTTTTGGGCCCCTCACTACAAGAAAGGCATTGAGGCCCTGGAGCATGTCCAGAGAAGGGCAACGGAGCTGGTGAATAGTCTGGAGCACTGTTCTTATGCGGAATGGCTGAAGGATTTGGGATTGCTTAGTCTGGAGAAGAGGAGGCTCAGGGGAGACATTATTGCTCTCTACAGCTACCTGAAGGGAGGTTGTAGCAAGGTGGAAGTAGGTTTCTTCTGTCATTTAACTAACGATAGAACAGGAGGTAATAGTCTTAAATTGTGCCAGGGGAGATTCGGGTTGGACATTAGGAAGAGTGTCTTCTCAGAAGGATTGGTGAGGTATTGGAACGGGCTGCCCAAGGAGATGGTGGAGTCATCATCCCTGGAGGTGTTCAAGAAATGCGGAGGTGTGGCACTGGAGGATATAGTTTAGTGGACATAGTGGTAGTGGGCTGATATTTGGATTAGATGATCTCAGTGGTCCTTTCCAAACTTAATGATTCTATGATTCTATGGTTCTAATCTTCATCACTTTGCATGGTCTCTGAAGTAACAGATCTGTTACCAGTTGCAGATTTGTAAGGTTTTCTCATTGCAGTGGATCATTTGTTGGTTTTGTTCATCAGTTACAGATCAGACTGTGGTGAAATCAATGTGAAATGATATCTCCAAAATCGTTTCAATTTTTTGGTAATATCTTCATGGGAAACTGATTAGAAATGTACATTGAGACCTAGGATTTTTACATAACACCACAACATGCACTTCTCTTTAAAGGGATGAAAATTAAGATTCCTATTTCACTTGGCCATTCACAGAAGAATTTAAAATTCAAAATTCAACAGGCAGTTTGACAAAATGTAAAATGTAACAAATAGTAATGAATTGGTGGTTTTGCTTCATTCTCTAATAGACTTTCTTACTAGATATGTTCTCAGAATAGACTGGATCAGTGCACACCAATAAAGAGCTGAGCTGAACCATACTTGTCAAGGAAGCATACAAGGTTCATGTCAAAGTATAAAAAAAGTCGCAATGAGTACATAAAATGATATTAACCAAAAAGGATATCTTATTTGTCTAGGTAGAAGATATGGCTTTATGGAACATTTAGCAACAATACCAATCAAAAAATATGTCATACTGATGAAAAAGATATTCACAGTTTTCTTGCACTTAGGGGGAGCAGAAATGAAGAAAAGGATGATAAGGTTTTCCAGTATTTAAGAAAATACTTATTAAAAATACTTTGAGAAAAAAAGTTGTTTCCTTCTTTTTTTTTTTTTTTTTCCTCTGGAGATTTGTTGATAATGAGATTGCTTATTCACTTTTCAGAGAAGGAATTTTTAGTTATGTATTCTGGTTGTGCTAAGGTATTGGAGAAGAGTGAAGTTAAAAATTACAAATATGATTCTCTAATGTTATCTACGCTATTGCTTTGCTACAAAGCTTTCCTCTTAACTTGTGGAAACAGGTAACAAAATTTGCTATTAACAGAAAATTTTTGGGAATGCTTGAATTTAAATCTGGGCATAAATAACTGTGTAAGAATCAGATGGTACTGAATGAATGAGTGATCAAATGAAGAGGTAACAAAATTGTAGACACAATTAAGAAAATTAGGAAATTTTTCCAGATGGTGTAGTTCAATTCCACAACTTTGTTTCATATGCAATCCCATTTCAGTCATTTTGTCAGACTGCTGCTCTGCTCCTATCTGTCACATGGCAACAAAATGGAGTAGAATATCAGTAGGAAGGTTAAACTTCTACTGCCATACCATCAACATCTGCCTCTCATGTCATGGCCTAATGTAATAAAATAGGAGGCATTACTTTCGGAGCAGCCTTCATATTTTCTCTAAGCCACTTCAACACTTCATCCATAACTGCATCTATTTCTGTGCTTACAAAACACATGTTTAGATTAACTCTCTGTATCTGCTTTTCTTTATTATTATTATTATTTTTGATAAACATTTCTGCTCAGACTGGTATTATAATCACCTTATGCTGAAGTACAAATTTATGTATGTATCTCTATGAATAGGTATGAAAGCTTATGTAATGTAGGAATGTATGTAAAGAAAATAGGTTTGATTTTTTCATAAGTGAAATATCTGTTTAATTTAAAGATGTGGAGAAAAGGAACCTTAATATCATAGTTTGTTAAAATAAAAGCTAAAAAATAAAAATAAAAATAACTTTTCTGAAGAACAACCTTTAGTTAGGATGATGATATTATTAGTTATTATTATTAGTTATTTGAAGAAATCAGAAATTGCTTAGTACTATTTTCATGTGTATTATAAAACATAGAAATACTTACATTCTTCAGGAAGTGAACAAGTTCTCAGTGTACAATACATGAAGACAATTCCCATAATCTGACTTCTAATTATTGTGCGATTTTACATCCAGAAAGATATAATTAATTGATGAGTGTCATTGCTGCTTTATAGATTAAATATGGCACAAATGCTTTAAATTTTTTATGACTGGTTTTCAACACATCCACTGGAATTATGAAGGAAATAGGAAAATATCTGCAGAAAATTAGACATATAGTTATGAGTAGGAATAAAACTGAGCCATAACATTGTACTTCACAGAATCACAAAATGTTTAAGTTTGGAAGTGACCTCTGGGGTCACTTTATGAATATTTAAAAAAATAATCTGCCATTCATTGTATTTCTTTTTCAAGATGGACTTGTTAATGTTTTGTAGTAAACATTTATTTGGTAATTAAAAACAAAACATTAACAATGCAAAAAAATCCTTAGCTCAGAAAACTCTTTAGCTAAAGAGGTATTAAGCTCAGAAACAAATGCAGAAAGTCTGTGAGTTACAAATGATATGGTCACTGTAGCCTTTCACTTTTATGTTCTGGGATATGAAGCACAGTTTGGCTCTAATATTTGCTGTTATCATTTCAGAATTCAGTGTTTGAGAAACATCCATACTACAGTGTGTTTACCTCTGGGACTTTTAGCATCCCAGAAGTATCACCTCCTTCAGTAAATGTTCTCAGATTCTCAATAATGATCTTGTGCTTCAGTTTTCAAATTACCAGTGTACTAGTATCATAACTTTTCGGGAACTGCTTTCCTTTCAAAGGGATATCTCTGGAACTCCTATAGTATTTTATTGTAGTGGATTGGACATTACAACAGCAACCATCAGTTACAGAGAAAACATTTCATTAATAAGCAAAATACTACCCTATTTTTCCCAGAAAACTTTATCACAGGTACATTTGAAGTATTTCCAAATTAAAACCATATAATTTTATGGCATCCTCTATGAAATTATGCATGCTATTATTAGTATTTACAAGCTGGAAGAAAATGCACTTCTCAGGAATATTGTAGACTAGCTGGTGGTTCTGGAAAAAGTAAAATATCGAGGGAACTTTTGGCTTAATATATATTGGCACCTCATGACATTTTAGTCAGTACTGCTTATTCAAGGAAGGAAGGAGATTTTTAAAGACAGTTTAACAAAAATCAGTCTGGCTGTGGACTAATAAACACAGTACATTATAGGTGTCTGACAAAAAGTTAGAAATTATTTGCCATCAGAGCTGCTCCAAGAAACAGAAAAAGAACAATTATGTCTGGACAATTTTTGTTTAAATTTGACGAATTAGCAGAGCTCATCAGGTTGCCAAATAGCATTGAGAAAGAACAGACCTCCCCCCTTCCTACCTCTTCTTTCCTTTCTTTGTTACTTAACAAATTGGACCTTCTCCATCAGTCAATTACACCAGAGAATACTGTTATCATGGACAATGCTCTCAAAGGGACGGACTCAACAACTTGGGTTCAGAAGCACATTGCAGTTTAAAAATCATACTTTCTTGAAATACTATGTCTTTCAATATTTAGAGTGCCCAGAGGCCACCAATAATTGAGCTCAATAATTTCCTTTGTTAATAAGTATGTATGGAGTCAAAGATAACTGGACAGACAACTGTTGCAGCTCCATTTTGGATTTCTTTCCACATGTGAAATAGTTCAGGGGAAATAAAACTAAGGCTTAACTAATGTGCCTTTTTTTTTTTAAATTTCTAGACATTTTTTACCAGATATATAATTACTACTCACTAAATTAAAATGCAGTTTCATTAACAGAGATATTTTATCAAAATAGTCTCATTTAGGAAAAAAAACAACAAAACCTGAATATCCATGTGGTTTATTTTTCTAATTCCTTCTTTGTGGAAGAAAATATGAATGTTATCTTTTCATTTTGATTTATAAGTATACTCTTTCCACTGCTTTCACAGAAGTAGTAAAAACAACAACAACAACCTTTGAAAATGCATTTGGAGTTGAGATACATGATTGAAGACTTTACTGGAGGAATTTTTATTTGTTTGTTTTTGTTTTGAAGGATTTTAGGATATTTTAAGATATTATTATAAACAACATATAGGACTAGGATATTACTATAAACAGCAGCTCCATGTAATATTATTCTTGCATTTCATATCAAAAATACACTAAATAATGACATCTTTTCAGAAGTCTAAGTATAGGTTTATATTTATTTATATTGTGTTGTTGTTGTTATTGTTGTTTAGTTTCCTTATAAGGAAGCAAGATATAATATAATACTTCCCATTCATTGACTTCCAATCAATGCAACAAAAACAAGAACAGGGAGAGAGAGCAGGAGTTCCAGACTCTGCCCTGAGCATGAAGAATGGAGCACATCTTGAGAAGTGGCTCTGATGTGGTGTGAGAGGAGCCAGGAGTAACAGCAGCCAAATGTATCACATGTACAAAAGCATCTCTCAGGGAGTGTGACAAACAGGATGGGCAAACAGTTCATGGTGCTTTGGAAGAGTGTGGTGGGGCAACAGGGCTTGTTGTGGCCGTTCGTGAGGGAGTTTTCACAGGCAGTGTGAGCAGGGAGGGTGCAGTCCTCCTCCCCACTGAAGAGTCCAGCTCACCTAACAATCATTGCCTTTTCTGTGGAACTAGACAAGCCATGGCCTCCACGCAGTTGAAAGCTGTTGCCAAGAAAATGATGGCTATGCATACCAACCTCCCACACAAGCATGTGACTGTCCAGATATCTGGCTGCAGGGAGTGCCTGAGCTGGGTACAAGTACTGGAGGGTGGCAAAGATACCACCAGCATGCAGTGTAAGATCAGTATGGGGATCGATGATCTTCAATATCTTAATCAATGACGTTGACCGTGAGATTGAGAGCACACCCAGCAAATCTGCAATTGACATCAAGCTGTGTGATTCAGTCAACATGCCTGAGGGATGAGACACCATTCAGAGAGACCTAGAGAGGCTCAAGCAGTGAGTCCAGGAGAACATCATGAGGTTCAGCGAAGTCAAGTGCAAGGTCTTGCATCTGAGTCATGGCAATCTCCACTACCAATACAAGCTGGGGGATGTAAGGATAGAGCACAGCCTTGCTGAAAAAGACCTGGGGGTACTGGTGGATGGGAAGCTGGACATGAGCCAGCAATGTCCCCTTGCAGCCCAGAGAGCCAACCATATCCTGGGCTGCATCAGAAAAACCATGGCCAGCAGGTCGAGAGAGGTGATCCTGCCCCTCTGCGCTGGTGAGGCCTCACCTGGAGTACTGCAGCCAGATGTGGAATTCCTAGTACAGGTGAGCTGCAGACCTGTTGGAGCACGTCCAGAAGAGAGCCACAAAAATGATCCAAGGGATGGAACAACACCCCAGAGAAGACAGGTTGACAGAGTTGGGTATGTTCAGCCTGGAGAATCTAAGGCTCTGGGGAGACCTGATATTGATTTAGCGTTTCAAAGATAACCTTTCAAATCCTCTGCAAAGCCTTCCAACTCCCAAGCAGATGAACACTCCCACTCAACTTGATATCATCTGAAAACTTACAGAGAGTAAACTTCAGTACATCATCAAGATGTAACAACTGTCAGAGAGAGAAGATCACAAAAATATATCATGTATTTACATTTGTAAAGACAGATTTCTGTTCTTTTTTTTATATTTCACTCATTTAGATTTAATTATTATTATTTTTATTCCAGTATTGCTACTTACTAAAACATTCTTTCCTCCAATCTCTTTTAGGACATAGCTAAAAAGAACGGATTGAATTAATCCCCAAGGCACATCCATTAATTTGAAGAAGCTGAAATGTATCTATGCTTGAAGGTGCTATTATAATCCAAAAAGTATTCTGAAAGGTATAGAGGAATAATATATTTAAATGACGGAATCCATGAAAATAACTTGTATACACACACACACACATACACTGCACTTTTAATGTCCCTATAATGTTTAATTTTTACTTACAGTAAGTGACATCACTCTTTGGAATTAGTCTCTTAGGTTGTACCTTTTTTACACATGTATTAGGGTAAGAACACTGGCAATGGGAACTGGAGCATGAACTTATCTACTCCTCAGCGCTACCTTGCTTTTTGGCTTAGTTTTGATCTGTATCAACTTGTCTTCATTTGGACACAGCGTAGGGGAGAGAATGGCTGGGTTGTTCACTGGAGGCTAAGTAGGCAAGACCATATCAGAAGAAACATAAGGACTGCAAGATAAAATTTGACATTTACCTTCAGGACCAGAGAAAAGGCACTCTAGTCCATTTCATTCATTAGTCCACACATAAATTTTGTGATCACTGAGAATCACACTGGGGAGAAGTCTGCTCATCACTGGCAAAGGGCAATTTAGTGTTGTCATGATGTTTAACAAACCTAACCTGAAAGCTTTACGAAGTTATAATTTTGTTCTGTAAGAGACTGAGGGCAGAGATCTCCACAAATGCTTCACCTCAGACAGATTTTGTGGTGAATGGAAACAAACTACATTTTACTGCACTCATAAGAGAGAAGCTAGAATATATTTAGTGATGTGATATAGATCTGAGATGTGATCTTAGCAAGGCTAAAAAAGCCTAAAACAAACTATTAGTCACCTACTGAGGATCTGTATTGGCAAGATGTCTTGATCTTTGGGCAGGCGTAACCTCTATAGATGTACCTACTTGAGGGGAAATCCTGTCGCACAACCCACTTCCATGGGTTCCTCCTTCCAAGGAGCTCTTAGGACACTCACTGTTTATGGGGTAAGATGATTAACTCATAATCATATGTTGCTTTTAATGCACACACTCCATTTCACTTCAACTGTTGAACCACGTATCTGCTATCAATTCTTTTATCCTCCTAGTTTGATAGATTTGTTGTTGTTTGTCTTAGCAAGAGTGTTATCAGTACTGTTCCTCATTGATCTCTTGTACAAGGTCTTGTCTGCAAGGCCAAGTTGAAGGAAGGGAAATTGAGGAATGGAAGGTGGGGGGAGCAGAGGGGGCACACCATCAGATTTCAATCGGATAGCTTGTTTCATAGGATCTATAGTCAATGGTTGATGTGGAAGAAGCTGACACCCACCACTCAGTACATAAATTTGATGCTGTATAAGAGAAACTGAAAAAATAATAAAAAGAAGATACAAAGAAGATCTTGAAATTTGTCTTGTCACTAATTATATAAAACGTGCATTTATTTCAGTTGTTAATTTCAATATTTGGGACAGGGTTTCAGAACTAGAGACCTGAAGTTCAAATTTTCTAAAAGGTATATGAACTGTCATGCTTTTTTTTACATTAGGTCCTCATCATAAAGACCATGTATGTGAAACTCTTTTAGAAACTACTTATAGGAAAAGAAACTTGAGCAGACTCAGGCAGAACATTCTATTATTTTTATTTTCATTTTTAATTTTCAGTGCTTGAAGTAGCTATGATAAGATGAAACTTATTTGAACAGGATATTCTGATTGCTGTGAAAATCTGTTATAAGTTTTAAAAAAAACAACACACATAAAAGATATAATTTCCTTTCTCTAATGTTCACTGGTAGGAGTTGTGAAAACTCACTTAAGATTTTCAGTTTGCCTTTTTCTTTTCTCTCACAGAATTTTGATCAGCTAATAACAAAGGTTGCTCTCATGATTATTTATTTGGCTTTCTGTGAGGGCTTGTCCTTTGTTTAAAAATAAGTCTTAAAAGTTGATGGAATACATAACTTCAATGTGTTCGTAGTCTGTTTGCATATAATAGTGTGTATGTCTTAGAGAAATGTAAATGACAGAACAAATTTATTCAGTGAAGTAATTACTGTTTTCAGAGAGACTGGCACATTTAAAACTCTGAATAAATGGTACTTCTAAAGTACTCTAAATTGTCTGGTTGTATGGTAAAAGTTCATAGGTAGTACAGAGAAACTTGAACTATATGTTCAGATTAATAAGATTTATGAATTCCTTTTAACTCTCTACTACAGTTGTATTCAGATGTGTAATACAGATACTTGCCAGTTGCTTATATGTTGTCTAAAAAGGGGGAAGATGGGCAGGAATATAGGTGGAACTTCTTTCTGGAAAGTATAAATGGGCTGTTTTTGCTCGGTAAATCCCTATCTTCACTCTAAGTGGAATGAAAAAAAAAAGGGAGTGTCTCAGAAAACTAACTTCTTCATTCATTTGGTCTACTTTCTAGATTTTTGAGAAACTTAGCCTAAGAAATTTTGTTTCTCTTTTTTGAAAAATATGAGCTTTGGTGAATGACCTTTATCTTATGTGTAACATCACAGTTATTTTGGCTATCTAATATAAGTCCAAAGCCTACTGTTGATCATCTAGAAGTGAATGGCCTAGTGGATAGACAGTGTTCTTCAGGACTATTTTTGTACTGTACTAATGGAAACGATGCCTCACAAACCCACTTAGTGAGCTGCAAAGTTTTATAAAAAAGTAACAAATTATGACCATGTACCAAAACGCTTTTTCTGTCACTGTTCTGTTCTATTACTACTAATTTTGCAGCAATGATCTGTGATGTCTATGGCTCTTCTCATTCCTTTTTTTCCCCCTTGATCTTCCATAAGGGGCATGCAGTCTAGAACAATTGTCACTGATGTGCACAAAACAGTAACTCCTTGATGGTGTCATTACAGTTGGAGTTCTATAGAAATAAACTATCAATAACAATCCTTTCAAACTAAAATCTTTTGAATCTTTTCACCTTCAACATTGTGAAACATCTATGAACTCATATTTTAAGTATCTCACTGCAGAAAATATTACAGTAGTTTTACATTGTTAGCACTGGCAACATCTCTCTTTTTAATAATAAAGATGTAGTAACTTCTATAGAAAATCTGTAAAATGTAATGAGATTTGACAAGGAACTCTATTGCCTTACTGCAGAAAATTGAACAATAGTTATGTTTTCAGTGTGATCATGACATGTACCTTCATACTTCTACCCCAACTAGAAAGCTGCCATGTAGTTTTCCTGTGTCTGAGTGAGCCTCAGAGACAGATGTGTGCAAGCCAACAGTCTCACACAATTCAGACTTAAATGATTTTTGTGCAATGTTGAAAGCAACAGGAGGCTTTGGATGAGGTTATATCATCTCCTCTGCTTTGAGTATATATGTCTGTTTTTTGTTCATAAAGTTCTCAACATGGGGATCTGATTAGATTTGCAGTTGCCCATAGATGATCAAACAGTACAATAATACTAAGCCTTCTTCTCCACCTGCATCTGGTTAAGTGCTTGTGTGATTTCCTCTCAGAGCAGAGTCCTTCTCTGGTGGCTTATAATTTTATTACCTTCATGGTGGAGTAGAGCAAAAAAAATAGGACACTTTAAATTGATGTTGAGGATATATCCAACAGAATGCAGCTGTCCATTTGATAGAAATGAGCAATTTATTGTGAGTAAAGTGATTCTTGTGTGCATGAATATAAAATGATGGCCATTTGGCTTCTTTGTGGAATTTTCAGGTCTATTTTGACTATATATATAAAAAAAGATCCAGATAACCTGGTAAAAATCTTTGTAGAATACTGTATCTCAAAGTTAAATGTGCAATCAAATGAAAGATGGATGCATAGTCTGGAGTTTAAATATATCTGTCTCTGAATTATCCCTAAATAATCTGATTTTTTTTTACTTTCAGATTTGAAATAATAAGAATTGCAAAATATTATCCATAATCTAATGCATTCTGTGTATGATAGCAATGGAGTCACTTATTTGGCTTGTCATATATTTATATTTAAGTAATGGTAGTTCGTCCAACATACAAACAAATTTCTAATAGCAAACAGCAGCATACTATGAGATCATTTACTTGTAATTTCATTTGCTCTTAGCTCTTGGATATGACTTTGGATAGTTTGTGTTTCCTTTGTTCACCAATTAAATGGAGTTTTGAGCACACCAGAGTTTGAGTCATTGGCTTCAGTTCTGTATTCTTCTCATTATCAGGTATGGTGTTGAGATCGTCTTGGGATGATATCATTAATTCTTTTTATATGGATTATATAAGATTCTTTAGTGGTTTATTTATTTATTTATTTATTTATTTATTTATTTTAATTGTCAATATTATATAGAAGGCTAAACCACGCATTTCTATTTAATAGAGCATAACTCTGGGTCATTGTGCCATTTCCCCATTTGTTAACAGGTGAAAGAATAAGTTAGAACTTAAAATTAAGATTTGGGCCAAAGAAAATAAGTTGTAGAGTTTGGTGAGGTTTACATTTGATGTCAAAATATGTTTAGACACATCCAGGAAGGTTTGAATAAATGGGCAGCAATATAATGATGTGATCATTATAGGAAGAATCGAAAGTTAGTCAACAAATGTAATAATAAATGCAGTAAATTACTTTTATTTATTTATTAATTTTAGTGGGCAACATACACTTGAGAACTGGCAGATGATTACTTGCTTAAAAGAATGTCAATCAGCACATATCAGCTGATGGAAACAAGAAACATATTGCAGCTGGGAATATGAATCTGTGAATTCATGTAAGTATTGCTACATAGATAAAGAGTTTCCTTTTGTTGGATAGAAAATTATTTTTGTGTTCATATTTTCCTAGGAATTAGTTCTATTGCCGTTATGGCAAAGCAGGTGGTCTCAAGTGAGTTTAAATTGGGCAGCCTTCGAGCAATGCTTTAATATTCTGACATTGTCATTGGGAAAATTCCATTTATAGGCCCTATAGGAAATTGCTTGATGTATCAGGTAAAGAAAAGTCCTTTCTCAGAAGCTAGTAAGTCTCAAATTACTCAGGTCACCTCAATAGTCATAAACTTTGTCCAGTTATGCTACATCGAGAATATTTACGGTCATTAACATAACAGAATTTTTTATTATCTTCTTCCTATAATGTCTGTCTAGTGTAACTAAGAATAGAAATTATACTCATCTCAATTCTCTCAATTCCAGTCATTTACACCTAGTAAAGTAGGCAAGTTTTCTTCTTAGACCTTTGAAATAGATACACTTTTTATGGGAAAGCCCAATCTTAAATAATTTTAGGCAGCATAGGTATCAAATTAACAAAAGCAGCAATAGCTGCACACTTAAGCTAGCACAGACATATAACGAGCTGTCTGCCTACAGTGATACCACAGATTCTTGCGCACTTAATCAGAATACAAAGCAAAGAACCTATGATAACTTCTTCAAAAATAATGCCTCCTATTTTATTATGCTGGTCTGCAGCAGCAGAGGCAGATGGTGGTGGTATAGCAGTAGAGGTTGAACCTTCTTGCCAGTATTCCATTACAATTTGTTGCAACGTGACAGATGGCAACAGAGGTGCAGCCTGACAAAATGGCGTCTGACATAGAAATGTGTATGAAGCAAGTGTTTAATTGAATTCATCCATGCAGAAAAAATGGCACTTGTTGACATTCATCAATGTTTGGTGAATGCTGATAGAGGCCAAACAGTGGATGTCAGCGTATTGAGAAGGTGGGTGGTGTGCTTCAGCAGTGGTGAGAGTGACACGAAAGATAAGTCACGTTCTGGAATGTCAGACACAGATGTCACACCATGAAATGAAGGCTGTCTTAATCAGCTCATCCACACGAATCAGTGGATTATGACCAGGGAACTGTGTACAGGACTGAATGTCAGCTTCAATGCATTGGAAATGATAATGACAACGTAGGATCATTGCAAAGTTAGTGCCAGGTGAGTTCCATGAATGCTTACAAAAGAACAGAAAGAACACTTCATGCAAATTTGTCAGGACCTACTAAACAAGTATGAGGCTGAAGGGGACAGTTTCCTGGACCGCATCATTACCCATGATGATATGTGTTCTCACTATTATGTCCTGGAGTCAAAATGGCAGTCCATGGAATGTTGACATGTGAATTACCTGTGAAATAAAAAGTTTACCCTTGGCAGTTAAAGTGATCCTTTTGGGATAGGAAAGGAGTGATCCTTCTGGATTTCCTGGAACCTGCACAAACCATAATCTCTGACTGCTATATCATGATGCTTACTAAGCTGAAAGGTTGAATTTCCAGAGTCAAATCAGAGAAGAAGACAACCTTTCTCTTGCAACATGATAACACCAAGCCCCATAGCAGACTGAAAACTGTGGCGCACACTGCAAATCTTGGCTGATCTGTCCTCCCACATCTACTGTATAGTTTGGATTTGGCACTGTCACGGATGGAAACAAATGACACTATACTGAACTTGTAAGAGAGAAGCTAGAATATATTTACTGACATAATACACATATAATGTAGAGATTTAACAGCAACTTAATAAGATTTGAAATGGCTGGATACACTTGATTATTTACGGCATGGAGAGTAGTATAATGGATACAATATAGTGATTTAATGAAGTCTAATTTTAAATAGGACAGTGACTTTACAAAATTAGAGATGGCTGGATACACTTAGTTATTTACTGCATAAGGGGTAGGGTAAACACAGTTATATAGGAGGCTCTCCTGTCAAGTCACGAGGTTCAGAGTGGTTCTAAACTCCTTGAACCATGGAGGTAAGGAGCCAAGGTGTGGCTGGATCTGCTCCTAGTCCCAGACTTCGTCAATGGTTTATGTCTAAGTGATTATACATGCACAATCAATCTAAGATACAATCTTAGTGAAGCTAACAAAGCCTTAAACCAATCTAAGATATGTAATATTAGCGAGACTAAAAAAGTCTAAAGCAAACTCTTAATCACTTTCTGAGGATCTGTATTGGCAAGGTGTCTTGATGTCAAAAAGTAAAGGATCTGTACAGGCATAACCTCTATACGCATCCCTACTCAAGGGAAAATCCTGTCTTGCAGTCTGCTGTGATGCAGGAGAACTCAAAAGGGGGCTCTTGGCCTGCTCACTATTTATGAGGTAAGATGACTGACTCATAGGCATAAGTTGCTTTTTTTATAGATGCATGTTCAATTAGTCTTCAGCAGTTGAACAACATGTCTACTATGAGTTCTTACAGCCCCCAAGTTTGAGGCAGATTTGTGGTCATTAATCTGTCTTAGCAAGAGTGTTATCAATACTGTTGCTCATTGTCTACCAATGCAAGGCCTTGTCTGCAAGGCCAGGCTGAAAGAGGGATTTGAGGAAAGGAAGGTGAGGGGAGCAAGGGGACACACCATTACACGTGCCTTCTGACTTCCATCTGTTCAGGTCAATGAAAGATGGACTGTGTGGGCAACATTTTCCTAGCAACAATGACATCATAGCAGCTGTGAAACAGTGGGTCACCTCCACCAGTGCAGATTTTTATGAGTACCGAATGCAAGCTCTTGTTCATTGTGGGCAAAAATGTACAGCTAATGGTGGTGACTATGATGAAAAATAGTGGTTTGTAGCTGAGAATTTGCTCTTTCAAATAGTTTTATTGTGCTATTTGTATCTGTTGCAATTTCCATGCAAATAAAATAAGAGGCATTATTTTCGGAGCAACCTACTATGTTATATGGAATAGCCTGAACTGTAAACCATTGAATGGTTAAATTATGCATAACTGTTGTTTTATCAACTGTAACAGATGCAATAATGTCCTGATTATGTTTTTGAGGTAATTTAAGTGAAAATCTTGCCTGTTCTTATGCTAGAGGTCTGATCTGGTCTCTTACTTAGGGGCTAAAAGTGCTACATACTGTCTGCTTAAAAAAATAAAAAAACACAAACAAACAAACAAACAGACAAGCAAACCCACATAATAGTAATTGTAATGGGTATAATCAGAAGAGTGAACATCACCCTTCTTTCTTTTCATGGTAATATTTTTTTTCATTTTTTTAAATCAAGTTAAGCATATTAAATATGTGAGATCATGTTACTGAAATCCCTCTAGAACTTTCTCTCTCAAGAGCTGGGGCTGGTCAGCCTGGAGAAGAGGAGGCTTTGAGGTGATCTGATAGTGGCCTTTCAGTATCTAAAGGGGAGCTACAGGAAGTAAGAGGACAGACTCTTCAGCAGGGTCTGTGGTGATAGGATGAGGGGAAATGGTTTCAAGTTCAGAGAGGGTAGATTTAGGTTAGATATCTTTATAACATTGGTAAAGGAGTCATGCCTACCTAATAATTTAAAACTACTCCATATTTTAAAATGTATCTTTTCTTCAAGTCAATTTATTACAATCATATTAAATGTTTCAACATATTTTTGTGTATATATTTTCAATCTAAATATTTTTTCAATGTAAATTTTTATTTGCACCTCAAAAAACAGTTAAAAAAGGAAGTAAATTAACTGTAAGAAATGGATACATAATACAAGAGAATACTAGAATACCAGAAACACTAGAATAGCATCATCTGTTACTGCCTGTAACCAGGTAATGCCTAGGAATCCAAACAATGAATTCTGTCCTATGAGTTTTAAAATAAAACAAAAGAAGTTTCTTGTCTCAGTGTAGTTTACAGTCTAAGCAATGCATGGAGAACGCTGAGAACTGCAAAGAAATCATGAGACAAACACTGCTTAGCTTTATAGGGAATGTTTTAGTGCACCAATTGCCTAGAGGCTTTGGTTTCCTTTACGTGTTGTAGCCAATAACAGTTTTAGGAAGAGAATTGATGGTGGATTACAAAATAGCTCTAAGGGGCTTTTAAAGGAGATCCTTCCAGCCATGAAAGGCAGTATGAGAGTAAACCTGAAATTGCTTGCTGTAAATTGTAATAGGAGTGATGAAGGTGGTAGACTGGGACTCATAGAAAACAACAGTGCTAGGTAGATAGTGTGAGTATTGGCCATTAGGGTACCTGTTAATAAAGAAAAATTGTGTATATTTGATGAGATAGAAAAAAATCAGTGGAAAGACATAAAGGGAGCTAGGAAAATACTCCTTGCAAACAGCATTCTGAATAGATCTGTGTGAGGCAAGATCATCTCTCTCAAGGCTGAAAAGTAAGACATTCCAATAAGCAAGATATGAGATGATGAGGATCTTGGGAAAGATTTAGCTGCATAGACAGAACAGAGTATGGTATCTTACAGCTATTATGCAGAATGAATAAAAAAAAATTAGATGTAACTTGGCTATGAGGCTCTGGAGAGAAGACTGAGTCAAAAATGATGCCTAGTTTAGGATCCTTGCCCTTCAATGATATCTTAAGTAGGAATATAGTAGAGCAGTTTAGAGGCTGATTGTCTTTAAGTTTGTGGTTCACCATAATTTTTAAAATAATAAAGTAAGACTGTATCAGCATAATAAGGAAAAGACAAACTTATGTTCCTAAATAGAAAGAAAATTTTCTGCAAGAGTGTAGAGTGTAAGGGAAAACCTCATAAAATATCACTCTGCCCTAAGTAACACATAGTAGCAATCAGCATACTTGTTCTCAAGCACCATTTCACCTGAGTTAATAATCACTTAGATCCTGAGAAATATAATGTTGTACAAATTGACCTAGGCTTGCATTTTACAGAGCATGTTTGGAAGAATCTATGCCATATTGTCATCAGTATGCATTGGTTTACTGGAAGGCTGACTGAAAAGAATAAACAGTTAAAATATGAATAAACTACTCCCTCTTTAAAAAAAAATCCAGTTCTCTTTCTTTTCTTTTATTTAACTGTGACCATTCCTGTTAAACTTTATTTTTATGTTATCTATATATCTTATTTCTCACCAACATATTTATTATTATTATATTTATTATTATTATTATTATTTTTGGAGCTATGAATTCTCTTTCTAGAGAATTTTTAATTTTTAATTAAATTAATTTTTTAATAAAATTTTGTCAGCATCTACACCTTTTTCTGGGAAATTGTAAAACTCTGTGTTGTTTGGGGTTACCCCTTATTGTAATATTATATATAAAAAAATAGATGAATAAAATGTCTGTGTAGAACTATCATTAGCATTTTTAAAATTTATTTATTCACAGAATGTTTCTAGGGAGTCAGTACCTAGCTTTGACTTTGAAAGGGTAAGTCCATACCATGTACCAGATACAACTCCCAGACTGAAAGGAGGTTCTGAATCAATAAGGTAATTCTCATCCGTAGATACTATTCAATGCAAGTAACTTTGACTTTATAAATTCTTTTAAAAAATTAATAAGAAATGCACAGTGTCTGAATTCTATTACCTAGTTTGACTTATTCCTTCTGATTGATACAATATACAGTTATGTGTGCCCAGCATGATTCTAGGTACTCCTTGACTTGCTTTTCAATCAAATTATTTTTCTGTCACACTGTGTTAGAAACCAGACTCATAAAGGCTCCTAAAGACTCTTATATAAAAAAAAAATGTAATCATCTATATGATATATATAATTAAGGAAAAAAGCACAGTAAAATACTTTTATGCTGTGATGGATTGACCCTGGTGAGCAACTGAAAATCACACAGTCACTCACTAAACTCTGTCATTAGAGAGGAAAGAATAACAAGAACAGAAGAGTAAAAACTCAAGGGTCAAGATGAACATAGTTTAATAAATGAAGGAAATAGGAAGACAACAACAACAACAACAATAAAAAGAAAGAAGTGATGTAAAGGAAATAACTCTCCTCCTCCCACAAGTAGACTGATGTCCAAACAGTCTCCAGCTGCTCTCCCTGTAGTTTTTATTGTTGAGCATGATGCTATGTTGCTTGGAATATCACTTTGGTCAGCTGAGGTCAGCTGATCAGGTTATGTCCCCTCCCAAATTCTTGCACACCACCAGCCTACTTGCTGGACAGGGGTAGAGTGGGGAAAAAAAAATGAAGAAAAGAAAATCTCAGTGTTGTACCAGCAGTGCTCACAATAACCAGAACACTGGTGCATTATCAACATTACCTCAGTCACAAATGCAGAACACATCAGTGTATGGGCCTCCATGTGAAAACGAAATCCATCCCAGCCAGTCCCATTACAATGGATATACTTATGCACAAATTTCGCTCCTCTACATTTCTTTACTTTTATACAGCTCTGCCATTAATAGTTTTGTTTTGTATCTAAGTTAATTCTTATCAACTGAACAACAGTGACACATATTCACGTATTTCTCTTTCCTTCACCTGCCTTTTTCCTTTTCTTCATCTTTCCTTTTCCCTTTCCTCCTACCCCTTCCCTCTTAATCTTTCTTCCCCTTTCTTTTCCTTGCCTTCCCTTCCCTTCCTATAACACTAACAGAGGAGATTAGGAATAGTGGCGTGCCACACACTGCACTATTGGCAATGTCCTATTCCTACAGGTGTCATTTGCTGTGGAACCTCTGCAAAGTTCAAGAGTAGTAGAAAATTTGTCTGTGGATGGTTAAATGTATTTCTGGGATTCATTTATTTGTTTTGCTGTGTCCCTCTCTCCTTTGGGAGATAATGTGAATGAAGTACTGGAAGGATTCACTTTTTCTGCTTATCAGAAAAGGATAATCCTTTGTGAACTATTAAGTAATCATAAAAACATCATCCTGAAGATCTGAGTCCCAGTGCTTAACACTGCTTTTCTAATGACATTTTACCTAACATTTCTATTCAACTGAAAACACTTCCTGCAGTAAAACAAACTGTGAATCTGATGAATACTGACATTTGCTAACAGTATTAAGTAGTAAAACAAAGCTGGAGAAGATAATAGACCCACTAGGAGAGCATCCACAGATTAGAAGAGAAAGAATACAAATAGTTCTTAATTGTCAATGCAGCCCACTAATCCTGGATTTGAAAAAAAAAAAAAAAAAAAAAGTGAAAACCAGTTTTTTATGATTTTCATTTGAATTTAGCAGCTCTGGCCAGAAAGAGTCAGAGTGAAAGGGGGGAGAAGTATCCTAAGTATCCTAGGAATTGTAAAACATAAAGAACACAGAACTGAGAGATAGGGAACAACAGCAAGAATGACAGTTAAGTTTTAAGAAGAATTTTTAAGTATGTTATTTTTAAGCCCATGTTTAAGGCCAATCACAAATAAACTAAAAAAAAATTGAATAAAACTCTGAATATATGCAGAAGAAAAGTTAATTCCTTTTCAGTTAAAATACTGAATTTTCCTGACCTACGAAAAATCCTTATTTTCTGGCCTGTTAACAAAAGGTGAGTAGAGATTTTATTTAAGCTGAGTAATAAATTGGACAACAGATATTAATGTAAACATATACATGTTTTTAGGTTTCAGAATTGTTTTATGTGGATAAACACCAGCTTCAGCATGCTTTGACACTTTAAGCTAAAAATGTATCTTCTGCATGCCACTTTATACACACTTTATTTTGTGAGCAACTAATAGATATTAATTATATTAGTAGAAATGCACTCCAAAAATCTGTGCGTGCCTGTGTGTGTGCATGCAAGCACAATAAAATCAGGATGCATTTGGTTGTAACTGAATATATTCTTTAAAATATCAATAATATATATTTATGAATTTATGCATACACAAAGTTCTGTAAATAAATTTACAAAGCTCTGTAATTAATAAATACAAACATCTGGAAGAAGGTCTTGCAGAAATAAATCTCTTATGGGGATAAAAAATACAGAAGTCTTATAAATTTTCCATTCTTTCACTCTGATTTCTCACATGTGGCTCTCAATTTTCTGTGTTACAGCACCACACACTAGGGATAAAGTGAGTCTCTTGTGGGATATTCTTTTTTTAAATATAAACGTATATTGCATTTTAAGTTCTACTTTCTTCATTTACAAGTAACTGAGCTGCCAGAAGTCTGAAAACTAACAAGTTTGAAACATTTCAGCCTGAAATGAATCTCTATTTATACAGAGATATTGTATCAAGAACCAGTTGCAGAGGAGCAGGATAGATTATGCTAAACTTATGGCTTCTTAAGAAAGAACATTGGAGAGAAAGGATGCAAACAGAAAATTCAAGAATCAAGGGAGGTGTGCAGTGATAATTTTGAAGACAAAAAGTCTGTGTATGGGATAGTAAGGTGAGAAAAATCAACTGGAAAGAAAAAAATATTTGACCCAGAGCTTGCAGTCCTCAGCTCCCTTCACCACCAGCAGAGAGAATGGGTATCATTGTATGAATTAGGCAGACTGCTTTCCAAGATTAGTGATGCTTAATGTGAGATGGCAGCTAGTTTTCTCTTTTGACTGTTGGGAGATCATGAGCAATGTGTTCCTTGGAGTACAGAAATGCAATGCGTAGCCTGTTAATTATAGCCAATGAATGTTATGAAATCCAATTTGCCACTCAGCTTCAGTAGTCCTGGTCACACAAAAACACTCTAATATAGTACAAGTGCCATAATTTGTGAAGGCAAAAATGGAAAATGATTTTGCAAAATATACTTTATTCATTATCCAGATAATAAAAACTCATGAGATAAATCCTTTTACATAAGATGTAAGCCATCACACATGACTATTTGAAAGATTTTTAGATCAAATATGTTCATTTACGTTTTTTTCTTGTATCCACTCTAAATGTAGATTTTAAGGGATAATTATTTAATTAAGAATAGTACTGATCTTTTGCAGTGGAAGATAAAATTGCACTTCTAGTCTAATGATCTTGAGTATTTTGAAAAACAGCATATTACCCTGTCTCTTCCATGATTCCAACTTTCTGATCAGTTAGGCTGAGGATCCAATTACATTCAATCAGATTGAACTAGTACCGTATGTTCTTTTGTCTTTCATCTTTTGTCTTTCATATTCCTTCTTATCTTTCTTTACAAAAATAAAGCTATTTCCTGGTTGCAACAATATCCCTATTCGGATTGGATTGAGATCTCAGTTCTTTTTTTGCTAGAAAGTGCAATTAAGCCTTCAGTATTCAATGTACTACATATTAGACTTCACAAAGAGTTCATATACACACACATGGTCTGATTTCTTTGTTAAAGCGGCAGACCACTTGAAGCAAAACATAACTCCCTCTTATAGCAATGTTTCTCTATATCTCCTTCACCTCATTCCCTGGTCATTCTCTACTGAAAACAGAAACAATACTTCATCTATGGCAAATATTTTCATGTAATTTGTGGTGCTCTCCATTCACTATACCATATAATTTGTAATGCTGGCTAAAATATGTGCTTGCATAAACACTGACCACGTATAACTATTAGAGGTATTTGCACTCTGAAGTTTTGCTAAGGCAATCAAAAACAAAGAAATACAAATTTCTCTGGAAAAAAAATATTACATCAAATTTTTATCTTATTGTTCTGGATGCAGAGCTATATCAGAAGATATGTCACTGTTTTTCAATTTGTTCCTCATGTGCAGAATCACATTCACAAGGTTTATGTGATTTCAGTTTCCACTGAAAATCTTATTATTTCCTCCATAAAAACAAGCCTTAATGGCATAGGCTGTAATGTGTAGAGGTATCATCCCCTCTTTCTCCATTATTATAATTTCATATGTAATGAAAGTTGATTTGGTCTGATCTTGTCTACTGTTAAATACTCGTGCATTTTGGAAAATGAGTAGAAGTCATTTGGGTTAAGTAAGCCCTGCCTTTTTTTTCCTGTTGTTTTGCTTCTGCTCTCATAGCCAAGGAGCAGTGGTACACATCATAATGGAGTGGGGAGAGCTCAAAGAGCCATGCCATTAAATAATGCATTAAGCAAAACCTCTTCAGACAGTCCATTCTGAGGAGAGGTCTGCTCCACACAAACAAAGCTCTTGAGATGCACTTTGTTGTGTTCTTACCACTCAGAAAAGTACTATTATACTGTGCCTGCAACTCTGTGTGCAATATTTCAATTGATTCAATGTCATTGGTTTTACAGGAAATAATAAGAGACCGCTTGTTCTTGGCCATCCAACATGAGAGTAGACTGTGCTGAATCTCTGTCATCAAGTCTTTCAAAGCCTCATAAAATATTTTATGTATTCTTACCTTCTAGAAGTTATTGGCAAACAGTCTTGTTCCACAAAACCAGTTTATAGGAATTAATGTGCCTAAGCTCACATATAAAACAGTAGATGAAAATCTCTAAGAAATTTTCTCCAAGTTGTTTGCACTGCAAACAGGAACAGCTACTTTCTGACTAACATGAGAAATACAGAAAAACAAGACTCTTAATCTCTTCTCAAGAAAAGCTCTCAGTAATGTTGAAAAAGCTCTGTGCTGCGGTGTTATCACTCCCACTATTTACAGCTTTAATTGGAAAAGCAAATTATTTTTGTCAGTGTGATGTAAAATCACACAAGTACAAATTTTATTTTGTAATTCCAGTGGCCACCTACACCAGAGCTTTTCAGATTTCCTTATGCTCATCAGGCTGACAAGATTTTTGGAATCCAGCCTGGAGGCAGATGCTGAGAGAAAACTCAGGTGATGAGGTCTGTTTTTAGTACCCAAAATGCCCTCAGTGAAATGTAGGAAGGGGTTGCACAAGCATGCATTTGTAGCCTGTGGTAATAGGACAACACTGGCCTCCACAATGCTGGCTGCCTCACTTCCTCCCACAGCTGGAGGCTGAGATTTTCCAGCAGCCTTCCTGTCAAACACATGGTGCTCTCTCAGCATGGGGAAGGACTGAAACTGCTTAAGAGCGGCATGCTGCTCAAAAGCTTATATGTGCTGACCATTTCGTTCAACGGTAATCTATATTTAGCTTCAGATGTAACATGGCCAGTCAAAAGGAAGACTCTCTGTTGTATTTTATAAACTTTTTCACCTTTTAATAAGCAAAGGCAGTATATTTCTGATATTAAGTAATCTCCTAAAAAGAAAAAGTCTCAAAAAAAAAAAAAGCAAGAAAACAATGTGCTACCTTTTTCTGACCTCCCATGTATTGTTTCTCCTACATGCTACATGTTAGAATGATTGTCATGCCTCAGTGAGTTTCTTCTTTTTATTCAGTAATAATACTCTCTATTAAATAATTTTAAAACACAGTCTTTAGTTTTATGTAATTACAATTACATTATTACAGAAAGCAGAATTAGTTTTGACTCTTGACAAAGCGTCAAAAGTGCAGGCTGGGCTATTTTCATAGAGGTTTGCTAAATGAAGCAGTTAAGTTAAAAGCCTGAGCTTGTAATTATTAAGTTGAAAAGATTTTTTTTCTTCTTTTTTGGTAAACACATGCAGTTATTAGTAATGACAAAATCTCAGTCTTTTAGAGAGTTGGCCTGAATATAGATTAATACAGAGCTAATTGTGTGGAGATTTTGTTTTTGAATCCACTTATGATCCTGAATTGCTGCGCAGAAATCTCATTCAACAACCTAACATCAGGATTCACCCTAATGAGTCTAGCCATGCTGGTGTTGTTCCAGAGTCTTGATTTCTTATCAAGAATCCAGGTACAAGAATAAGCAAGTATAATATATCACCAAATAAGTTGTCTGAGGAATAGGACTGTATTCTTACGTTGAATTTTCTCTGCCATAACCTCCTTCAGAGAGTGCAAAGAAAGCTGTTAGTTCGTCCTTTTTCTTAATTTCAAATATTTCAACATACATTACATAATTCTGCATATCTGGAAAAGGACTGTATTTCTATTTGCTAAGTATCAACTGAGTTATTTGATTAAATGGATTAACTGGAACTGTTAGCTGAAGAGGGTTGGGGTATAAATATATCAGACCCTTATGGAATATGTGTACTTTTAAATAGTATTCCCCAAACCAGGAAGCATATACCATACGTGCTATTCTGGACAGGTAATTCTGTGAAACCACACACAGTAATCTCTTTGCTCCTCCTATCTGTAACTGTGTTATAGTCTTTCACGAGCTATTGTGTACCCTTAGATTCTAGTTTCAGAGCACAGGCCTGTTATTTGCCTATTTTTTCACAGAATTTGTCTTACTAGGCAGAACTGGTGAATATTATGAATAAAACAAACCACTTAAGCTTATCAGTAGATAAAGACCAAGGGAAGGATTTATCTTTAGATGTCTATATCCAGATTAGATATGCTCAGATATCTTTGTAGTTTAATATAGAAAAAGAAAAAATCAAAGGATGTAATTATTTTCAAAACTACTTCAGATGAGTCATGCTCTAAAAATGTCTATTTTTTCATTGAATATAGAAGAAGTGTTGGGTGACTGGCTCTGATGTAGACACTTATTGTTATTTAGAAGGATTAACATTCCACTGATATGGTAGGTATATATTCCCTTCCTGTGCTGCAGAATCATTGTTGATACTGACTTTGGAAGCAAAAATTTATTGAATACTTGAGAAATACTGCTGACAGCAATATTCCTACCCAGCAATCTAAAGGAATTGAGCTAAAATCCCAAATCCCCTTTTTACAGTGATATCTCACAGATTTTTTTGGTCAGATGTATCAACAACTAAATGTACTCTCCAGTCCAAAAAAAAACAAAAAAACAAAAAAACAAAAAAAACAGAAAAATAAGCAAAGCATGAAAAACAGCATCAACAAAACATCCACATCAAACATCCTCATATGAAAAGAAGGTAACTCAGTAATTTTTTTGAAATGTTACAATGTTGATGGAATAATAAAAAATCAAATTTTTGAGTATTACAAAAATAAACTCTTCTTCATCATGGAAAGATTATAATGAATACAGGGATAAGAGATCTCTGTTTTTAGCCATCATGTTATAGGAATAAATTGATTCACTGGAAGGACTGGAGGGACTCCCCAGGAGAGACATGGACCTGCTGGAATTTGAAAATTGATCATCAAAACAAAATAGGGGTTGTTTCTATTGAAAACTAATGTTTTCTATGTACGTCTGTATCTATCTATATGCGTAACTTTGTTGCTTTCATATAGAAATAACTATACTGACTTAAAAGTATTCTTACAGTCATAACTTTGCTGATTTCATATGAACAGTGAACTTTAACCCTTACATACCAAAGCTGTGAGGTGCCCCTAAACAAGACCATTATCCCTAACTTCCAGGTATTTTGCTCATTAATTAATATGTAACAGGCAAAGGCCACCTAGAAATTTCATTATGCAAAACTTTGGTGGTTGTAGCCCAGACACTCTTATCTACCAAAGGAATAGATCTTTTTGTTTTAAAAGCACAAAATAAACCTCCATCTCTTGAACAAAATAAAAGTATCTCTTTTGGCATCTAAAGCAAGAGATGTCTGTTTTCTTCCATTTTCTTCAGTTTGCTGTAATAGTAACTAGTTATGCAACTCTAAGTACATGCAATAGAGAGTAATGATATGTATGTATTGTCAATTTTCACAAAATATTTTCACTTGTATAACTACAGTAATTATTTTTGAAATATACAGATATATTTAACAAGCCAGAATTACGACTCATCATATTGTTTTTTTTTTTTTTTAATTTGGGAAAAAAAAATCAAGAACAACTATGGCAACAAGAACAACTACAGCAACAACACCTACAGCAGCAACAACAGCCATAACACAGTTGGACAATTGTAGCTGGCACTATCTCCTGTTTTGTTTAGTTCCATTAAAAATGACTTTTCAGTAGTTTTGACAAAAAAGAAAAGAAACAAAAAGAAAGAAAAAAAGGAGAAGAGGGGAGAAAATGAAAAAAAGAAAAAAAAAGGAAAAGAGGAGAGGAAAATGTTTGATCCACATACTGTGGAAATCATTTGGTACTTAAGAGAGTATAGGATAGCTAACTATGTTTGGAACCTTATGTAAATGTATTCTTCCTGATACAGCCAAGCAATGCCTCCAGTATGACTCAAGTTACAGCTGAAAGTAATCAGAGTGGATTGGTGGTTTTTGAATTGTTCTGTGAGTGCCTGAAACAGGTCACCCTCCTTTCCTGAGCTTAGTTGATACTTCTGGATTCAATAAGAATAAAGCAACGTAGATGAATATCTGAGTGCTCATATTAGATTTACTCAAGGAAAGCAATAATCTTTAACATATTTAAAAAAATAATGAAAAAACAACTAGGACATAAACTGATTCAAATAGTAGAAGAACAGTTATGGTTGCACAAGAGAAAAAAAACGACAAAACAAGGCATTTCTCATGGAAAGGTGCGTGCTTAATTTCACTCAATAACTAAGGAAACCTCTGGAAGGCAAGGATTTAGCACAAGAAATGAGAAATCATGATTTCTCTGTCGTACATTGTGTATGCAGCATATAAATTTTTGAGAAACTTGTGAGGGATGCCTGGTTTAAAAACTTCAAACTGTATCTGTATCTAACTCCTTAAAAAAAAGCCAGCCAGTCAGGTTGTTGGTCTCTGTTCTGTTCTTCTCGTTATGTTGTCTAGTCTGGAAATGAAATTTCGAAAATGCTAAGCAGTGATGTGTAAAGTGTGTATCTAATCTAAGGAATATTATGTACAAACCAGATCCATCAGGGTGCTCTTGCTGCTTTGTGTCATGCTGGCAGCAGAAAGCAACTGCAAATCCAACCAGTGCAGACAGAGAACTTACAGCTGTTTTGTGGTGCCAGAGAGACACAAAGCAGTGACATATCACTAATGAATCCACTGTATAATCTCCAAATACAATTTGTTATCATAAATATAATGGGTTAAATTAATCTTTGCAAAAATTCTGTGGCCCAAGAGAAAAAAATATAGAAATTAGATTATTGTTTCCATTATGACCACTTGCACACAGAAATGGTATGGCAAATGTCAAAGTAGTAATAAAAAATATATATATATGCAACATACTCTAGCCATTTTAGGGTTGCATTGAGATTTATAGTTGAAATGAAGATAAAAATAATTTTAATATAAAGGAATTTCTATGCAAATGTCTTCTGATAGCATAAAGTTAAAGGGGTAAGGAAGAGAAAGAAAAAGTAATTTTCCATCATAATTCTATTATTTTAGTACATCCAGATATATTTTAAAAACAAAACAAAACAAAAAACTATCCTTTGGAAATATAAATTTTGTTTTGTAATTGACACAAAATGAAACAAAGCAACAAAACTTTCCACAAAAAGAAAACAAAACAGGAGATATTTTGAAAGCTTGTGAAATGGCATTTCCACTGTAATATGATCCATCTTATCTACCAATCACAGATGCAAATAAGTGTTCTTTTCCTTCCTGTCTTAATTTTAGTCAATAATTTACATCTACATTTTGAAAATATGAAATTTTTTGCACTTCTCAGGGAGTAAGCTTTCTCATAAATTTGGACTCTTACAGAAGGATTCTTATGACTACATTCAGATTTTGCAATTATGTGTGAAAACAAAAAAAGTGGTAATTTAGTAGAAGATCTTGGTTGAGAGTTAAAAACAAATAGATTTTTCTTCTTACCATCAGAATATTATCCACTCTTGTTTCATATGGGTGCTGGTCATAAAGCTAGAAGCAGTCAGAGGTATAACACGAATTACAGAGCTCTGGGGGTGGCAGTAAGGGACTTAGTAGTGTAGATAGTTTCTTCATCAGTCCTCCCAGTCGAAGGAGTTTGAAAGCATCAGTCAAATGTGGTGCATCAACTAATGATTACAGCCTGGGGTTTGGCTACTTGCTTGAGAAACCTGGTCTACTACG
This sequence comes from Numida meleagris, assembly GCF_002078875.1. NCBI lineage: Eukaryota > Metazoa > Chordata > Aves > Galliformes > Numididae > Numida > Numida meleagris. The sequence goes on along the minus strand of NC_034409.1, from coordinate 139,842,765 downwards.
GGATGATATAGTCCATACATCAGAAAAGGGGGAGAACATCTTTGGTCAAAGGCTTGACAAGCTGATGCTTTAAATGAAAATTTTCAGGAGAAGGAAAATTAATTTCATCTCACTCATACCAGGTTGTGCTAGCAATAGATGACCAGAGCCTGGAGAAGGATCACAGGTCGGCAGGAGTGCACTGGAAGAGCAACACAAAGGAATTCATGGAATCACAGTCATTTCAATTGGAAGGGACCCTTAAAGGTTATCTTGTCCTGCTGTGATTTAGCTTTAAATATTTACCTGTAATCAAAAGGTTTATTTGCACCCTTGCCAAGTCCAGTTCCAATTAGGCCGTGGCCTTCCTGACCCCATTCATACACAGCCTTACAGCACCCTTATGTTCTTCCGAGGATATCTGTCCCTACTCCTGCTGCCTATGTATTTTCTTCTTGCTTTTCAGTTTGACTAGCAGGTCTCTGTTCAGCCATGTTCAGCTGATTTCTTGCCTTCCTTTCCTGACTTCCTGCAACTGGAGATAGAGAACTCCTGTGCCCAAAGGAAAGCTTCCTTAAAGATCTGCCAACTCTGCTCCACTCCCTTGTCCTTGAGGACAGATTCCCAGGGGCTCTTAAGTAACTCTCTGAAGAGCTGGAAATTGACTTTCCTAAAATTTATCAGCCTGATTTTACTCTTTGTCTGTCCCATATCCCTCAGGAGTGAGAACTCTGTTGTTGCATGGTCACTACAGCACAGGCAGTCTCCAATCCTGATGTCACCAATCAATTCACTTGCACTGGCGAGCAACAGATCCAGCATTGCATGCTCCCTGATGGGGCTCTCTATTACTTGGCTCAAGAAGTTATCTCAATGCATTCCAGGAGCTTCCTGGATTTCCTACAGCTCACCATGCTGATTTTCCATCAAATGTCAGGGTGGCTGATGTCTTGAAGCAGGATGAGATCTGGAGGAATATGACTTCATCCTGTAATAGACAGCAACCACAAGGCTCCCTTTACTGCCTCGGTCTCTAACTCTCACCCATAAGCTTTTGACTTTCTCATGGCCATTCTTCAGGGAGAACAATTCTTCACACTTTATTCCTTCCTTGATGTAGAGGGCAATGCCTGCTCCCCTCCTTCGTGCTCTGTCTTTCTGAACAGCTTGTAGCCATTGATTCCAGTCACAGGAATCATCCCACCAGGTTTCAGTGATGTGATGGTTTTTCTAGTGGCATGATAGCTTCCAGTTCTTGTTTGTTTCCCAAGCTCCATGCGTTGGTGTAGAGGCATTTCAGCTGGGCAGCCAGCTTTGTTGTCTTCTTGGAGGATAACTTCTCAATTCCTATATAGCATTTCCCTTGAGTTTCCCTGTTGCCTTCTCCTATTGCCTCAGTGATCTCTGGCTCATTGTCCTAAGATTTCAGGTGTGCTGCAGTGATGCCAGGAGATCTCACGAAGGAAGGTTGAAGGTCCCTGTAGCACTCTATCCCTCTAACCTAGCTATGCCATCCCAAACCTTATCATGGGTAAGTTCAATATTATACCCCTCCCCCTCTGAACCTAGTTTAAAGCCCTGACAATGAGCCCTGCTACCTTTTCCCCAAGGACCCTCTTAAGAGGGTCCTTCACCTCTCTTCCCCTTTAAAAGAGGTGAAACTCATCTGGTGCCTGCAAGCCCACTGCCATGTAGGCCATTCCATTTTCAAAAAACCCAAAGTTTTTGGTGGTGGCATCAGCCACTAAGTCCAGTGTTTACAGATTGAGATATAGATAGGTATGTATGCCTGCAGGACAATCATCTTATTGGTGTCATGGTGATGTGTTGGCATGGCTCCTATGATTAAAGAGTTGGAACAGAAGAATACAAGCTCTTTAGGAAGACAGGCCCTCTATTTCAAGTAAAGTGCATAGAGCTCTGTCTAAGGATGGATAAAGTGATATTATAGGATGGTCTGCTACAGGCCATCCAAGTGGGAAGTCCAAGAAGATGAAGCCCTTTATAGGCAGGTGGAGCAGCCTCATGTTCACAATCCCTGCTCCTCATGATGGACTTCAACAACTCTGATATCTCTTGGAGGGAAAATACAAAAGGAAATTAAAACACAAAAAGGAAGACTACAGAGGGTGGAAGCAAGGACAGGTAACATGAGAGGAATACAGAAAAATTATCTGAGCAGCTAGGGATCAAGTTAGGAAACATAAAGCCCTAACAGAACTAAATGTGGCCAGGGATATCAAGAGCAAAAAGAAAAGCTACTATAGGTATGTCAGAGATAAATGAGGCTTAGAAAAAAAGTAAATCGTCTCTGTAAGGAAACAGGAGACCCAGTTACCTGGCATAAGGAGAAGACTGAGGGACTCGGTGACTTGCCTCATTCTTCATTGGCAAGCGTTCTAGACAAGTCTCTGAAGGCAAAGTCAGGGACTGGGTGAATGAAGAGTTGCCCACTGTAGCAGAAGATCAGATTTGAGACCATCTAAGGATTCTGAAAGTGCATAAGTTTATGGGACCTGATGAGATGTTCAAGGAGATATTCAACGCCAGGTTAGATGGGGCCCTGGGCAGCCTGGTCTAGTGGAAGATATCCCTTTCCATGGCAGGGATGTTGCAACTAGATAATCTTTAAGACCTCTTCAAACTCAAACCATTCTATAATTCTATGATCTTTTCTAATTGAATACTGAAAATACTGAAATATTGAAAACATTGAAATATTGAAAACATATTTGTACCTATATTTAAATATTTGTTCATACTTATGTGATGATAAGTCAGTTAACAGAATTCTCGTAAAGATTAGAAATGAATAGAGAATCCTTTAGAGACAAGAAGGGCAACTGTATGTCTTTAGTATATTAATCTAGGTTCAAGAATATGCACCAGACTACTCCAGTTCTTTTTCGTATTACTTTTTCACAACTAAAAATAGTAAAATCTGATATTCAAAAATGGGAGTTTGGTGTAAGAGTTTCAGTCTCACTACAGTGAAATAGATTATCTGCGGTAAAACAAACAAACAAGCAATCAAAACCAAATTTTAGATTGTGTTCAGAATCAAGACACAGCTAGGACTTCCAGCTCTTAATTCGTCCTGTTGCAAATTCAGACTGATTACTACAGATTTTCAACATGGAGCTACATTCTGTTTTGCCCTTGTTTCTCCTTTTGTTTCCTTTACTACCAGTTAGAAGAGAAAGATAAATGAAATAGATTCTTAGAAATGTTCTGATGGAAAATTCAGGAGTACAGAAGATGCATTGCATCTAGTTAGTTCCCAGCTAGGTTAGAGAAGCTCTGTTTGTGTGGGAGAGGGGTGTCCAGTCCAGTCTGGGAAGCCACTGGAATATATATTTCCTCTGGAACTTATGAAACCTGTGCATTCATGGAAATAAGTCTCATTTCAGTATGCAGTCAGGAAGGACATATAACATACACATAGATCTAAGTGATTGAAAGTGTTTCCAGGTCCCACAATACGGAGTGAAAAGTTATCCTCACCTCAACTAACACACAACAGCTTCAAGCCTGAAATTCAGGCTGAAATAGTGATGTAGACAGTTGCATAGATTTTCAGATATCTTTTCTATACCTCCGTATACTGCTGTTCCAAAGGGGATTCAGATAGCAGAGAATTACTAAAATTGTGATTACTTGTAATTTGTACACTAAACCCTCTGGTCCTTGAGGAACCAGAATCTGTCCTGTGCTGAAATAAATATTACAGTTCTTCTTTTCTCCTCACCTTTTTCATCTGCTCCAGAAGAGAAGAGGCTTTCTTCTGCACAGCTGGATTAGTCACTATAAAAAAAACCAGACTCCTTTTAACAGTTCATTTAGCTTTTAGTCTAATTTTAGTCTTTTCAACTTTTGCAGTAAGTTATTATTTTTCTAATCCACATTCTTGGCTTTAAATAGGTTTATAATCTGCTAGTCATTCAGAAGAGAGACATAGCACAGTGTTTTGTGGCAATGTACCAGATGACACAACAGAGTTCCTTCAATTTTCTCTCTCTGCAACATGGCAGTCATCTTTAAAATTTCCTGACAAAACAGCATTCAAATTGTTGTAATTTTGGATTCCGCTCAATGAGTCAAAATCTGCCATCAGAAAGATATGATGGCTCTTGGAATTTTAAAACGTTTTCAAGAAAATAAAACAAAAACTAAACAAAAACTAAAGGAAGAGAAAAAAATCCCAGAACTTGAATGATCTTAATAAAACAAACAAGTTATATTTCAAATTCAAATATGAAAAGTTACACAACTTTCCAGAGCAGCTGAGTGAATCCATAAACACCTCAACTACAATGAACTCTGTGCTTCTATTGCTAGAAAGAAAATACCTGAGCTAGCTACTTTGAAGTGAGCAACAATCCCTTCTTTAGTGTGAGATGGATTTGGATTAGTGAGAACAATACTTCCAAAAAGTTATAGAAGGTATATGGAGAATTAAATCCCATTTCTTCAGAGTAAGCACTGTGATTATCAAATCAGTATAACTAATAATGGATTTTTAACTTCATTCTCCCTTATTCTAATTAATTACAAGATTTATTTGCAAGATCAAATCCTTAAGATTTGTCTCTAGGTATTTTTTTCTGATGTAAGAAGGTAGAGTATAAAATAACTCTTCCTTCTACATGTAGGTAAATATGTGTAAAGTAATTGCTTTTGTGCTCTTGGTGCATACAGCGAAAGTGGTTAACTTGATTAAATATTTGCAAGCACACTTTCTTAAATTGGATCTTCTTTAGGAACAATAATTAAAAAAAAGTTGAAAATAATACATCGTAGCTTAATTTGTTGAATTACAGTTGCCAATATTAAAATAATACATATTAGCATCCAGCTCTCAATGTTAAAGATATTTTAATAATAATTACATCATCACTGTATTATAATGTTAGAATAATTAATACAAAATAACTTAAAAACAAAACTTTGCTGCATTTATTAGTTTCAGGCCATTGTGTATTTAAGTTGTATTAGCAGATCCACGATGGCTTTCAGTGTGATAAAAAATCACTCTCTCTGCAGGTACCCACCAAGAGATCAGAAATGACTAAGATGCTATTTTCAAAAATGTTTTATAAATTCTAAAGTTAATAAATCATGTAATTAGGGACCTGTCAAATGACAGACCAACATTATGTCTGCAAAAGTTCACATTATATCATTAGTATTTCTTCAAGCTTTCATACTGAAGCCTTGAAGTGAACATTTTAATGTACAATTGACTTGCATACAGAAATAATATCTCTGATGTTTGTGTAGGAGAAATGTGGATGATGGACTTTGTGAACAAGTTCGGTAACTATTAATACAGCCTGGAATACTGCTCATCAGTAGCGCAATTAAGTACTGAAGAAGGAGATGATTGTTACAACAAACATTAAACTACATGAAAAAGTACTATTATGTTGTAGCATTACTGCAGAAAGCAGTCACTAAAATAAGTAGAGATGATAATAAAAGTCAATTTTTTATATTAATAAATCTGGAAGATACGGAGGACAAACATAACTAAAGCAATGTAATGTGTTTTGAGGTTCATATGTGTTTTAACATTAATTATAACAGTAACTATTTAAAATCTTTAAAAACAATATCCTCACTGCTCTTTTTCATTTGGTATACTAGCTTTCTATTCAGGACAAATTTGATTACAAATGGCTAAACAGGTATAAGATATTAAAGTGATTGAGAGGAAATGGTCTTAGATGTGTTTGAATCCTAATTCCCTCAGTTTTATTCTGGATGTGAAACGATTATGTAATCTGGTAAGGCTGCCACATTTATACTACGATCTGCATCCAACCTGAATTTCTGTTCTTCAACTGCAACATAGGATTTTTTTTCCTGTCAGCTTTTTGTCCCTTTAGCGTGCCACCCTAACTTATTTGTCATAAGGAATCAGTAAAATTTGATTGTCAGTGACATATTCCATATAGCCTGAGGCTAAAACATCAAAGTACCACAGAAACAAGGCTATTTGAGACAAGAATCCTGAAAATAATAGTTCATATATTTTCTTGCATTCATTAGATCACTGTAAATGAACAGTAACAGTGAATTATAGAGACAGTACATTTCCACAATAGAATATAATGTTGAGTTCAGAAAGGTTTATTTATTGTTATTATTTTTTTATTACATTTTAGTGAGTGGGAGAACAGTCATAAGTTACAATTGCAGAAACAGAGCTAAATGTAGCTGCTGTTTTTCTTCTGTTCAAGGGACGCCATCAAGGTTAGTAGTATGAAATGCTGATAACTCCTACCAGTGTCTTCAAAGTTCATGCACTGAGCAATGCAACAGAATTCGTAGTATCAGGATATTTAGGGCACTGTAGTTGTTAACAGTGTGATGAGTTGCATGAGAGTATTTTGTTATAATAGCCTTCAATCGGGATTTAGACTGGAACATAATAGCTTTGGGCTAGAAGGAGCCACAAAACAGTACAATTCTCTGAAACAGCATTGTGCTTGCCATGTCAGCTAATTTGTCACCCTTAGCTCCCTTTACTGATGGTAAGGATATATTTTTTGTTTGTGATTTGTAAGTTTGAAAAAATGAGACTGACAAGTAATCTATCAGGTCAGTATAGAGAAAAAGGTATATGCAGTAGATTATGTATTTATATTCTGAAACTGTTAAATTCAAATTTAATCTCCTTTATTTAATTTGACAAGACAGAAGGTTTTAGCGAAAAATGTAACCAATAGCCATTGCAAGTAGGTGGGTGAGATCAGGGACGCAGCACCCCTCTGGAACTGGGAGATCTAAAGGGAAGTGCTGGAAGATGATGCTGTCTTGCTGCTCTCATTTGATCATGCATCAAATGAGAGGGTAGCAGAGCAACTCTCTCAGCTCAGGACTACCAAACCTGTGGTTTTGTGCTACTGAAAATTTAGTTGGCTATCTTACTCTTATGTGATATATTTCTTCATCTGCCTAAACAAAATGTCATTCTTTGTTCAATTCGTGATGGATGTATGCCTTAAAGGTGACAGCATTTCTATTTTCTTTTCCTGTGACAATTTGTAATACTTCAGTCAGGATATAGAATCTGGACTGAGGTTTTTGTTCCCTTGCTCAGGAAAGAACTGTCCTTTCAATGCAAGCAGATGTTTCTGCTTTAGCAGTCATCACAGGCTATATGCACAAACAGTTGAATACCCCCCTTCTCCAGGAAAGCTGCAGCTCTTGTGGAAGCAGATGTAACTTTTCAAGCACTCTTCAGACCAGCTGCCTCTGTCTATTTTTCCCCTAGGCAGCTTTCCCACAGTGCCTGAGATTCTGGTGAGTAGGAAGGTGAGGTAGCAAAATGGAGTGAGCCAAGGTATAGTTGCTGCAGTCAGCCATAGCAACTTCTCTGTGGGTGCTGCAGGTGACAAACTAAATGTTGGCAATTGCTGCTGTCCCCCCATTCCTTCCCACCCTTCTGTCAGGCACATCAGTTAGTTAAATAGGTATGTTCTGAGCTTGCTCCTTCTTCTGCTGTTTCAAAACTTTGTAAAGTACAATAGATCTTTTAAGCAAAAACATTTCCTGTGACAATAGATAAGTCTATGGTACAGAGTCTAGAATAAATTGCTGTTGTTTATTTAGTAGCTAAGAATGAATTAAAAATAGTGCAGTGCTAAATCCACAAAGATATATAAATTCCTAACACATGCTTAATTTGGTTGAAGTTGGGTTCTTAAGTGTCTTTTGGGGTCTGGATCCTAGTATTTATTATGTTCTAAGTATATATGATTTTCTATAATTGCATTACAGAAAAAAAATGGACTTTCAAAATCCTGAGGCATGAGAATGAGACAGTTGATTGTTGGCTTTCAGTGTTGATCCATTGTACTCATGTGGGAACACTTATTCACATGATCAAGAATTAAGAGATTTGTTTGATATCTTCATAGTCCTAATATACAGAAAATAATCATAGACACAGTGAACTACATAAAAACCTTAACTATCAACTTACTGGGAAGCCTTTATCACCATTACATTCAGTAATGATTACATCTGATTTGAAGTTTTGATTCTTACTATTAACTTGGCTGTGGATGGTTTGAAGTTCTGATTAACTCAGTGAAAAACTGAAATGAGAAATATATATATAATATATAATATAGTCTCTAAGAAATTTTGAAAGATAAACATTTATATGATGCACTGTGTGAGCTAATCACTGAAAAGATCACCATGGAACTGCTGAGATGGGTTAAACATGATAAACGGTATTTTTATTCACTTGGGTATTCACATTTTGGAGACAACTAATTACTGAATTTTAGATTGTTTAGTTATTTCACAAGAGGGAAATTACTGCAGTCATTCCAGGTTTTGACTAACTCTTATGAACTATGTGGATGCAGAGGAATCTGGCATCGTCAAAATTGATGATAATGTGATAAAGAAACTGACAATATGAGATATATTTTAGAACAAGTATTGTGCAGCACCAGTTTCTTCAAATTAATCCTCTTCATTCAATCTGGTTGAAGATTTCATAATCAGATTTCTTTATTTGCCCATTTCCAATATTTTAGCTTCTCCTAAGGCTCAATAAGACTATATACTATTATAGTCACATACTATTTTTTAAAGATAAATGATATCAGCCATAGTATTGAGACTTTTTCTCTTTTCTTCTTTCCTTTTCCTCTCCCTTTCCCTTTCCCTTTCCCTTTCCCTTTCCCTTTCCCTTTCCCTTTCCCTCTCCCTCTCCCTCTCCCTCTCCCTCTTCCTTTTCCTTTTCCTTTTCCTTTTCCTTTTCTTTTCCTTTCCCTTTCCCTTTCCTTTTCCTTTTTTTCCTATCTTTCTCTTTCTCTTCTTTTTTTTTTTTTCAGAAGTACATATCAGGTAGATAAACATTTTCAGTAACATTAAACTTTTTCACTGCCAGGTGACCTGAGCACTGGGTACTAGAAATCACATTTGCCTTTTAGATGACTGAGAAATAAGCATGCTATTAACTCTATTCAAGTTTAATTTCAGATGAATTTGTGAAAAAGACTAATAACTAGATTTGCATGTATTCCATTTTATATCTGGTTCACGAGGCATCTGGGTCAGTAAACAGCAACTGAGCTTTGCAACAGAGGTTTTTCTGCTCTTAATGGTAAAAGAAAGACATTGTAAAGATGACATATTTTCTTTTCAGATTCCATTGACTGATCTACTTCACACTCTTCACATGTTAATTACTGAATTTTATGGATCAAGTGGGTGAATGAAGGTGCTTGTTTTCCTGAAATTAGTTTTGAAAAGATTAGAATCATGGTTCTATTTGCTCAGAAACGCTCTTGGAATGGGTAAGGTGGAAAGATCTTTTGTGGTCAAGATCTAGATGAAGGTGAGTATGAAGTTTCCAGACTTTTTCTGGGAATAGATTATTCCTTATCATATATGTAAATACCAAGTGATGTCAAATGTTTGGAATAGCATTGGCATGCCACAGTGAGATGCAGGAGCCAAGACACAGGTTTGAGGAGCCTGGGCAGGGCTTGAAACAGTCAAAAAATTATTCCAGGCCGCTTGGTTAGAGGACAGTGATCTCTCAGACCATGTCAACACTGTGCCTGTGCAGGCTGTGGACAGCATGACAGCATAAAAATATGTCAGAACAGACTTCTGTCTAGTTCCCTGGTGAATCAGTTCAGAGTGGCTTGAGATGACACTGCTCAAGACCAATGTCCTTTAGTGCACACTTACTGTATCCACGCAATACAGAATTTGACTGCAGTCTTTTCTTGGACCTGGTATTAGTCAGGTAGCATTAGGCCACAGTCATAATTTTGTGGTGAAATTTATTTATTTATTGCTTGAAATATAATTCCCACTTTTTTTTTTTTATAATAACTATTTTATTATTATTATTATTATGTGCCTGTGAGTACTTCATAGACTTACAGCTGGACAAAGCAGCAATTTCATAGCATAAGTAGAATGCTCAGGGTATGTTTTTCCTACTCTGGTTTATGATGTGATTATGCAAGAAGGTGCCCAAATGGCTTGTTCCTGTAGAAAAAGTGACACACATATAATACAAATATTTGGGGAACCAGAATGGGAAAGCAAACTAATGCATTCTGAGTGATTATCGCTCATCAGAGGTTGTTGTAGATAGGGAAAAAAATCAGAGTTTTTGAGAGATCGAAGTGATAAAAATTTTAACTTGAAAGTTGAGAGAAGGGCAGCTTCTTTTCCTTTCTACAAAGATTTTTCCTTCAACTACCTTTCTTTACAGAGTGTTATCACTGAGAAATGAGACAAGTTCAAGAGTTAGACTGATCATGTGGGAGTTGTGGGGAATGTGCTGGGAACCCCACAACAAGGTTTGGCTACTGGTACCTGGGGGTATATCTATGACCTGGAGACAGGTGGCTACTGAGAGAGAGCTGTCAGAAGCATCTTGGGCCTTCTTGTATCTCCTCAGAACCTGCCACTGCTCAGGTCATTCCATTAGTCATAGAATCATAGACTGGCTTGGACTGGAAGGTATCTCAAGGATCATCATGTTCCAACCGCCCTGCCACAGGCAGGGTTGCCAGCTGCTAGGTCAAGTACTAGATCTGATTGCCCAGGTCTCCATCCAGCCAGGCCTTAAACACCTCCAGGGACGGCATCCACAACCTCTCTGGGCAGCCTGTTCCAGCACCTCACCACTCTCTCAGTACAAAACTTTCCCCTGACATTCAATCTGTATCTCCCTTCCTTTAGTTTAAAATGATTCCCTCTTGTCCTATCACTATCTACCCATGTACAAAGTTGATTTCCTTCATGTTTATAAACTTCCTTTAAATATTGGAAGGCCTCAACGAGGTCTCCCCACAGCCTTCTCTTTTCCAGGCTGAACAAGCCCAGTTCCTTCTATCTTCATAGAAGCCTGTCTTCACAGAAGAGGTGCTCCAGCCCTCTGATCATCTTTGCCGCCCTCTTCTGGACCCTCTTCAAAAGCTCCACATCTTTCCTGTGTTGGGAGCCCCAGACCTGGATGCAGTACTCCACCTGAGGTCTCAGGAGGGCAGAGCAGAGGGGTACAATCACCTCCCTCGCCCTGCTGGCCACCCCTCTTCTGATGGAACCTTGGTTACCATTGGCTTTCCAGGTTGCAAGAACACACTGCTGGTTCATGTTAAGTTTTTCTTCAACCAGGACCTCTAAGTCCTTTTCATCAGGGCTACTTTCAAGTAGTTCTTCAGCTAGTTTCTATACATATCCAGGATTACCTCGACCCAAGTGCAATACCTTGCACTTTGCTTTGTTGAACCTCATTAGGTTCACAAGGGCCCAACTTTTGAGTTTATCAGGGTCGCTCTGAATGGCATCCCTCCCGTCCGCAGTATCAACTGCATTGCTCAGCTTGGTGTCATCAGCAAACTTGCTGTGAGTTTACTCTATCCCATCATCTATGTCACTGATAAAAATGTTAAAGAGTACCAGACCCACAACAGATCCCTGGGGGACACCACCCATTACCAGCCTCTACCTGGACATAGAGCCATTGATCACAACCCTCTGGATGTGATCTTCCAATCAGCTCCTTATCCACCAAATAGTCCACCCATCAAATTCTTATCTCTCCAAGGTAGAGAGAAGAATTTGGTGGGGCACCATGTCAAAGGACTTGCAGAAGTCCATGTAGATGACATCAGTTGCCTTCCCTTTGTCCATCAATGTTAGCACTCCATCATGTTAGGAAGGTCACCAGATCCATCAGGCACCATTTTCCCTTGGCAAAACCATGCAGGCTGTCTTGGATCAACTGCTCATCCCTCATGTGCCTTAACAAGTCTTTGGAGAGGATCTGTTCCATGATCTTCCCAGGCACAGAGGTGAGGCTCACAGGCCTGTGATTCCCTGGCTCCTCCTTCCTCGCTTTCTTGCTAATGTGAGTGATGTTTCCCTTTTTCCAGTCCCCAGGGACTTTACCTGACAACCACGACTTTTCAAATAGAATGAATCCTATCATCAGCCAGCTCCCTTAGGACCCTGGGATCCTTAGGACCCAGGCTTTCTTGTTCTGAGGGTTGGAGAGCTCTTACGCTCTCAGAAAGGCATCCTTAAAGAGTAACCATCTTTGTTCCACTCCTTTGTATCTAAGGACTTCTTCCCAGGAGATCTCGTCCAACAATTCCTCAAGCAATCTGAATTTCACATTCTTGAAGTTCTGGGTCTTGACTCCACTCTTTGCCAGGCTTGAGCTCACAAACTAAACCAGAGCATGGTCCCTACAGGCTAGGCTGCATCCGATGTTAGAATCTTTAATGAACTCCTCTGCACTGGATACACCAGGTCCTGCAACTCTTCACCTCTGGTTGGTGTGTCCAATACTTGAACCAGAATGTTATTGTCAACAGACTCCAGGAATCTCCTGGATTGCTAATAGCTTGCTGTGTTGTCTTGCTAGTGGATATCCAGCTGGTTGAAATCCCCCATCAGGATGAGAGCCTCTGAGTGTGAAACTTCTTGTAGCTGAAGCAGGAAGGCCTTGTCAACAGGCTCCTCTTGACCAGATAGCCTGTAGTAGACTACAACCACCAACTGTCCTTTACTGGTCCTGTCCCTAATTTTAACCGACAGGCTCTCCACCTGTTCCTGACTGTTTCTCAGAGGGAGCTCCTCGCAGTCTATCCACTCCTTAACACAGAGGGCCCCTGTCCCTCCTACTTTGCCTTTGCCGTCTAAAAAGATTATAGCCCTCAATGGTGGTGTTCCAGTTATGTGAATCATCCCACCATGTTTCCGTGATGGCAATAAGATCAAAGTTTTCCAAGTGCACCATACTTTCCAACTCCACCTGCTTATTTCTTGTGCTGCATGCATTGGTATAGAGGCACTTCAGCGGGGCTTTCAGGTACACTGCCTTCCTAGAGGGGCCCTTCCAGAAACCTCTGGGATAAATCTGAGGTTTATATACAGATGATATACAGACAAATCTGTATATATACATATATACGCATATAATTATATGTATGTATATACATCCATGTACATATGTTTGAATCCCCCAAATACTCTAATGTTTGTTGAATTTTTCTAGTGTACACTTTTGTAATTATAAAAATTAATGTAAATGAAAATTCTGATCACATTATAGTAATACATTAAATAATGCAATTTTACTTTCTTTAAAGAAGTATTTACAACACACGGTGTTTTGAGAAGTGACACATTAAGACTTGTATGGATACTATACAGTAATTAAAAAAAACAGAGTTCATTGTATTATTTTGGATTACAAGGAGCCCCTGTAAGTGCCAAATACACAGCCTTATACCTGATTCTATGCTGGAAGACAATCTTAAACCTCATAGCATGGCTCTCAATGTGCTGAAAAAACACGAAGAAGAGAAAGATAATGAAGTGCAAAGCAGTGTCTTGTTCTCGGTTCAAAAAATATGAAGTGAAAAGCTCTGAAGGACTCAAGAGCTAAGCTGAGATGTACTGATTTAGATCAACAGGTGATGATGGGTTAACTGCAAAATAAATTGACCTGATTGATTAGTTGTGAAGATATTTCTAAATAAAACCAAAATGAAGTAGAAATATATGTAGGAATTTTTGTTCAAATTCAACGAGGAAAGGAAATAATTTCCTATTACAGATTTGTAGGGGAAAAAAAGTATTTAAAGCTGTGTTCAAAAGTGATTGACTTAAATTAGTCACCCTAAATTTTCTTAGTAATTTTTTTCAATTTTCTTGCCCAGTAAGAAAAGGCAATTGTAATTTTATCAAAATTGTAATGTTCTAAAATATTTGTTGATATTCTTATGCTATTTATTGGAGAAAGTATTTAAAGGTTATACTGACTCAGCATTAACGGACATAATTACAGGGAGGAATAAAGATTTTTACAGGGAGAGTGGGAGAGTGAATTTCTGCTGCAAAGGGTGAATGTAATGTAGGAATTTAACATTTATAGTAGCAGATTTCTTTAAGCAAGTTAATTTCACAGCTTCTTCTAGACTGATATAACCAAATTTGATTTTAAAGCTGAAGTTCAAGAACTGTTCTTTATGATTTTTCCATCAGGTCAAGACTTCTTTGATTTAGACAAAGAATGCAGATGAATCTCTGTAGGCAGTCTTGGCACAAGACTCAGATGGACTCTGTGTAGGAAGGAATATGGATCTGTATAAATACAGCTTGGCTGTTCAGGACTAAGAATCCAGAACACCTTTCTTTATTTTATTTATTTATTTTTTTAATTCACAAAATAAGAAAATGAAGTAAAGATACTTTTGTTTTTCCATTTCAGAGATAAAAAATGCAAAAATTCATTTGTAAGCTTAGATGTTATAATCTGGAATCTTTGTTTTACATGATGCCTGAAGTACTCTTATTTTTATTCTTTCATGTTGCAGTAATGTGTCTTTTCAGGGGAGGACTGACTCAGATGAGTGTGGTAGAGCATGAAGCATAGATTAACCAGGACCTTCCACCCACAGAGACAAGAGGAAGCATATAGAATCACTGAACTGATAGCAGTTATTCATTAGGCCATTTTTTTTCATTTGTTTCACTTTTTGAAAAAGGAGGTTTTTAAAATGAACACCCCATTTACAGACGTAAGTGACCTGATAGATGGTATGCTCACATGGTCTGTGCCAGAAGACACAGGAAAGTATACTGTTTTCTTTATCTTATGATAATTTTAGGGAAGATATCTCATAAGAATGCTTGGTCCAACTTAATTATGAGACACTGTCTCATAATGTTTTCATTTTTCTTTATTTTTTTAAATCTCTAAAATCAGATTAAAATAAAAGCAAACAAAATTAGGATGATTTCTCTATAAATCTGTTCCAAGAGCTTATCATTCCAATGGTTAGCTTCTAACATTAAACAGGACATAACATCTTCATGGCTTGATTTCTTATTAATTAAAATGTAATAATCTGTCATTCTTCTCATTTGGTAGAGATGAAAGTACATATGCAGTATAGTTAGGATGTTTATGAAGAAAGATTTTAGGAAAGCCTATGTGAAAATAGGCATTAAGAGAAAAAAAATGTTAAAAGCATTAACTCTTTAACTCCCAGTGCACTACATGATATGATGTGGAATACAGATAACCAAAAATCATAAAACCATGCAGGTGGAAAGAAAGCTATAGAAGCAGAAAAAATAGGCAGTGTTTCTAAGTCAGAGGATGCAAGAAGAACATGAAAGCTGACTACGCAAGAAAGACAAACATGATCAGCAAATTGTCAGCCTGTTTAAGGGGAGAACAAGCAATCTAACTCTTGCACTGTTGCTGTTGACAGGGGTGAAATGACCTCAGGAGAGAGAATTAATATTTTTGAACTAACAGAATAAAAAATTGCCTGTCTTTGAAATGAAAGCTGTACATGAATGAATAACAAGAAGTAAAGACAATATGTGGTAAGGATATGACCATCCCCACTGTTAGCGTCTTTAGCTTTTATTTTACTTACTTATTTTTCAATCTTATGGAGGTAAAGCAGATGGATTTGACTAGCATCCACATATCAAGAGGAAGAAACAATAACAATTTCTTATGATAAATGTAGTTTTCATACAGAAATAAATTACTGATAACTTACTGCCTGGTAAACATGATTTCATGGCATTGTAAACTAAAGTAGTAAGTATAAAGAGAAAAGAATAAATGATGTACATGTTAAACTGAACAGTAAGCAGCAGGAAACTGTACAGAATGTGTAGGGCTGGAAATTTTTTCTTTGATGTAGTGCACATTCAGTCATGTTCAATAATAATTTATGAATACAGTCTCTTGACCTGGGGCGTGTTGCGTGAATATTGTGGTCTATTTATGATCTGTTTTCAGTTTTTTAAATAAATCAAGAGTTAAATTACCTGAGGACTGTGTTACAGACAAAATGGTTGACAAGAAACACTCCAAAGGCAAATAATACAGCTAACTAAATTATAGCAATTATGTCTGCCAGAAACTGCACTCTGATCAGCTAAGAAGGAACAAAAAAAGTAAAAAAGATAACATGAGCAGTTAACTGTAGAAAGATTGTGAAGCAGTTGTGCAGATCCAAAGTATATAGATAAAGTACATCTGGTAATGAAAGGGTAGTATTAATGAAAAAGAACAGAAAAAACTTAGAGCCTCATGCACAATTTAGTCATCCATGTCTGGAAATAGTTCTTCAAAGTGGAACAGAAGTAGAGAAACTAAGATCTCTCATAAGATCTCTCATTCTAGATCAGAATCATGGACCTTCCTGGAAAATCCAGATATCGTGGAAGTAGGATACACATAATGACTCAACAGCAAGAGCTTTCTTATTCATCAGCAGGCTTGAGTACAACACTGCACTATGCAGCTATAGTATTCTCTGTTGCAGATGAACCTTTTGGTGCTGATTTTTGGATCTCTGCTATGTACTGTAATGTAGAGAGTAGATAGGCCATAAGAGAGAGTAGTTTGGCTAGCAAAGCGAAATGGTGCCTGTGACAGGAAACAGCTTCTCTCTATAGTACATCCTATGCTTAAACAATCCAAAAAAAGAATGAACTTTATTAGGTAGTAAATGGTGCTGGCTTTGGAAGAAAGACATTTACTGACAGTGGAAAACTCACTGCGGGGAATGGGAGAATGTTGTTAGCGTAGAGTCATTGTAGCTAAAAGCACAACTACCTTTTATAAGTTTCTTGATATGAAAAGACATCAAGCTTCAGTATACTGTTGGTTCTGTCTCTATTCTACCCTTGGTTCTACACTTCAAATCTATACCAGTATTTCCTGAAAAAATCTTGAGTAAATCCTGTATTGAAATATCCTCTTGTCATTTCTTTTCACCTGCATCTATTCCTACTATAAAATCTAAATCTGTTTATGTCTGCTTCTATAATGTTTTCTTAATAATCTTATTTAGGTCAGGAAAGAAATGGTCATTGGGAGTCAAATACCCTCAATAAAGAGGACAAAATGTTTATAGAAGAAGGAGAAAGAAGAAACACTTCTATGGGTGATTTTGAGAACAGATAGGATTGTGGGCATAAGAGAGGACTATAGAATGAAACTATAATTAACAAATAAAAACAGAAGTTTGGAGATCAAATTTATAAACTTTTTCAAAAGTTCAGGTTAAGTCAAACGATACCATTCTTTTCAAATGAAGATTATTTATTTTAAAGTTTCTCTCCAAAACTTCAGTTCAAAACCATTGTTATCCTGTTGATGTTATCATTTACCTAGTTTGCATGCAAAAACATTGCCATGTTTGACTTCAGAAAATTTTGTCAGTGAAATAAAGTTATGACACTTGTCTAAACAAACTGTCAGCTCATGTCACTAGCTCCTTCTAAATAAAGGGCTCTAGCGCTCCAAATTTGTTTTTCTTTAATGAACGCAAACCTCTCCACTGTCATTATTCATTCCTTCTAAAAACATTGGAAAATGTAATACTCAGCTGTGACCTAACGTGTCCTAAAGTGCATATTTTATTGATGTAAATAAGTGAGATTCTAGTCTATGCAAATGTTGATGTTTTGATTTTACAGAAATACTGTTTACCTTAAAAGTTGTCATTAGTGTAATGATTACTTTCCCCGGAGATTCTGATGATTATCTGAAAGACCAGTGCTAGCAGCCTCCTTAGTATCAGCAGATTCACAGGCTGCATAAATTCTTGGATTCTGGAGGATAGGGAGGAAATAGTTAAAATGTTTGCAGATTTCTGCATTTTACTCAAGTATGCATTTTTCCTTCCATTGAAAGAAAGAGATTTGAAAGTTCATTAGTTTCATGCTTGTGTAGCTGCAAAACTCAGTGAAATTGCACTGTTCAACTCTAATATTACTGGATATGAAATTAAAGTGAACCAGACACTGGGAATTTGTTTTTACTGTAATTTAAAAGCAAATAAATATGTCCGTTTTATAGCGCTCTGAGCTATAAGAAATATTACTGATGCTTTCCTGTGCTTTTCAGGTTAGCTGTCCCTCTAGTTTTCTTCCTGGATATCAATTCTGAAAACCAATACACATGTAAATTCTATTTTCCTTATTTCTGCCTTTAGGTGGTATTCACTTTTATTTTATCAACAGGAATTCATTTTAAAAAGGTCACTGACTTAATGAAATAGTTTTCATTGCTTATGCTCATATCTTTCTTCAAAAAATAGATTTACCTTAACTAGGTATTCATCAGCACAAATTAACTAGGAGTACTAAATGTCATACCATTAAAAGAGAAAAAGAAATGAAAAATGTGTTATTACTGCTCTGGGAGAAAAAGGCAAATGTGTTGAATCAATGCAAAGGGAAAACCAAAAGCATTTATTGGTTGGACATCCAAAGAGCCTAGGTGAATCCTAATGACTGATCCTCCCTGAGGTTGCTAGAAGGTAAACAGGTAGGATAGTCACATATATTTTAAACCTAATAATTTTGGGATATTTGATTAAAAGAAGAAGAAGAAGAAGAAGAAGAAGAGGTTGTGTTTTCTAACCTTGTTTTCCTAGTTCTGCTAAAGAAAATGAAAGAAGTGATTCTTTTCATGTTTGATTTCCCAGGGAAAAGGTGATAGGTCAAATACATTCCAAATGAGATATAGAAAAAGGAGCAGGTTCATGCCAGAAGCAGTTTTCCCCACAGTTAAATTCATCTTTGAAAATAATTGCTGGGCTTCTAGCAAAGAGAGGTAATACGAGACTTACGAGATAAAAGAGGATCGCTTTTTTTTTAAATTGTTACCCATTCAGAAGTAGAGATTAATTATTGTTTAACACATGGTGGTTTCTCTGCTTTGGTTTTGTTTTGTTGCGTTCTTGTTTGTTTGTTTGGCTATTTGTGTTTGTGTGTTTATATAGCAAATAAACACATAGAACATTCAGACTATCTTGCATTGAGAAATCCAAACAAATAGAAAGAAAGTTATTTTCTTCCTCAAAGAAACTCACACAGTATTGAAGTAGAATAGAAATGAAAAATATCAACCTGGTTGTTAAGATATATACTAGAGCCAACTTGGGACAATAATATTCATGATTACAAAATTTGTTATTGAATAAAGCTTTTGAGTGCTTAATTTTTCTACACCAAATTATCTTTTTGTACACAGATATTTATAATAAAACTACTGAGTTCCATTTCTTAGAACTATTGATAGGGATCTTCATCTTAAGATGGAAGCACTTTCCGTATATTTATAGTATTGACATTATTGTTTGCTAGATTATATGCTTAAAAAAGTTGCCAAATTGCACACTTAAAATAAATAAATAAATAAATAGACACTTACTGGAAACTACCAGTAAAGACTCTGACACTTTGAAGCTTTGTACTTTATATCTGAAGCTGCTTGTCCTCTGAAAATTATTTATTTCACTTGTGTGATTAAAGTACTAAGAATTGGTTACCACAATAACAGTACAAGATAGCAGATCCTTCTGCAGATTTTTAGTAAATTGTGAAATCATTACTATTGCATTGCAGTTGCTGAGATATAAAAGCCATCTAATTTACAGGTAGTCTGAAGTTTTCAATAAAAGTTAGACATAAAACAATAAATGTTGGCCAAAACTGGAATATAGAAAGTTCCACACATGTATGAGGAAGGAGGATAACAGAGCACTGTAACAGGCTGCCCAGAGAGGTTGTGGAGTCTCCTTCTTTGGAGGTATTCAAGACATCTGGATGCCTACCTGTGACCTGCTGTAGGGTACCAGCTTTAGCAGGGGTGTTGGACTCAATGATCTCTAGAGGTTCCTTCTGAATCCTGCGATTCTGTGATTCTATGATTCTGTGACATTCAGTTCAAGTGAAATAAACGAATGGAATATATGTACAGATTAGCAGTATGCTAATTATTCAGCTAAATTAACATTGCAAAACCAAAACAAAGCAACAGAACAATTAAAACTCAGGTTGAGAAAACAATTCCTATGCTTGTAGGATCTGATCACAGCAGAAAGTAGGGATATAACTAAGTATGAGACCTGTGGCATTCTATGGTATTCAAATTGCAGGTAATTGCTAAATCTCTTTTGATGTTTTTAATTATTTTGACCTTGGGTCAAGAAAGAAGTAGATAATTGGCCCTGTGGCCACTTGCTACTTAACTACTGACTAAAGCTGCTATTCAGCTTTATGTCACTATATAAGTTAGGATTGCTAACTATTATAGTGGTGAGTATTAAGAGAAATTAAGCATGACAATGCAAACATATTTCCTGCCCTTCTGTTACCACACCATATGGAATTAAACATAGTCTGACATTTAGAGATAATTAGCCAAGATATAAGTGTGTTTACAGTTGAAGTCATTGTCTATTTTACATATTATTTTGACACCTGACTTCAAGAGTGTACAAAAATGTTCTTTCTAAATGAGACTGAGCAATGCTAACTTTGACTATTTTCTTTTTGCCAGAAATATTGACATATTTGTTACCCTACTTTGCACAGTTAAAAATCAGTTTTCACTTGATTATACAGCTAAGAAGGTGGAATAAACATATTAAGCCTACCTTTTTGGTTTTGATACTCCAGTGCATAAAGGTGTTTTTTTGGTTGGTTTGTTTGTTTTCTGATTGTTGTTTGTCATGTTGTCTATAACAATGGCTTTTGCATTGTCTAAAGTGTGCTTGAAACAGATCAGGGTTGAATTCCAAGGCTTCTAAAGGACTCTATTAATGTTATAGTTGATTAATTGGTTTGTTCCTACAACAGTATTAAAACACCACCAGAGTGTTCTTACTGTAATATAATAAACATCTCATAAATTGCTGAAAATATTTTGTATTCTAAATACAATATCTATCTCAGCTTCACAATACGTTTCTGATTCCAGGTAAAAATTACTAGATCTTGAGAGAACAAAAATGATAGTTAAAGATCAGACGCAATATTTATTATATTTTCATTATAATGATAAAGTAAATCTGTATTTTCTCATACATAACTATCTATAAAGTGTGAAAAAGAAACAAATTATTATGTTGTATAATTTTTTTTCCTGCATAGCTAGTACTGTGTCAATTTATAACCACTAAAATACATGGTCTAATCCTAGAAAGACATCTACAAATGCTCAACTTTATGCACTTGTATGACTAAAATCAGTGGGACTTGTGTTTAGAATAAAGTATGTGTTCAACAATTTTGAACTTCAGATTAGTTAAAAATTTGAGAAACTAACACTCTCCTGGCTTCAATGAAATTGAGTATTTTTGACTAATATATATTTTGATGAAAATCTGAAAACTTACATGAAGATTGTTTATTTTCTTAAATTAAAAAGCACAAATTCAGATAACCTTCAATATAGAAAACAGTAGAACAAACTGATGCCTATTTTTACTTCCTTATACTAATTTAGATATATGTATCTCATACAGTTACATTACATAAATAAAATATAATAAAGACATTCACAAATATATTTTATAGCCTTCATAGGCTAACATAAGAGTTGTGTTTTGCTCACGATTTGTGAGCTTTTATTCATAGTTAAAGCTGAAATGTATAGTATCATCTTAGTGACTATAGGGAGTTTTGCCAGACTTCCAGCTGCTAGTCTAGGATGTAACAAATTCCCCCAAGGTTTTACATCATATGCCACAGTATGATGCAAATGTCTTGTAAATTTTGAGGCACCTCAGATGGCACTAGCCTCTGTTTAGGAATGTTAAATCCCACCTGACACATATCAGCTGATAAAATCTTAGCTATACTCAATGAATTTAGGATTCACACTGTTTATGTAGGTCGCTCTGAAAGTAATGCCTCTTATTTATTTCTGTGGAACAGACAACAGATAGAAAGAGCACACGAACATGATTTTATAGAGAAAATTCTCAGCTAAAATTACTATTATTTTTCAACATAGTCACCACTGTTAGCTATGCATTTTCACCAGCAATGAATGAGAAATTGCATGCCATGCTCATAAAAATCTATCTCTGTTGCCACTGCTGAAACACACCACACAGTGCCTCATTGTGCTCACATTTATCCTCTGTAAATGTTCAGCAAGTATTGATGGATTTCAGTGGGTGCATTTTTTCTGCATGGAAGAATTCAATAACACACCCTTCCTTCATAAACATTTCCATGTCAGATATCATTTTGTCAGATTGTGCCTCTGTTATCATCTGTCACGCATCAACAAAATGTAATGGAATATTAGCAGGAAGGTTCATCTTCTACTGTCATACCACCACCATCTGCCTCTGATGTCGTGTGCCAACATAATTAAGTAGGAGGCATTACTTTCAGAGGAGTCCTTGTAATTGAAGTTCTCTAGCTGATTTTAGTCTACAAGATATTTCAAATGGGAATAAAGGTGCTCAATACCTAATGGAGGTGGAAAAAGAAATGTTAGAAATAGGAAACATGGCAGCAGATGACATTTTGGAGTGGGAAAGAGGAGAGAAATAAGATTCTGGGTCATGAGCCAATAATTCATCCAAACATTAATAATGTTGCATAAAACAAATGCATCTCTTTCTCCTCAAAATGTTTTCCTATTTTCCAGAACCTTAGTTTTCAACTTGAGTTGTTGGTTTGCTTTTGTTTCTTTTTGTCTTTTTTTGTTCTCCTAACAGCATTGTCCTAGATTGTCACATTCCCTCCCCTCCTCTCACATGTTCATTGAGATAATAGATAGCATTTAATATCATAAATTCAGGCTGTATGAGTTATTTCATGTTGGGTGTTAGTATTTATTGAGTCTCAGCAGCATGTTTTGTACATAGTTACTACCTGAAGGAGTCTAGAAGAAGGAGACTTGGGCTCAGACAGAGTAACTTGGAGATTAAAGTAAAAGACCTAACTGAAGCAGAAGCCTGAGGCTCTGGGAAAGTCAGACACTGCACCAGTATTGCAAATGTCCAGGGGCTGAGTTGATCACTGGACAAAAAAAAAAAAAAGGTTATGAGGAGGCAGATGTAGATTACTCCAGCCCCTGACCACCATGCCCCATCCTCATAGTAAAGAAAGAGAGAAAGAGAGAGAGAAAGAGAGAAAAGGGAACCATAGGGCAGTCCTAGTCACTTTTGCACCTAGCACATTGATTCCTGGCAGTCTCCAATCAGTTGTTCTGTTTAATTACCTGCTTTTTGATTTTTTCAGACTGTTACATTACATTTTCTCTCATACGGGGAACAGCACTTCTTTATTTTTCACTTCTTTGAAATCTCTTCAAAAACTTTGACCACCTGTAGATAAAGGTGTGATAATGATTAATATAGTGCTCTGACCACTTTGTACTGTCTGTAACATTCTTACTATGATCATGTGGTCTGAACATCTGGTTTCAGTAGCTACAGGTTGGCTCTGCCTCTTCAAGGAAACAACTTCCCTTTTTTTTTTCTTTAATACAGATTGATCCATTACTGAGATTTATTACCAAGTTTTCTGCTTTACAAAGAAACAGCTATAATAATCAAAACAGAAACTAAACCAAAGTTTTTTAATGGAGACTTTTCCCCAGAAATTAAAGTTACACGTAACACTAAAAACCAAAGCAAGCGAACAAACAAACATACAACATAACAAGCAATATTAACAAATCAGAAAAATCATCGTGATTATTTCACTGAAAAACTATGTCGAGATGTGTTCATTTGTTTCTTATTTTTTTTTAGGAGCAGAAGAACAACTGAAAAATAAGAATAACATTTTACAGATGTATTTATTAACATTATATTCTCACGCAGAGAATGCAGGTATGCCTCTTGGTAATATGTTATCCTTATTTGACAGATATATATATCCAATGTACGTATATTAATAGTATATAACAACATTAATTTAAGCATTATTTAACCTGTGTAAAATATCTGAGAGACAAGAACAATTTACAGAGAAAATATGAAAGCAAAAATGTTATACAAGTTGTTTCCAATGGTGCAAACGATTTCTAGGACAAAGTAATTGCGAAAGCATAGATTTCCCTCCATAGTACTTAAGTCCATAGATAGACAGGTTGATAATTTTTTTTTTTTTTTACCAGAATAGTAATTGCAGTAAATGTAAGTGACTTTTGTGGATATATCTTTTTTTTTCTTCTTCCATTGTCTTTAGTATCATGCAGATTGGATAATTTTTAAACGTAGTTTATAAAATCTGTGGAATCTGTGAAAAAATTGAAAACATGCGAGTGAGCATGATTAGCTCTGCTTTTAGAAGACAGGCGTTTCAAAGCAGTTTTAAAAAAGAAAAAAACTAGGGATTCCATTTTACATTATGGTAATTTGATTCAGAGCACAGGAAGTAATTTGCTTGAGATTAGTATGTAATCCAACAGACAAATGACAAGTTAAACTCAGTGCTCTCAAGCCTTCTCTTTGGGTGAATGATCACATCTCTTGGATTATGAGGTTGTCTTGCTCCAGTTATAGGAGAGAGAGAAGGTTCTTTAATATATGTATACCCAACAGCGAGATTAAGATGCATCGGGTCAAATGTTAGCCTGACCGGTTTATTACAAATCCTAGTTGCTTAGGGAGGTGGGGAAGACGGGCGATAAAAAAAAGATAGGAAATAAAAGCAAGGAGTCTTTGTAGAAAGTAAGAAAGAGATAGTCACCACTGAGGTTTCCAGAGTTGCTCTTAGTTCAGACATTGATCTTCAGTAGTGATGGGTTGTTGGAGGTTGTGCTGTTCAGCTGACGACTACTAACAATGGCCGTACAAACTTATTTAGAAGTCCAAAGTGGTTGAGTCAGCTCGTTTTAGAGTGACAGCTTCTGGCTTTTGGATCTCAGCAGGAACTCCTTTGTTCCAATATTCCAGGCCTTGCAAATTTATGCCATCAGATAAAAGGGAGCAGGGAGATGCCAGCTTGCATTCCGACTTCACAGGATACAGTGGTATCATCCCCCAGTCTCCCATACCAAGCTGGAGTTATTTGCTCACAGGCCAGGAAGACTGGTCTTCCACCAGTCAACACTTCTAGTCACTCCCTTTTGAAGGCAAACATCTGCAAAGAAATGCTTTCAAATGTAAAACTGTCCACAAAGTGATGTTGATTGCCACATATAGTGACATGACACCCACCACTCACCTCCTAGATAAGTCAGTTAGTCTTATTACCAAAAATACCTCAGAAAATAAGCTTTGAGCCAAAAACAAAAACAAAAACAAAAAAACATCAGCTACTGCCTTTCACAGAGGTAGATGGTAAAATCATCTAGTGTCAGTTAAGGGCTAATCTGTCACCTGATGCCTGTTTGGGAAAAGAACATGCCACATGTTTTTACCCAACTGACAAATGAAAATCTATATTTAAGTAGTTGCAGAAGAAGCCTTATATTTTGCAACCATTATTTAATGACTGCATCCTCAAAAAGACTAACAGAAGAATCGTTAAAAAAATCCACAGGAATCTCAAGCAAAATAAAAAAAAAGGTGATTTCTTAATGAAATCCAAGTTTATTAAAAAAGATTATTTACAAAATCCCATAGCTAATAGTTCCAATACAAATTAACTTTGTAGAAACTGAATCGTACTGTTCAGCAGGGAGTTTACAATCCAATAGTATTGAAGGGTTTCCAGAAAATAGTATGTGCTGAAGTACAGCTATACAGGCCTGCAATTTTGCAAGTGCCATCTGAAGCACCTGCATGGAAGAACAGAGAGTTTATTATTTTACACAGGCTTGCACATCACTGTACACATATTCATTCTATGTGTTGGGAAATCAGTGGTTCTAAATGATAACCCAATAGCTTAATTCACCCTTGGCAGTTTATAAATTTAACAGCAGTTCCAAGATCTTCACACATAATGCAAAAATTAATTCTGGATTAAAGTAATAGGACAATTGTTTAAGCATAAGAGATTTATGGAAAGATTGTATTGACAGAGTGTCTAACAAATACTTTTGATGAAATTCTTCTTTCACTTAACCCTCTACAACTCCAGTTCCACTGACATCAGCCCAATCAGTGTACAAGAATTGGCTCTTAGGCTCACCTTGTTAAAATCTGTTTGCACTCTTTTATCTATATTCATGAAATTGCCACTAGAAGTCTGAAGCAGCATAATTTATAAGCTGAGAATTCAGAGAAGCAAAACAGTTAAAACAACTAAAAGTCAGTATGAATGCTTGAATGGAAAAGTGACCTATTCTTATTTAAATTACACTTCTTTCCAAAAGATTATTGTGTACATGATCTATATAGTCTCAACTATATTCATATGTTGGTGAGGATGTCAAGGAGAGTTTGCAGCTGATGATGCCTAAGTGAATGTAATGGTGCTTAATTATGTCCCTTTTTAGAGCCTCCCAGAAGAATGTTATAGTAATTTTTTTGTCTAATGTACGAGGTATAAAGTGTAGATGTGTTTACATTTCCTTTGAAGCATAGTTTTATGCAGCAGAAAGGATTTTTTTTCCTTTGTGCATATTGTTTACTTACATTTATGATAACCAAGATACTCATGTTCTCAGCCCTTGTTCTTCCATTAGACATCACATAGAGCACTTGTTCAGCAGCCTGGAAAATCCATTGTTGTTTATTACAAAAGGGAAATATTAACAGGGATAACCACAGATTTTAAAATAACCAAAGGCCTATTGGAAAATAAAATGGAATCATTTCAGGGAAATGGGATCTCTTCAGTTCTACATTTGGCTTCTTTGCACCATGCAGCCATGAAAACACTGCAGAAGAACAGTGCTAAGAGGAGGCCTCAGCTATTTTTACCTGCAGTGAATAGAACATATAACCTTTGCTTTTAAGAGAATGTCTTTTCTGTGATGTGCTGCTGGCTACTATCACACATCTCCACGGTGACTTTTAATGTGGTACATCACAGGGTATGGTTACATGCTTGAAGGAGTAACAAGATGCTTAATGATCAGGGCAGTATTTTCTTAGGGGGGCAAGAGTTGATACATACCATCATTTTTAATCTTCAGCCATAAAATGAGGGATGTTCTGTAATAGAACTCATGGCACATTTGAAAATCTTTAGCAGAAACACTTTTCTCTCTTATTTTTGCACTCAGGATGCAAAGCAAAATGCAAATTAGTAAAAACTTGTGGTAGCCGAACTGAGAAGTCTGAGGTCTGATTTAGGTCAGGAATAAGGATTCATCACCTCTGAGTTACACAGTTCAGCAAATTCTGAACTTTTGATTCAGATACATTTGTAACCAGGTTTATGTCTTGATTTGATAAATGTATAATAGCTGAAGCTGCTAGGTAATAGCTATATTCTTATTTTTTGTTATTGTTATATTGTGGTTGTGTATAACACTAGAAAAATAAATGATACACACAAAGCATATGCATTTCACTAAAAAAAAAAAAAAGAAATAGTACCGTAAAAAATAATGTACTATATTGCTTGGATCACTTATATTTTCCTATTCCACTTTTCTTCTAGTTCAGAGTATTAGGATTTTGTATTTATTTTCTAATCTTGTGAAACATTTTCACAGTAGTATGCCAATATGAGTTCTATTAAATCCAATTTGCAGTAGGTCACAAGTGATATTCCTCAGGGCTCAGTACTTGGCCAGTTTTGTTTAATATCATAAATGATATTGATGAACAAATTGGGTGTACACTCAGTAAGTTTGCAGATGATGCTACGTTGTGTGGGAGTGTTGATCTGCTTAAGGGCTGGAAGGCTTTGCAGAGGGAATCTGAAAGGGTAGATCAATGTATCACATCTAAATGTGTGGCATTTGACAAGGATAAGTATTGTGTACTGTACTTGGATCATAATAACTCTGTGTAGTGGTATAGGCTTGGAGAAGAGTGACTAAAAAGATGCGTAGCAGAAAAGGACCTGGAGGTGCTGATACACAGCTGGCTGAAGGTGAGCAGTGTGGAAGTGTGCAATGTGGCCAAGAAGGCCAATGGCATCCTAGCCTGCATCAGAAATAGTATGGTCAGCAGAACTAGGGAAGTGATTGTCACATTGTATGTGGCACTGGTAAGAATCCATCTCAAGTACAGGTTTTGGACTTCCTGCTACAAGAAGGATATTGAGTTTATCAAGTGTTTGTAGAGAAGAGCAAGGAAACTGGTGAACAGACTAGGAAATGAGTCTTGTCAGAAGTGAGTGAGGGAACTGGTTTTGTTTGGTCTGGAGAAAAGTAGACTGAGATGAGAACTCAACACTTTCTACAGCTACCTGAAAGAAAGCTGCAACAAGAACGGTGCTGATCTCTTTTCTCTGGAAGGGGTTGAACGTGATACAATGGCCTCAGGCAGCTCTAGAAGAAATCTAGATATCAGGAAAAATTTCTTCATGGAAAGAGCAGTTAGGTATTGGAATAGGCTGCCCACAGTGGTGGTGGAGTCACCACCCCTAGCAGTATTTAATAGACATGTGGATGTGGCACATGAGAACATGGTTTAATAATGGACTTTGTAGTGTTAGGTGGATGATTGGACTTGATGATATGAATGGTCTTTTCTCACTTAAATGATTCTGTGATTCTATCATTATATATTTCATGTGAGGTGAGAAGGTGCATTTAGACATTTAGTAGGAAAAGGAAATTTTGATAGAGCAAGTAAATAGGAAGCATAGATTCTGTGATCTCAAGAAACAGACTTCTCATTTCACTAGAATCCTTAACTGTTTTCTCCACTGCCACCCTGTCACAGTCCTCTACAACACTAGACTCTGTTTTTTTGGAGTTATCAAGAGAAAATAAAGATACATGGAGAGGCACTAGTAGGAAATTATTTACTGAGACATTAATGAGAGAAAACTATGAGTTCAGATGTTTATAGTGAACTCTCATAAATTGTGCAGCAGTGACCTAGCCTAGTACTGTGACTGTACCTAGCCATGCAGAGGTAACAGATTTCAGGAAAGTAAGCAGAGAAGTAAAATTTCCATTACATGGAAAGAAGGCAAAAGTGTATTTATAATGACTATGACAATAATAAACTATTAGAATCTTATAGAAGAAAAAGTAAGGAGATGCATCTGGAATGTGAAAACAATCAATGTTTACCATAAAAGAGACAGTATGTTTATTTGATTTATCTTACTTTCTTTGTAGCACATGTGAAATTTAATCTTGTATTTCTGTTTTGAATTCTAGAAAATTTATGTTCAACGACTACTTGAATCATTACTTCAAAGCTTCATCGTTAGCAGGCAAGCAAAAGTTAGTATAGAGGGTAAGTATTGTGGTACAATTATCTACAAAGAATATCAATTGATTATTTTCTCATTACTATCTGTAAAGTACCAGAATTTCACAAATGTATCAAAGACAAATAAGTCCTCTAATACTATCGCAACATTGAAAGGTCCTCCATTTAGTTTTACTTGTCCTATAAATTAGAAAACTAGCATAAACACTGCTCTTAAGTTATTCTTAAAAGATTTTTAGATACTTAGCATTAATTAATGAAAAAAAGTAATAAAACATGAAACAAAAAACATTTCCTTCTGGAATAGATTAATCATTTTGCACTATTTTTTCTTCAGGAGAAGATACAAAAAGTATTAATTTTTCTTCTATGATGTAGTCAAAAATTTTACAGTCCTTACTCTAAGACTACTGTCTGTCTATCTCTTCTGGACAAACAATGCCAGTACGCAGACTTTTTGCCAGTTCCTTCAAGTAGATTCTTGTGTGTGCAAAGCTGTCCCATTGTACATGCTCGAAAACTGTCAACCTTCAGAATAAAATAATAATAATAATAATAATAACAGCAACCCAAACAACTTTTGTATTTTTCATATGATAAAGAAAGATTAAAGAAACTGAAAAATACTTTGACAAATTGGTCTTCTTTAGGTTGGTAATGGCAATGGATGCTATTTGAATTCATAATGATTCTGCTGTTTCTTACCTAAGTGAAAGAAGGAAAAATATATGTTAAAAAAGGACTCTAGCTTAGACAAATTATTCCAGATCACTGTAAACTATGTATAGGATATTAGCTGTGAAAACAGATGTCCCCAGCTACTCTCATATTTTCTCTGTGAACACTTAAATTAGTCTTTGCCTCAGAACCTGGGAGACCGAATGTGAAGGAAAGTGGAAAAACTATTTTGTTGAGCTGAGGAAAAAGGGAAACTGCTGTTTGTTAATGTGTCTCCCCAATATCCTCAGCCTAAACTCCTTTCTTTGATGGTAAGAGGCCTTGTAGAACTCTGATACAAAGCAAACCAATAAATTTTTTTTTAAAAAAAAATTGTGCTAGGTCTGTCTTTAGGCATCTGCTTTTTCCTTAACTTTCTACTGTGCCTGCTTTCATTTCTAACTGACTGATATTATCTTAATTATCCAAATGTCTGTGGATATTAAAAAAGTCTAATAGGGAAATCAGCAGCGTCTCTGAATTCCATCTAAAGCCTATTATTTCTTCAGAAATCAGCCTAAAATAATGTCTAGATAATAACACAGGACAGGTTGAAGGAATCTCTAGTAATACTTTCTTAGCTCTGTTAAGTAAAGGGGCTTTGCGTTCTAGTGTCATCCACCTAATGCTTGTTAGAATCTTTATTTGTACAGTAATTTGTGAGTTTTCTGTATTAGTCTTTCTTTTGTACCTGGAAGTGTAAATAATTTCATATATTCACTTTGAAAACTTATTTGGAATACATAGCCTAAGAAAAGAAATAGCACTTGACTTTTATATTATAAATAAAGCTTGCCACAGTTCAAATACTTGAAATAAATGGCAGGTGAGTAAGAAGACAAGAGGTTTAAGAAGAAAAGCTTTTTTAATGTCTTCTTCTTCTTCTTCTTCTTCTTCTTTTGTAATTATATGCCAGTGTCTTGTAATACCTAACTTCTAGTAGATGAATCAGTTATTAAAGGCTTTGACTCGTTACGGTATGTGAACCAGCAGTTAAATGAAGTAGTTCTTCAGTGATGCAATCCTCATAAGATCACTGACACTATTTCAGTTTCTCAAGCCAATGAAAAAAGACTCCCATCTTCTGTACTTCACAAGAGTAATGTGAGGATTAAATTGTTTACCAAGATCAAGTTACACAGATATTACAGGTGAGGAAGACAATTAGTTTTCAGTTAAAACTCAATAAGATCTGCAATTAGATAAATGCCTTGTCATAAAATATTCCGTGTTATTTAGAACATACTTGTCTGCTGTTCCTATCCAAACATTTTAGCAGGTCAAAGTAAGCCTATAACCAATGGAATGTAACAGTTCTCTTTTCTATCTAATCTGCATTTTCTTTGCATCTTTGATTCTTTTTCTCATTTCTTTCTGCAGAGAAATTTTATTTGACTTACTCATAGTCCTGGAAAAAGTTCAGAGAACGGCAAGCCCCTTTCCTTTTGTTTACAAGAAAGTTTATGTGCACTGTAAGAGATTCTCATCTACTTCAGAAGTTCCTTCAAGACAAGGCTCTTATTCCATACCAACCAAGGTTTCACTTGTAGCTTGTAGTAGAATACTTCCAGCAATAACTTACCCTGCCTCCTGCCTCTCATGATAGCGTGCTGCTTTCTGTCTTGTCTTTGTTTTTAATATTAATTGTTGATTTTTTTTTCTAAACTAATAGAGCATATAAGATGGTGAAAGTTAAACTCAATTTCACTATTTTTCATTTT
This sequence comes from Numida meleagris, assembly GCF_002078875.1. Classification (NCBI taxonomy): domain Eukaryota; kingdom Metazoa; phylum Chordata; class Aves; order Galliformes; family Numididae; genus Numida; species Numida meleagris. Next base: position 139,811,258 of record NC_034409.1, on the reverse strand, counting down.
TATATTTTAAAAGATGTTCCTTTCCCTGGAAGATGAAGTGAAGATTTACTCTATAAAAATCTGCTTTGTTTTAAGTATCAGGGTAGTATTGTTAAAGATAATGAGAACACTAACATATCTAAGAATGAAGGGAAATGCTGTGCAGTTGCTTTAAGTGAGGAAATGTGAGCACAGTTATGAGTGGTTACCCTATATACTGTCTTCGGTTGTAAAGATGGCTTATGAAGGAAGTTTCTGTCTCCAGTCACTCATCTATGATTTGCCTTCCTCTCAGTTTCTCTGACAAAATTATGTGATGAGGCATTGTAAACATTTTTTTTTTGTTTTGAATATTATGCCCGATACACAGATTATTGAATGTTAGGATTATTTTAAACATCATTTTTATGAATCTTTTGATGATCCTTGGGGTCCCTTCCAACCCAAGCCAAATGTAGCTTCTTAAACATGCCTAAGCCAAATGTAGCTTCTTAAACATTCCTCTCACTACAACAGAAAAGTTCAGGAGCATTTCACTTATGCTGCAAGGTCAGAAACAATTAGCTGTGTGAGGAGGACTGGAGTAAGTTAAACGAGCTTTGCCACCAAAATAAACATAATATATCACTCAATGATGAATGAAGAAAAGCCATAGCATGAAATCTAAGTTAACAGCTATGGCTACAGCTAATAATTGTATTTCTTTCTAAGCTTTTTTTTTTCAACAAGACCTATCTACAACAAATATATCTGTTACAAATTGTTCTAAGTGCTAAAGGAAATCTAAATTCTACTCTTGGTTGTAGTATATACATCTGCACGTCTCCACATCCAGATGACAATTTTTTTTTAATATTATACAGATTTTGTATTTTTCCATCCCTTTTTCTCTTCATCTCCATCCATATATTCTGTAGAGATAGACAATTGCTTATTGACAGAAGGGAAATATATAAAAAGGAACACCTAGGTCTTAAGCATGTGTTTTATGTATCAGCAAAAACTTTAATAGCTTTCACAAGGACGCATTTTCATCATTATATATCAGAACTTTGAGAATGTCATTTTGAAACCTGAAACAGTTCTTATTCACTTTGAGTTTTCAATTAAATAGAGTTTTTGTGACCTAAAGGTTTGTATTGCAGTCATTTGAGGTTTACAGTTCCACCATCATTTTTATAGACAATTCAGTATTTTGAAGACGGTAACATATTGTTAAAGATATTCCAAGTCACAGCTCATTGTCTTTTCTGAACTTATAACGCAGCCTTAATCACTAAGTTTTTCTATTCTTACAATGAAAGTTGAGAAAGCAATTGGACAATGGTAGGTGTGTTGTGAAGTATGGTCAAGTATTTCATAAATAAAACAATATGTGACTGGAGAGAAATGACTAGGAGGAAAAGAAGCTATGCACCAGCTGTAGTAGCTGATGTATTGATATGCATTCTAAATGAGGGACAACATATGGCAAAGGTTTTGCTGTTTTTATGATCTGCAGAAATACCTAGACATTTTTTTTTTCCCTAAAAAATAAAATCAAAAGCCTAATGAACAGGCTTACCTTTTCAACATGAAGGACATGTACTGAATGGCAGTTTAAGTAAAAATGAAAAGCTGTAACAGTGGTAACAGTGGTTTATTGTTATAAAATAACTTAGTCAACTCTTCTAATTCATTGTGTCATATGAATTGTGGTTAAATAAGCATGGCTCAGTTTGAAACATAATTATCTATTACAAGCATGCTATAGCTTATCTTTTTCAAAGTCTAATTAGTATGCAAATTACTCTAATTAGGTCACTGTCAGACAATATTTGTGTAGAGTCACTTTCCAAGGTTTAATATGGTGGTTTTGGTTCCTAAATATTTATAAACAGTGCTCCTAAGATCAGCTTTACTTAATAGGGATCATTCTGAAAGTTTCATTAGTTCAGTGGAGTTAATCTCAGATGACAAAAGGGAAAAATATATATATATATTTTCCCAGAAGATTATATCTTTCAATTTCGACACATTATTAACAGATCAGAGAAAGAGTATTATACATTTATCAGGAATTATAAGTAAAAATTCTTGCCATGTACAACTAGATATGTTGTCTTTGATCACTTGTTTTTCATGTGTGCCTTAATAAGAAGTGAAGGCAAGAAACTCAAAGCTTTATGTATCATGAAGAAAGTCAGTTTAAACCAGTTACTGAAAGCCAGGTACTTCAGATAAGAACTATTGTGTACAATTGTAAATGTATACATATTTACCTGTGCAACCTGGTCTAGGGAGCCTGCTTTGGCAGGGGAGTTGGACTCTAGAGGTCCCTTCCAACCCCTACAATTCTGTGATTCTGTGATTCATGGCATTAAAGTATATAACCTTTAGGTTATATAATATCTGAGGTTATACAACCTTAGGGTGTGGCACCTTGATAGCTTTTTAATATCTTGTACAAGCGCTAAGGGAGGACAAAAACAAGAATATTTTTTCAAAGAAATAGAAAAGAACACCAGGAAATAGCTTTTTGAAAAATACAACTTTGGAATACGACATTGCAAAAACGCAGATCAGGCATTTTTTTTCTTTCTTTCCTCATGCATATGCAGGGAGAGGGGAAAGAAAGAGAATTTGTTTTACAGTCCAAAAATTGTCAGGGTACACCCTGACCTAGAATAAAGCTGAAATTAATTTTGAAAACTGTCATGTAACAGAGATTTTTTTCACCATCTGTAGAATTCTTATCTAACAAACTGCATACTTGCATTCTAGCTATTTTCTAACTGATAAAATTGACATCTTGGTATTAGAATTTTTTCTTAGAAAGAAGTAAGAAAACAAATATTAATGTAAATTCACTACTATTATGTGAAGTTAACTTATAAATCTTATTTCAGATTTGTTCTGCAATCATTTTGGGTTCATCTGGAACGGAAATGCTTCTTCATAGCCATAATATTCCCAGACTATTCTAACTCTGAAGATTTCAAGATAGTACTAGACCTACAGATAGAAATATGTTGAAATAGTACTCAGTAGTACTCAGTTTCTTTCAGTTTTTTAGATGATTTGAGGAAATTTGTTTAAAATGTCCTTGAAAGGTAAATTTCACGGAGAAACAAAGCAGTGAATATGCCATCTGAAGGTGAATTTTTTCCACAGAAATTTGCAAAACCTTGAATGTAACTTAAAATTTAAAACAGCTTGCAGTATTAATCACAATAACTTGTTTAAATACCATTGTGAAAAAACCTAGTCATGAAAAGTAGTTGCGATTGTTTTATAATTTGTATGATGTTGTCTTGTTCCTCAGTAATTTAATTTCCTCTTCCTTTTTAAGTATGTGTGAGTAAAGAAAGCCCATAAGGCCTTCCTGGTAAATGATTGGGTGGTTTTGATCACACCAGACAAACAGTTGGCATTCCTTATTTTCCATGTTCCTTGCATTCTACATCATATCACTGCACTTACTGCACTTACAAAATCTGCACATATAAAATTTGACCTTGCAGAAGGTTGCAGTAAGCTGGCCAGAAAAGCCCAGGGGCTGACCAAACCCAACAGTAAGGATTAGAATCACAAGGGGGTAAGAAGTGGCTTTTTTTGATATCAGGGAACGGAAACACACATGAACAATTAACTATCTTGTCAGAAGAGAAGTCAAACATCATCCAGCACATTGGGTAAAAGCAGGTTGGCTTTGAAGTGTTTCATAAGGTAAAAGAAAATCCTGGAGGTATTTGTTACTGTTTTACCCCTAGGTCTCCTGCTGATAGTTAGACATAGTGAAAACATTCTGAATAGCTTGTCACAATCATGAAACTGCTAAGGGTCATCTCTTTTTTCTCTCTCTCTCCCTCATCTCTCAATTAAGTAATGCTTGTGCTTTTCTCTCACAGATGGATCTGTTCCTTTGAAAACAAAACCAATGTTTATGCAGTGAAATGAGAGTTTAGCAATCTCATGTTTATTCCTCATTCTTGAAACAGTTTGGTCACTGTGAATGAACAGTCTTTCCTTGAAGCTGGTAATCCAAAGGGAAGAGCTTAAAGGATTACCACAGAAAGAAACTTAATCTTAAAACCCTTCTTTAAATCTCATGTCACTTCCAAAAAGAGGGAATGAAAGATATGAGCGAAGAAACCAGGAAGGAGTTTGTGGACAACAGCAATACTTCACATTCATCTTTTACTAGACTTTAACATCTTTGCTTCTTGTCCTGGGGAAGATAATACTTTTTACTACCTTGCATTTCCATATATTCTGGCATCCATGAGGCCCCAATGATTGGTTGCATCTAGAAATACCAATGCAATATTTCTACAAAATCTACAGCCAAAATTTTCCCAGTGAATAAGGACATTGTAAAAAAATAACTACTAATTTTGTTTGCTATATCTGTTAAACAATTTTGGGTTTCTCTTTCTCAGAAAGATGTTGCAGTTATATTTCTCTAGTATTGTATATTCAACAGGATACCTGTTACTTCCCATAGTAACACCATATTTGTTATGGAGTCTTCTGAGTCATTCATATAATTCATTCAAGCCTCTACAGATTCAATCTTTCTACCTTCTTTGTAGTCTTGCTTAGGTTATGTGATTTGAATTCAGATTTTAATTACCACATTTCCTTCTTTCTAAATTTTCCTAATTTTAATGGCGAATCATTTTTGAAGTACACCAGTTCTTTTGTTTCAGTTAAAATCAAAAATTGTGAATTTAGCAGAATTTTTTAATAATTGTGTTATGGAAAGATGTAAATAAACTCCATATAAGTCTCACCAAAAAAAAAAAAAAAAAAATTCAAGATAGAATATCAGCTGGCTTGGCTTGGCTTGCAGGACTGTTTCTTCCCTTGCCTGCTCAGCTTGGATTGAAAAGCCCTCCCTGAAAAAGTCGAATGACCAGGGAATGCTATATCAGAGAAGGAGAAAAATTCATTTTCTAGTCATGTGTTTAGGTAATGGACAGTTAAAACAGCTTCCATAACGAAGAAATAAAATAAGAGAGTACAAAACCACAGAAAACCATAAAGAAAAGTTAAGTGAAGAAGTTATTTCTCATAAATAGAACTCACATATATGGAACTTCCTATGTTTCAATTTGTGCCCGCTACCCCTTGTCCTGTTCTGGGGCACCTCTGAAAAAACGCCTGGTTCCATCCCATTAACACTCATACTTTAGATATTAATAAGTGCTGATAAGATCCCCTTCAGTCTTCTCTTCTGCACACTAAGCAGTTCCACGTCTCTCAGTCTTTCCTCACAAGACAGATGCTCCAGACCTCACCACAGATTGGGAAGAAAAAAACATATATATGTGTTTGAAATGCTCTCAGTACCTGAAGAAAAAAATATATTAAGATATGAGTGTAGAGAGAATTAAAACCAACTGAATCAAAAGATCTAGATAAATATAGGTAGGAAAAATAACCTCTGGATAAACTAAAATATTATTGATAATTCATGAACATATTCAATCAAGTGTATATTGTAAGGTTATATAAATTATCTATCAAGTCTTCAATACAAGTAAAATGAGTCAATGTTTTAAAAGTATTGTCCATTGCCAATTTTTTTCAATGAAATGCTAACAGAACCATTTTTCATCATAAAATAACCTTCATGTTCCTTTATTGCTCAGTGCTCTCTTGGAGAAATAGACTGCAGACTGTTAAAAGGACCAACAGAATGCTGTAGAGCAATACACATCTTTTGTCTTACCAAAATTATATTAAATACCATAACTCATATTACGAGTTTGAGTCTCTTGTTTATTCTACTACTTCACCTCCTCTCTTTTATTGCTGTCTTGATATTCTTGAAGGCTCTGTGTTAAAGATGTGCTTTCCTACTATTTGCATCTTATTCTGTTTCTTATCCAGGTGGCCTTTGAAAGGTGGCCCTCCCACTGAAAATGGAAACTGTACCACCTCACTGAAAAAAAAAAAAAGGCAAAGAATATTGATCTCTAGCAGAAGCTATTGAAGCTGTAAAACCAATCAAAAACAAAATAATAATTAAAAAAACTACACACGAATAAGACTAAAACTATAGAATTAATCATTAATCATTAATTATGTAAATAATCATAGTAATAATTGAGATGAATGAAACCAGCATTCAAATTCAATAACCCTGAAAAATCTATAATAAATAACAAAATATGAAAGGTTTAACTTACACACTTTCTATAATGATTTAAAATGAGATGTTTTTAAAATTCTTTAATTCAAAATAATACTTTTAATTTTTTATTAAGGGACTAACAGGAGGAGAATAATTGGAATAAAATTGCATATTGCAAGAGACTTCTTAGTGAAGAAAGATTAAAGAATTTGTGTGAATAAATCTGATTTTAACAGATACATCTTATTAAGAAATACAGTTTTAATTTAGGAAAACCATAGACATAGGCATTCTTATTGTCATGCTTCTGGGCTGAAATCCTATGTGTGCTGAAGTCAGTGTAAAATTCAGTGACTTCTGAAGCAATTGGGATGGTGAGAGCCAGTTTTCTGATGAATTTGTGTGAATACAGGAGTGTATTTAATTTCAGTTACCTCTGTAGCACCAGAAATAATCTTCAGTCTGTTAATGTTCATTTGATGAACAATGTCTACAGCAATAATTATAAAGGAACTTCTTTGACACGGAGAAGAACCATATTCAACATATACTCAAACACCTAATTAGCTACATCTTTTTTTTTTTTCACTAACATGTATCTCTCCTTCACTATTTCAGAAAAATTAAAAATCAATCCTGCACCACAGAAAATAACAGAAATATATGAATTAATTCACCTTCACATTCTACAGTTTTAATGATGGCAGATTGTCCTGGAGTTCCTTTTGTGGGTGATGTAACAGCAAAATGAATTTTAGGAGTAATTTCTAACTGAGAAGAAGATTCTGCTGTGTCTGACATCCAACCAGCCATGAAGGGAGCTAAATACAGTGGCTGCCCTGGAGAGAATCCAGCAGGCACCCCACATGAGAGCAGTATATAACAGATGGGACTAGGATGACTGATTTAATTAGAATATTTTAATAGAAGAATGGAGAAACATTGCACAGGACTTTCAGTTAGTAAAAAAAACTCCATTAAATTACCCAAATTAATTGTTCCATAGGGAGAATATGTCAAATAAAGCATATATCACTGTAATCTTGTCCCCTTTTTCTCTCTCTCTCTCCTTCTTTATTTTTATTTTTTCTCTCTTTGTTTCTATTTTTTTATTTTTATTTTATTTGGGGTAATTCCAATTATCATCATTAAATGACAGAATCAGTTAGTGGTAAATTATTTGCTATATTTCATGTAATGCACAAAAAAAAAACCAAACAAATATTGCCTCTCTCTTCTCTCTCTCTCTCTCTCTTTTCTAATACTAGACACTAAATTGTACCATATATTTGAATTGCTTTTTAGGTTTGAAGAAATTAAATTATATGGTTTCTTTACTTACACTATTTTAAAGAAGTATTTTAAAAAATCATGTGAAATCCTTGCAGCCATTCCAGTATTATCTCATTACATCATCACATGACAGAGGCTTCGTTAAGCTATATTTGAAGTTCCCAACAGAGATTACTTTAACTAATTTTAGCCAAATCTTCATTTCATATTTAGGTTCAAAAAAATCATGTTTTGTAAGGTACAGTGAGCCTACTGAAGATAATGAAAGAATGACATACCAAGAAGCTTAGCAACATAGTGTTTAACAGTAATTCAGTTGATGTAACAATGGCATTTATAGCAATTAACCATGACAGACTCTCCTATTCAGTAACTACTTAAGTGCCAGGAAAAACAAAAAGTCTAGCTAATGTATCCTGATAAACCTGTGTTGCTGTGGAGGTGTAGTTCACAATGAACATTGTTAGAAATTTAGTCAGCTGCATCACCAATCTATCTTCATATGAAAACAGTTAAGTCATTCATTTATTTTTATATTTACAGTTACTTTATGTTCTATAAAACACTGTTTGTCTGAGTAAGTATTTTAAGTAAGGATACACGTGTTACTCAGACTTTTTCGCTTCATGAAGATTTCTCCAAAACACCAATCTTCAAGTCCTTTTTACTTTTCTTGACTATGTTTAGCCAAGAATTTCATTCCACGATTTTGTAGCTCTTAGTTTGTTTTCCAAAAACTTTATATTATTCTTTCTTAGCCTTCAAGAATGCTCCATCATAAAAACACATACAGCCACACTCCATTCCATTCCATTTGTAGTTTTCTATGGAATACTTCAAAGTATGATTTATTTTTTTTTAAGCAATAAAGGGAAAAGACCCATGTTTTTCTGTTATGTGGGACATCAGTTTGAGCTTCTACTCTTTTCATTGTTGAATGATTAAATGTGACGTATTTGACTTTATTTTCTCTTATCTATAGTCAATCACTGAATATTTCAGCAATAGCCTAGTTCAGAATCACACACAGATTAAAACTTCTACAAAGCCATTCTCACACTGAGTCTCCCAGTAAAGAAATTACTGTAATATGCAGAACACAGATATGGTACAATTAATATCTAAAATGGAGAAGTTCAGATCAGAGTTTACAGCTGTTACTGAATCACTATGGCCAAGTGATTTCTGAGATTCTCTGAATTTTTGGAAGGAATTAACTTTTTTAAAGTTGTATTTTAATAACATTGCATACTGAATTTAGTTGTACATACTCAAATTCTACAGTAACGAAGTTTCTCCTGTTGCAGTAGAGGTACTTAATTTTCTAAAACAACAAAACACACATAGTTTTTCCTACTTTGGGTTACACCATTCTTAAGGGAGATAATTTCTTCATCTAATACCCATTAATTTAGGTTTATTTATTGTTGCCTACATGCAAATGAATTTGGAAACAAAACATTACTCAAAGTTTAAGAATAGGAGGAGAGCAGTGGATGTAGCGTGCCTTGACTTCAGTAAGGCTTTGGGCACTGTGTCCCACAATGTCCTTGTAACGAAGCTTAGAAAGTGTGGGGTAGATGACTGGACAGTGAGGTGGCTTGAGAACTGGCTGACTGGCAGAGCTCAGATGGTTGTCATCAGCAGTGCAGAGTCTAGTTGGAGGCTTGTAGTGTTTCCCAGCTGTCAGTACTGGGTCTGATATTGTTCAGCATCTCCATCAAGACCTGAGTGAAGGGATAGAGTCCAATCTCAGCAAGTTTGCAGAAGATACAAAGCTGGGAGGGTGTGCTGCCATTCAGAAAGACCTGGACAGACTGGAGAGTTGGGTAGGGAGGAACCTGATGAGATTCAACAAGAGCAAGTGTAGAGTTTTCACCTGGGAAGGAATAACGGAATGCACTATTACAGGTTAGGGACTGATCTGCTGGAAAGAAGCTCTGCAGAGAAGAACCTTGGTGTCCTGGTGGACTACAGATTGGCCATGAGCCAGCAGTATGCCCTTGTGGCCATGAAGACCAATGGAGTACTTTGTCCATTTCTGGGCTTCTTGGTTCAAAAAAAGACAGGAATTTCCTAGAATGAGTCTAGGAGAGGGCCACAAGGATGATTAGGATCCTGGTGTATCTCCCATATGAGAAAAGGCTGAGAGACCTGAGTTCCAGGTCTCTCAGCCTAAAGAAGAGAGGACTGAGAGGGGATTTCATCACAGTTTACAAATATCTGAAGTGCTGGAGTCAACTTGATGGGGGTGGTGTGCAGCAAAAGACTAAGGGAAAGCTGGCAGAAACTGGAACAGAGGAGATTCCATACTAACACAAGGAAGAACTTAACTGACAGTGACGGAGCACTGGAACAGGCTACCAGGGGGGGACTGTGGAGTTTCCTTTTCTGGAGATGTTCAGGACCAGTCTGAATGACTTCCTGTGCAACCTACTGTAGGGAATCTGCTTTTGTAGGGGGGTTGGATTTGATGATCTTTAGAGGTCCCTTCCAACCCCTATGATTCTGTGATTCTGTCTAGTGGTGTTAAGTATAAACTAAGTAAACCAATTCTCGGAAAATGTAAAATTAATTGTTTTCAAGGTCAGAACATGAGAAAACAGCCTCAGGTTCCAGCAGAGAAGGTTTAGATAACGTATCAGGAAGAATTTCTTCATGAAAAGGGTAGTTAGACATTGGAACATCCTGTGCATGGAAGTCATGGATTTAACTGCCCTGGAAGTATTTAAGAGACATACAGATGTGTATTTAGGGATATCATTTAGTGGTGAACTTAGTGTTAGATGATGGTTGGACTTGATGACCATAAGGATCTTTTTCAGCCTGAATGATACTATGATTCTAATTGAAAAAGATGTCTGAAAAACTAGTTACAAAACTGATATTTCTGTTCCTCAGACACCATGGGTGATCAATGATAACATGAAGAGTGTAATTTATTAACCCCATATTAGTCAGCTTTCTGCTTGGAGTTAATTTTCTTCAAATTTTACTTCATTTTTTATTATAATATGTGGAAATGCATGAAGAAGTAGAGGTATATTTCACCATAAGTTTGAAACAAGCCATCACATGATTAAGAAAAAACTCCATTAATGTCTGTACAAACAAGGACCACCCATGGTCTAGTTGATGTTTCATCTCAACATTTTCATAATTTTAGAAGTCATATTGTTTGTAAATTTTAGAGGAAAGGATGGAGAAATGAGAGGAAATTTGTTTTCTACATTCATTCATTCATTCATTCATTCATTCATTCATTCATTCATTCATTCATTCACTCATTCATTCATTTTAAATCTATAGAGTAATTAGGGCCACAGCTGCGATTACTGGATGCTCTGAAAATGGAAATAAATGATAAAGCTAAAATTTTGCTACAGTGTTTATATAATTTGAATTGTTTCCAATGACAATGAATCAGTATCTCATTTGGACAATATTATTTAGGAACATCTTTGTTTTCATTTGTGTATTGAATTGCATTTGCATTAGAATGCTTTTATATTCCTGAATTCATGTATTTCTGATTCAAGCGTAATATATTTTAGAATTCTAAATTAATGTAAAATGTACTTGAATTGTGAAAATTTGAAGAATAAAACAATATAAATTTTCTGAAACAAGCACAGATAATGGCTTTTTTAAAGTCCTCTATAACTGTCTGTATCTTCTACGATTTTTCAGTGTAGTTCTTGTTCACAAACTGGGAAGAAATCTAAAATATATAAATATCACTTTGCTCAAATTGTATGGAAATGCCTGATATTTTTAAACTATAAATTAAGAAAAGTTTCATCTCATGTATAGAACCTTGCATAAATAAGTGAACCTACATTTAATATTTCAAAAATATTTTGTGGTTACAAAAATTAGTTATTGTTAAGCAGGAACATGTATTGGATGGGGAACCACAAGTCATCAAATAGTGAAATTTGACATTCGACATTAGAATGGGATTGAAGGATCATTCTGATGGGAAAGGACCTTTGGAAAGACTTCAGCCCAACCTTGTGTACAAACAGTGCCATCTCTGAGATCATGGTGACCAAACTTTTTGTTATGCTAGCCGAACTGTTCTATCCCATACCTTTCTAGCCCTATCAAAAATAGAGCAGCATTTTAAGGGCATCAGCTATTCATATGCCATGAATTTTTATGGGTAGCGCTCTCACTTTCTCAAGTCATTGCTCATCATTTTGTTCCTTGGACCCATCCACTAATTGCAGAATCTGTGTGAAGCCTTGAGCAAAGAAGGTATTGAATATCTTATCCTTACCTGCGTTGGCTGCCACTACAGTCCCCAATTCAATAATGGGTCCATGTTTTCCTTGTTCATGCTCATACTCCTTATGTATTGACAGGTCTCCTTGTCTTGTTTATAAATAACAGATTCATCTGTGTATGACCCCCTGGTTAAAGCAGTACCAAGCACTTTCTGACATTCTCAAGTTACCACTTGTACTGCTTGCATTCCTCCTCATTTCGATGTCAACAGATGTCAGAGATGTTACAGTCTCCCTTGAAAAGTCTGTGATCTAGATATTTCTCCAGCACATTAAAGAAAAATGAATCTGCTTTCTTATTCTTTGTAGATGTTTAGTAAGACTCATGTTAGCCATTGTATCATTTGAACTGGACTCTGTGAGAGTAATTTATAGGCTCTTGATGAGAATGTAATCTATTTTGTAGAAGAGCTCCATACATCCAGTCTACTCCTTCACATACAGGACAACATCCATGCCTATCTTCCAGTGTGTCAACCACACAACACATCTTCATGCTGCCAGCAAACTTGCAGAGGGTACACTCGACCCCACTGTCCATGTCAAAACTGTTAAATAATTCTGGTCCCAGTACTGACCCCTGAGGAAAGCTGCTTATCACTTGACTCCTCCAGCTAGACATTGAGGTGTTGACCACAACTCTTTCAGTGTGAAGATACAGACAATTCCTTATCTACTGAGTGATTAATCTGTCAAATTAATATTTTTCTAATTTAGAGACGAGGATCTTATATGAGACGGAGTCAAATGCTTTGCACAAATCTAAGTAATCTTCCTGGTTTGGTTTTTCAGAATCATTTAAATATGTCTGTTCTGCTTGATAGCACACTGGTATTTTGGTGATTGATGGGTGCATGCACAGGGCTGGTCTGAGGCACTTTATGGGGAACAGCCACTGTCATTATAATGAGGTGGCAGGGGGTGGGACAAAGCCAGGACAGATGGACAGATGGCCTGAATTAGGCAAGGAGTTATTCCATACCATGTGACATCATGCAGAAGATCTTAAAGTTGTGGGGATTTGTCCATGGGGTGGCTGCTGCTTGGAGATTAGCTGCACATCAGTCAGTAGATAGGTGCTGATTAGTGGTGAGCAGTTGTGTTGTAGATATATGTATATATATTACTTCTTTTTTTTTCTTTTTTTTTTTTTCCCCTTTTCTTTCATAGTAAAATAGTTTAGAGATTTATTTTGTTTCAAACCGTCTCCTTCATCCCACTGTTGGGGGGAAGTGAAAACACACATACACGTTCCCGGGTTTCGGCACCACTTGAAAACACATTCACTCACACGTTCCCGGGTTTCGGCACCACTTGAAAGCACATTCACACACACACACAGACACACACACAATAGCAGCAAGAAAAGCCTTTTTTATTCAAAGGTATAGCACTACTTTTATAATACTTGTTATCCACTATTGTCATCTAAAGCTTACTCCCTTAATGCTGATTGGATATTTTTGCTGAGGCATGTAGCAGTGAAGCATGAAGCAGTATTTTCCATCTACTGACATATCAAAAGGTAGCTTATCGGATCATCTTAGTTTGCCATTTTCCCTGCGTCACGGGTACATTCTTTGGTCAACTTGTCCCTATTCCTTCGGGGAGGGGGCCTTTCTCGTTACACCTCGTATCCTCGCAACCGCCTATTACAACAGGGGAAGTGAGTGAATGGTTGTATGGTGCATAGTTACTTGCGAGGTTAAACCACAAGTCTTTTTTGGAGCCTAACATGGGGCTCAAAGGGTTGAGATAATAGCTGATCTGATCAGAGTGTATTTGAAAAAAAAATGTTATAAGTGTTATAGTAGTTTAATAGCTGCTGGCCCCAAAGTTTTTTTTTTTAATTATTATTCTTTTATTTCCAGAGATCTTTAGATTTTCTTTTCATGGGACTATATTATTTAATAACTTACTTGCAATATATGATCCTTTTTGTGTAGTTTGCTATTTCTGGGGGTTGGATTAACATTTTTCTGTACAATGTAACACTGGTCAGAAAATTAATCTGGTATTTGTATTCGATACTGCCGTCATCTTTGTACTTTGGGAACCATATTTGGGAAACTATTAATAACTGCACTCTATATTTTGTTTCCTCAGGGAGACGTGGTATTGAGGAGACAAGGAAGAATGTTCACACCATCATCTTCCTATTACTGTGTCTACAGAATGTGTTTCAGATTTTGTTTTAGCTTAAATAACTGTTGAAAGAATACCACCAGAAATCTCCCTCTGGGCTTAACAGTTCTGAGTTGCTAGTGTTGGGTGGTAGGGGCAGGTTACCAGAAACAGTGGACATCATCAGTGTTTTCAAACTTTACCCCTCAACATCTGCAGTGGGCAGGTTCCCAGACAGAGAAGATGGTCTGATTCTACTACTGAGGTTGATAACGAGCCTTTTTAGTTTGTATTCAAGAGAACTGAGTGATGAATACAATAACCAGAACTAAAGGGGCCTTGCCTCCAGCCAGGCGGAGGAAAGGGACAAATGGGTTTGTGGAACTGTGTGGATCTGATGGCTTGGCACATCACAACCACAGGAAAATAAGGCTATAGTGCACTCTGGTGCACAGTGTACTCTAATGCCATCGAGTTATAACAGGGCAGAACACTCCTGTGTTTCTGGAGTGACAAGGATCTCGAGCACTAACTGTTCTGGAGGCTGAAGAAAGCCTAATCAGAAATGAGTGGGAAAAGCATCCCACTGTGATCACCTAGAGGCTCAGTGTATCACTGGTATAGACTACCTCAAGAGAGGGAACTCCAAGGATCCAAAAGAATACTGGTGGGCCTCCAGAATAGCTGCCTTGGAAACAGATGACAAAAAACAGATATCTACCTTGCCAGTTTCTCAGACAACCCTTCTGTTGTGGGGTTGCTAAAATTAGAAGAATAGCAGGTGCCAAGTGCTACCATAACAGTGCACCAGAAGAAATGTCATACCAACCAAGACTTACTGATTCCTATCCATAAGCTGATTCATCAACTGGAGAGCCAAACATTAACCAGTAAGACTCACTCACAATTTCACAGTCTTGTTTGACCAGTGTGAAAGTCTAACGGAGAGTGAAAGCTAACAGTGGGCTATCATGGCCTGAATGAAGTCACACCACTGCTAAGTGTTGCTGTACTGGACATGCAAGAACTTCATTATCAAGTGGAGTAAAAGGCAGCCAACTGACATGCCACAATTGACATCATGAATGCATTTTTCTCAATCCCTCTGTCTGATGTGGAACATTCTTTGACTTGAGGATCCCTCCACTCCTCCTCAAGCCTTTGTCCTTTACCAAAAGGGAATAGAAGAAAACTCTCCACTCATACTACTAGTCTCCATTATCTGCTTATTTCTGTCAACATCAGATTCATAGTCATGATGGAATATGGCCATCCACATGGAGAGTAATTTGGATTTGGTAATCTGTACATTGAAACAAAAATGTAATTTAATGATATATAGAAAGAAGTAAATTTTGACTCAATCTTCAAAATTGGAAACGAATTCAGGAAAGATAAGACTTTGAGCGAGGAGTGTGATTTATAATAGGATGTCTTACAATGTTAAAGAGATCAGAGCTGTACGCTGCAATGAAAACATCAGGGTTTTTTTTTTTGCCTATTATGCTGCTGCTATTTTGATTGCCATAATACAGTCCTCAGAACTGAAACCAGTCATGATTAATACTAACTTTAGAGTTTCTTTGCAATACCTATAGCGTTGAAGCTTCAATTTATTTTTAAATCTTAATACAACAAACAAAGCCAAGATACTGATTAACCAGTAATTTTTCAAAATATCTAGTGGTTTCTGTCCCTTAAAAGTTGTTTCTGTGAAATCCTAGTTTAGTACTGTAAAAGCCAGAAGAATTTTCTTTGACTGTCTTATGAAAGAAAGTAAAATTGACTGGCAAAGAAAACTCTTGACGAGAAGCCTGATTAACACATTTCATGTGATCCTATCCAGTACAGAAACTGTATAGTCTCCAGTGAAACAACCCACTTAGATTAATCAAAGCTTGAAATAAAATACATAAATTTGGCAAAAGCTATCTATGAAATGCTGAGCTATCTTAGCAAAAGATGATCTAATGCATACTCAGAGTGAAGGAAGATTTTATGTTAATCTTGCATGCGGCTCTTCTAATGCCTGTTATTCTGTTATTTCACATCTCATGCTCTGCTCAACTTCCCATGAAGGCAGACAGCAGAGTTAATGTTTGAGCATTCACTAAATGTCAAGCTAGGCCATATATTATTCATTATATTTTATTTTTTTGTGAAAGAAAAAGCCTTCTAGGATTGATCATTCTATACAGCGCAGGTATCTACACATTTAAAAAAGGAAAAACATAGCAATTCTTTTTCTTCCCCAGCTGTATTACAAAAATTCTATTCCATTCCATATTTAACATTGCACTGAAGAGTATATCATGATGAACAGTCTAATGCTGAACCCCCATTTCTGTATTTCCTCAAAATAAAGAGTAAATGTTTGCCTTTTTGGAACAGTCAGACAATTCAAAAATAAATATCTATACAATGGCCTAATTTTCAGTTTAAATATTTCAAGGATCATAATACCTAGTACAGTCATGACTATAGAAGTCTAGAGAATTAAGGGTTTATTTTGCCCATGTAAATTGTGAAGTGTTTGCATACACATAAGCAAGGAATGCTGAATTATCAAAAGTATTAGTTTATCTGGGGCTTTATAATTTTGCCTTTATTCTCTTTTTGAATTATGCATAAGCTAGTGGCAATTTAGAAAAAAGACTGTTTATATGTATCTTTTCTAATTTTAACGTACAGTTAGTTCAGTTTCTATTAGTTGCATTTGCCTAATCCTGCTTGGATTGAAGGGAGGAAAATAGCTCTGTAGAAAAACTTTCACAATATATTTTACCCTTTTTTTTTTCTCTTAATTTAGGATGATTTTATGAAAGAATGATTTTACATCGTCAGTGCTGTTCAATGAGACTAGAATTATTAACTGTCAGTGACAATCTTGGCATCATATAGTACAGGGCTTTTAAAAACCCTACGAAGAGAGAACTTCCTTCATTATGAAGTATTTTAAATCACAAAAGTGACATTGTACAATTAATGCACAAGATATTGCCTTGAGTGCCTAAAATGAAACATTCCTGACCACCCAGTGCTATTACTCTTATCTATGCTGTGATGTCTAATATTACTGGCTTCTGAAGTTTTTTCCTTGACTCACAGCGTTAATAACATCTAGAAAAGAAAGAATAAAAAACAGTCAACTTGTGGAATGTCTTTAAAAATCTGAGATATCTGAATTTTAGTTCTGATAAATGTTTTTAATTTAATACTAAAAACATCAGTATTTCATTTTAATATAATACACAAAACCACCTAAGACTCAAAATTATTAATGCATTGTTTTATTGAGATTTTGTTTTGCTTTGTTTATTTATTTATTACCCTCAGGTAACACCCTTGCTTAGCAACCTGTTTAAGTCCTGGTTAAAAATAAAATATTTGAGAAATCTCACTCAAATCAAGCCTTATTTTTCTGTACTTTCTCACTAATTATTGCCTAGACCTTAAAGCAGGTGTAGACAAGTGGTATATGACATTATGAGCTGCTAAAATATCTATAAAAATACTTCATTTAAAAATAAGTGTTTCTATAATAAATAAAATTATTCCCCTGAGCTTTCTTATTTGAATGTTCATAGAAGTGATGTGAATAATGAATTGACAAAAAGGTTGGTGTTGTTACAAATTACTAAGGATGGTTTTAGTAAAATTGGTATACCAAGACTAGTCACAGAAATGTCTCACAACACTAATTGACCAGGTAAAAATTCTGGATGAAATTTAAGGTTGATAAAGTCTAAGTAAGCTATATAAGTAAACACCTTTATCTTTCACACAGAATGATGTTTTCTGAATTAATTATTACTGCTTAGGAAAAAAATGTTTTCAAGAAATAAAATAACACTTTTGAATTTACTTTGGCAGCAGTAGAAAGCAAAGCCGTAAAGATCAATGAATAAATCTATGATAACTCTGTGTACAGTTTTGGTCCCTTCATCTCTAATATGTTACTTTGGGCCTAGAAAATATGTGTATAATGGCATCCTCAGTTATCAGAGGTCCAAAATGTCTTCCAGAGAAGGCAGATTTAATAGAGTAGAAAGACTGAAAGGTGGATATGACATAAAAATCCTAAGTGGATCAGAAAAGGTAAATTATTCACTGTGTAGTTTAACATAAAAAATTGTCAGCTACAAATTTTACACACTTTTTACATTAAATATTGAACAACATGATTATATTACATTTCAGAACTTATTCTGCAAATATGTGGAGGAAAAAAACACTTTTTTTGGTGTTTATTAAAACAAAACTGTAAACAGTATTTCCAGGCTGAGAATTAAGTAGACCTCTGTCTTTAATTTCAGAAGTTCAGAAAACATGAGTATGGTTATCTCAGGCTTTATATTCTTTCCTTAAACATCCATTAGGACCTTTTAACCACGTAAGTGCACAGTGTTAAATAAGAGGCTCAAGAACTGACTCTGGACGAGTGCTGTAGAATGTCCTGTATTCAGAATGTATATTTTTCTAAGAGAAAGTGTGGGATATGAGTTAATCTAACAGCCAGAGGCCATCCAGTATTTGAATTAGCTCCCTATCCTTCATCTGTTTCTCTATTAACAGTTGTCCATCTATAGCAATATGGGTGTACTCCTAGGTTGAAGCTACAGATGAGATGTCCACCAGGGATGAGATCACCTATGCTGGTTAGGATGGGTTTCTAGTGATTTCAAGGGCTCTAGTTTCTGTCAGGAGTGGACAACTATGATGAACTAAGAATCAAAGCATCCATTTTCCATTCTCATCATTCAGCTGAAGGGACTTCTTGGCTGGATTGCGATTGGCAGTAAAAGCAGCATTTAACTTACTCTCTAAATTTGCTTTGTCACTCACGCTGGTGAAAGCCACTTTCTTGACATTTAGAATCCATAACAGAGGCTATAGGAAATTCTACAAATGGTGTGGGATGGAAAACTGTCATTCATCAACTATAATAGATAAATACATGTGATTTAAAATAAAGGTGCTTAGTTCTCTTTCAGAGTGTTCTTCCACAAGAATCTGAGTAAATCCTTAAAAGCTGATATAGCTTAGGGCAGGCTTCCACATATTGTAACACTACATCTGAACATCTAGTAAAAGAGCAGCAGAACAATCAGGAAATTCAGAGGTGAACTGAAAACAATCATAAACTTTTCATGATTTGTTAAACCAAATGATCTAGTACTACTGATGTTGTGTTATTTCTTTTTAGCTTATGCACGAGTTTTTTCTCATCTGTTTTTAGTTTGTTTCTAAATTTTTAATATTTTCATTGTATTTTAATAATCTTTTGACAGATGTAAAGAAGAAGGATGGAAATTTCTTCCAGCATGCACAATAGATAACTGCACTATGGGGATTTTACTCTGTATTTTATTCTGCAGGCAGTGTGTACCAAAATCTGTAAGTTTCAGAAGAAAATACCATAAAATAATTGAATAGAAAGGAGGTTAACATGCATTTATATTGTCTTTTATATTTTTAATCTTGGACTCCTATTTTTTCTTTAAAATACAGACAATCCATGAGTTCACTGCTTGGAAAAGCTGAGTCAATGCAGAATACTGTAAATGTCTACAATTAAAAAAAACTCAAAAACTAAAATAAAACAACAACAGCAAAAACCAACCAACCAAACAAACAAACCTACAACAACCACAACAGCAAAATTAATTAGATGTGGAGAAATCTTTGGCATTACAAGGCCCCTACTTCTCAGTGGGACAGGAAAGGCTTCCAGCAAAACTATTTGCCATATCTTTTTCTAAATTTATGATTGATTTCTTGAATCAAATGCCTTTCTAACAATCTGATGGAAAAAAAATGCATTTTTACCCTACTGCATTTCTTTTTCCTCTTTTTAATAATTTTTGCTTTTATGTTTTTTTCTGCTTCATTACTGTAACAATCATTTTATCTGCTATTTCAAATAATTATATACGCAATAACAGTTTAGATTTTAGATCATTTTTATAACATTTCTGCTTATTGATTTTTCTGCTGTGCATGTTTTGCTTTATTAGAGTTTTTTAGAACTTAATACAAATTCACTTTCAAAAGCAAAAACTTTGCCTTCACCATGGAACTAATTATATTATAACAAATTAACAGTTGACTGCAAGAAATAATTCAAACCTACTCTTAATACAGGTTCTGAGAAGTTAAGCTGAAGATCCTTTCCACACTATAATTATCAGAATGTATGTATCATTGTATGCAGTAACAATTCAGTCAGGTTATTTTGAAGCAAAGGAAATCTGGTTCATAATTCAAACAAGTAAGAAATTAACATAATAGAAAAAATACCAGAACCAGAAGACAATCAAAAACTTCAGAATTTACTGACAGCTCCTATAAATGTTTGCAGATTACACCAAGCTGGCAGGAAGTGTCAATCTGCCTGGGGGTAGAAAGGCCCTACAGAGAGATCTGGACAGGCTGGATCTCTGGGCCAATGGGATGAGGTTCAACAAGACCAAGTGCCGGGTCCTGCACTTTGGCCGCAACAACCCCAGGCAACGCTACAGGCTTGGGGCAGAGTGGCTGGAAGGTTGTGTGGGGGAAATGGACCTGGGGGCACTGGTCGATGCTCGGCTGAGCATGAGCCAGCAGTGTGCCCAGGTGGCCAAGAAGGCCAATGGCATCCTGGCTTGTATCAGAAATAGTGTTGCCAGCAGGAGTAGGGAAATCATTGTCCCTCTTTCCTCAGCCCTGGTGAGGCCGCACCTCGAGTACTGTGTCCAGTTTTGGGCCCCTCACTGCAAGAAAGACATTGAGGCCCTGGGGCGTGTTCAGAGGAGGGCGATGAAGCTGGTGAGGGCTCTGGAGCACAGGCCTTATGAGGAGCGGCTGAGGGAGCTGGGGTTGTTCAGTCTGGAGAAGAGGAGGCTCAGGGGGGACCTTATTGCTCTCTATAACTCCCTGAAGGGAGGTTGTAGTGAGCTGGGGGTCAGCCTCTTCTCCCTTGTAACTAGTGACAGGACGAGGGGGAGTGGCCTCAAGTTGCGCAGGGGAGATTTAGGCTGGACATTAGGAAACACTCCTTTTCTGAAAGAGTGGTCAGGCGCTGGAATGGGCTGCCCAGGGAGGTGGTTGAGTCACCGTCCCTGGAGGTGTTCAAGAAACGTTTAGATATAGCGTTGAGAGACATGGTTTAGTGGGGTTATTGGTGGTAGGTGGATGGTTGGACTGGATGATCTTGTAGGTCTTTTCCAACCTTGCTAATTCTATGATTCTATGATAAAGCACTAGCTGATTTCTCAAGGAACTTTTTTTTCTGATTTTGTCAAAAAAACAAACATACTACAATGACAGGTTCACAGCTTTACATGTAGGGTTCTTTATACTGAAAACAGCAGCAAAAACAGTTAACAGCTTAATATGTGCAAAAAAATTCCATTTAGCTAAAAAAAACCCCTCTATTTGTATGTTTTATGTCAAGACAGCTCCATTGCTTATTTCATTACTTGCTCAATTTAACAAGTTAAAGTAATAAAATCCAGACCATATTTTATGTCTTGTCATCACTGTCATCATATACATTGTTAACTTTATAGATTTACAAAATCATCTAAATATTTCATGATACAATTTCTTATGGATTCTCAGTTTCCTCTCTAAAACAAGAAGAAAAGCATTCAGGAAACTTCACATATGGAAATGCACGTATTAATTTGTCATTTAGTGCATATTTATCAACCAAATTGCACACTGTTACCTTACTTATTATGTTAAAAACCTTTGTTAAAAACAGTGATGCCAAAATATAGTGTTCTTCATTTTTATGTTATTTTTTATTTTTCAAAGACTTTTTTTTTTAAAGCTTATTATATTTACTATATTGTGTTTCTAAAAGGCAAGAAATTTCGAAAGGTTACAACAATATCTAGCACAGTGTAATCAAAGAATTATTTTGCTTTGTTGCATTTTAGCTGTGGCATGTTCTTAATGAAACTATATCACTGATGGAACAGGTAGAGTAGCAACTCATTACCATGGCAATAATTTTAAAATATTTTTGCCCATAATTTTTCTGATACTACATCAGTTGAATAAAATGTACTTGAAGTCATGCAAATTTATAGTTTTTGATTTTTTTTTAATTTCTTTATAATGCACTCTATCTAGTAAAACAGAAAACATACATGTTTATACATGATTATGACAATTCTTACTTGATAGGAATGTATCTGTGTCCATTCGTAGAACAAATGTTTGCATTCATGGGAAAAATATAAATATTTAATGTCCTAGTGCACTGAAGATAGATGAAAGAAATCTTTGTCTTTACTGCATTTACCACGATTAATTTTACAGCTTTTTAAGATAACTCCTCCTGATTGTATAATTAATGAAAATAACTAGTTTCCTGTGCAGCCTGAAATCTGCTCTCCCTGTACTCAGTGTTAAGGCTTTGGTGGCAGTTTTCCTCCTGTCACCAAAGATTTTAAATTCATCTATTTCATGATCACACTGTCCAAGACAGTCATCAATCGCCACTTCACTCACAAGTAACAAGTCACAAGTCCACCAGTGCATCTTTCCTCATCAACTCCCTTAGTACTTGTACTAGAAAGTTGCCATTAAGGTAATTTAAGAATCTCATGGACATGTTTGTATTAACTAAATGGTGTTTTCAGTTAAGGTCTGGCAAGTTGAGATTCTCCATAAGGACAAGGACAGTTGATCTAGAGATTTTGGTTATTTCCTTAACGAATGATCCATTAGTGCCGTCATCCTGGCTGAGTGGACTATAGTAGATGCCTACAATGACATCCACTTTATTTGTTTGTCCCATAATCCAGGTAATTTCAACCTGTGGCCCATGGGCCACATGCAGCCTGACATAGCTCATACTGTAGCTCACTTCCTTGTGATGCCTTGTGTCATCTGCCCAGCCAAGTGGCCCAGCCTAGTTCTAGGCATGCGATCATTGCCAAGCAACAATTGCAACATCACTATGTGATTGGCACTGTCTTGACCAAAACTGGAACAACATTATGGCAAATAATTTTGTACATTTTGGCTAAGCACAGTCCTGTGAACAGCAAAAAATAGGCAGCCATGCTTTCCATTTTGATAAAGGAATTTGAAAATGCATTTTAAGATTGTTGAAAACAATCCTTTCAGTATCTAAAATGGAGCTACAGGAAAGAAGGAGACAGACTCTTTAGCAGGGTCTGTTGTGACAGGACAAGGAGAAATGGTTTCAAACTTAAAGAGGGTAGATTTAGGTTGGATATCAGAAAACAGTGAGGGTGGTGAGGCACTGAAACAGATTGCCCAGAGATGTGGTAGATGCCTCGTCCCTGGAGACTTTCAAGGCCAGGCTGGACCATGCTCTCAGCAACCTGATCTAGCTGTGGATGTCCATGTTCATAGCAGGTGAGTTGAACTAGATGACCCTTAAAGATCCCTTCCAACTCTAAGGATTCTATGATTCTATGAAAAAAATCACCACTTTTTAGGTATATTTGCAATTTTATTTTCAGTCTACATAAAAAAATTACCTGCAAATTTTCAAATGGAATGTATAATTTTGCGACTGGATATTCAACTCAAAGTAAAAGTTGATTATGTATCTTTACTAGACTTTTACAAGACCGATCATACCAGAGAAAAATATTCCTCAATTCACAATCGCACCTTATTCACGTCATTGATTTTGGCAGCATGAAGTTTGTGAAAAAATATTTTCAAGAATGAAGTACAAGAAGAGTAAAATTTCATCAAAAGTCTCTGATGAATACCTTGAGAACTCACTAAGAATTGCAATCAATTCCATTGAACCAGATGGATGCAGTACTTTCACAAAAACGTGATAAAATATCCCACTAGTTTTATGTTTTGGTTGCTCTCTTTTTTTTTTAATAAAAAATATTAAAGATTAAGTTTTGTTACATATATATTAACTATAATATATATTTTATGATAACTGCTCCAAAAATAATGCCTGCTGTTTTATTATGTTGTCCGACAATGTCAGAGACAAATATTGGTGGTATGGCAGTAGAGGTTGAACCTTCCCACCAATATTCCATTATATTTTGTTGCCATGCAACAGATGGTAGCAGAGGGGCAGTCTGACTAAGTGGTTTCTTACACGGGACTGTGGATGAAGCAGAGATGTGTCACTGAATTTCTTCATGAAGAAAAAATGATACCTACTGATACTCATCTGCACTTGCCGAACATTTATGGAGCGATACAGTGATGTGAGCAGTGAATGAAAAGTGGATGTGAGCATAGCGAGGCAGTGGCTGGTACATTTCAGCAATGCTGACAGCGACAGTGGGTCACTTCTTTTGGTGCAGATTTTCACGAGTGCGGCATGCAGGCTCTGGTTCACTGCTGGCAAAAGGTCTTAGCTAATGGGTGTGACTATATGAAAAAGAAATGCTTTGTATCTGAGAATTTACTCTATCAAATAGTGTTATTGTGCTCTTTGTATCTGTTGTAGTTTCCAGGGATATAAATGGAAAGCATTAGTTTTGGTGCAACCTAAGTATATGTAACCCAGGACAATTGCTCTCTTGCAGTGTGGCCCAGGCAAGTAAAAAAATTGGACACTCATGCCTTAATCATTACCCAGAGGCTCTCAACCACATTTTTGCACCTCAATTGTATGGATTTTTTGTTCATTTAAACTTTGTATTTCAATAAGGTCAGAAGCTATGGCCCTTCAAAGATTACCATGAAAGAATGACCAGCAAATATATACTTTAGCTTGATTCCTAGATCAGCTAATGAAAGTAGTTATTACAGTAAACATGTAGCATGTAACACATGACATTCAATATCTGAAATGTCATCCAACATTCTATGTCTCCAGACCACACCTTATAACTTCAGATTTACAGGTATTGTAAGAAATATCAAAATCTTTTTATGCATAGTATCGACCAAAATTTATGGTTTGGGCTCCAAAATAATTCATTGTAAAAACTGAAAGTGATGATACTTTCGAAAAATTTATTTCAGTAAGATGAAGTTTTCTGACTTTACATGAGTGGCACACTAACTAGTGAGAAGGCTCTTAGGAAAACATTATCTAGAAACAATTGAATAATTTCTTATTGGATGATCTACTGTAGCATTTCCTAGCTCATGAACTAATCTCTATGCTTTTACTATTGGCTAATTTTTAATCAGTAGTAGAAGCACACCTAAATAGTATACATTTCTTGAAAATCATGAGCTGCATCCTAGTAGCACTTTAACAATGTTTTTGCAGCTTAAGAAAGGGCCTTGTATAAGAAAAATGGATTTTTGCATCACGTTCATCTTGGGATTAATTTTTTGTAGTAGAAAGAATTTCTAATATAAAATGATCCCTTAGTGTAAGTTGCTCAGTACAGAATGATACTGAGAACTTTCAAGTTGTTTAAGGACAAGTATGCTCATCTCCAAAGCTGTTTGTACTACCAGTGCATTTCTTCATATATATCCTCAGAAAAACTTTTGAGTATTTACTGAGGTTCTGAAACTTAGGGGTTAAGCCTGTACATGGATTGTATCTTACCTTATTTGTCAAAGTCAAACCTGTTTCTACTCTGCATTTCAATTTCAGCATGTTAAATTGCTTTCTGCTGCATAGAAATCAAAGTTGAAAGATCAGAGATATTTGCCTTGGCTTCTGAGAGGTCAGTGTGTTGTTTCTTTTTTGGAGGGAAATGAAAGAATGAAGACATATAATGTTTCATTAAGTTTGCTTTTATGTAAAATATACACACAGTCCAAAATGACTGTGTTTTTGAACAGAGGTATCAAGTAGACAGAAAAGACTTTAGTAATCCTCAGTGTTTGAGTTGCCAGTAAGCTGCAATGGAGCAGCGGTGTATAGCTTAACCTACTGAGCCCTTGTTTTAATAACAAGATGCTCTTCTTATCGGTCAACAGCAGTTGAGCTGGTGATCCAGGTGTCACTTCAATCTTATGTTCATAGATCTGGACTTGTAATTCTACGTGAATTTTGCATCTTGTGAAACTACTGTAATATTCAATAAACAGTATATTTGGAAATACAATAATTTTTCATTATGCAAGCATGTGCCACTGACATAATACTTCATCATGATATTCAAAAATGTATTCTGAATGTTACCAGTAGCATAATGAACTACAAATTTGGCTATTCATTTAATGAAATAGATAATTCATAAAATTAACATAATTGTTTTACCTAATCAATACAGTATAAACATTTCTTAATAACTTTTGTTATGATTTGTAATAAATGAATGTTCTCTTTTTACTTACAGCAGAGAATAGAAGATCAAAATAATGAGTATTGTCAAATATTTGTAATACGTATTAATTAATCAGGTGGAGAATGGCTTCAGAGCAGCTCTGAGGAGAAGGATTTGGGAGTGTTGGTTGATGAAAGATTCAACATGAGTGGGAAATGTGTGCTTGCAGCCCAGAAGGCCAACCATATCCTGGGTTGCATCAAGAGAAGTGTGACCAGCAGGTCGAGGGAGATGATTCTGCCCCTCTACTCTGTTCTCGTGAGACCCCTTCTGGAGTACTGCGTCCCATTCTGGGGATCCCAACACAAGAAGGACATTGCGCTGTTGGAGTGAGTCCAGAGGAGGGCCACAAAGATTATCAGAGGGCTGGAGCATCTCCCCTACGAGAACAGGCTGAGAGAGTTGGGACTCTTCAGCCTGGAGAAGATAAGGCTCTGAGGACACCTTATAGTGTCCTTCCAGTACCTGAAGGAGACCTACAGGAAAGCTAGGGAGAGACTTTTTATAAGGGCAGGTAACAACAGGATGAGAGGAAATGGTTTTAAATTTGAAGAGGATAGATTTAGACTAGATATTAGGAAGAAATTCTTTACTGTGAGGGTGGTGAGACACTGGAACAGGTTGCCCAGTGAGGCTGTGGATGCCCCCTCCCTGGAAGGATTCAAGGCCAAGCTGGATAGGGCTTTGAGCAGCCAGGTCTAGTGGGAGATGTCCCTGCCTATAGCAGGAGGGTTGGAAATAGATGATCTTGGATGTTCTTTACAACCCAAATCATTCTATGTTTCTATGATTTGTTGATAATATATGACTAAATATACTTTTTGCTCTATATTACTTCTACAGTTCTGGTCTATGCTATATTGATATACTCATTTTCTTCAGGATAGATTTAATGTTGTATTTTATGGAACAACGTGGATACTTACAGTCGCACTAAGGGAAATAATATATTTCTTTGCTTGCTGTGATTTTTTTAAACGTATGGAAATAAATACGTTTCCTACTTCTCTGAATTAACATATATATTATACTTAAACTGTGTCCATGCTTTAATTGTTATTTTTCTTTATTTTAGTACTCCCACTGCTACCATGTAGATCTTAGAATTACATTAAACACAAGGCATATGGATCTACTTAACATGGTTTCACATTAAATTTGTACAGTTCTTGATCTTCCCACTACATAATGGCACTTTTTTTTTGTTGCCAACAAATTCATGGCCTACAGCTGACTGCTTTTATAGCTTTTAATTAAAGTCTGAAGTGGAAAGTGTCTATTAGTCAGTGTGTGAAACCAGTCATAAAGAAGAAGTTATACAAACTGCATAAGATGGATAACATTTACATCACTTTTCCCACCTTTGTCTTCATGATGAAGAGAAGCTCATTCAAGTTAATTATGTCAAAGTGGGAGGTCTAGGAGGCAGAGACTATTTTGACAAATGCCCTCAATTATTAAAGACTTACAAATAAATTTGCAAGCCAGGATTTTATCAGCATTTTATTGGCTTTCACAGAATTGTTAGAGAATCTCTTCCTACAGTTTGTAGACTCATTTTTATTCACATGATACTTTTTCTTTTAGATTGATAACTGACCTTGTCTGTTCTGCTGCAGATTTATAATATTTTTTTTCTGAATAAATGTCTATTTTCAGAATGTCTGAAACCTAGACATGCATTTCCACTTGTGAATTTAAAGAATGTTCATTTGTCATGCACTCTGTAAAACACTTCCATTAGTTTATTTACTCTATTAGTATGAAGGAGTAAAAAAGTGGAAGAACTGACTATTAAAAGGAAGTTTCAGATCTTCTTCCCATGAGCAGTATTGTTGCTTTATTGCCTCATAAACTGACACTGAAATTTGTCTCATTCTCTTACAGTCATCCCCTCTTCCAATTTACAAGCACACTGCTAAAATAAAAAGATTTCAAATAATTTAAGAAAAATATTAATAGACATTTAACTACTTTTGCCAAATAAGATTTGGTTCCTCTGGGGAAGAAAGAAACAAACAAACATCAGCAACAAAATAAACCAGCAGTCGCAGTCTGGTACTGCCTCCCCTCCCCTCCCCTCCCCTTCCCTCCCCTCCC
>NC_034409.1:139550559-139782955 GCF_002078875.1 Numida meleagris | reverse complement strand
TCTCCCTCTCCCTCTCCCTCTCCCTCTCCCTCTCTTCTTTCTTTCCTTTTCTTTCTTTTTCAAAGTTTTTTCAGTTTAAGGATTTGGGGCAGTTAACACCAATAGGCACTACCTATGGATTGTCAAATTAAGAGGTGTATAGATTATAACACTATGAAACTTACATTGTATTTCACTGAAGGCCTTTCATCTTAGTATAGAAGATGAGCTCTCCATTACTTAAGTCTCCAAAGTTTGTAAGTATTTTGTAATTACACAAAATGCTATGTATTCCAGTATCACGTATCATTGTGTAAACTGCTTTTGTTTTTTGTTGACATTCTAGTTCCTGGAGCAGCTGAATTCCAGTACAGTAACAGGTATTCATATCTTGTATTACAGGAGATGGTGATTTTGATTTTACTTTTTACTGTGGATAAAGATTGATTAGCTTGCTTTATGATGCATTTGTTAAAGATCTGAAAATAATTCAGCTGCATGGTGCCAACTTTCCTTTTGCTCAACTCTTTCTTTCACTGCAAAGAAAACAGCAACTACAACAAAAAGATGTATCATAGCTTTGATTTGATTTGTGATCATGTTTCCATGGAAATATAACTCCAAAGAAGAGTATATAGAATCATAGAATCATAGAATAGTAGTTGGGGTTGGAAAAGATCCTTATGGTCATTGAGCCAACTATCAACATCAGAAATCCACTGTTAAACCATATTCTGAATTGTCACATCTACATGTTTCATAAATACCTCTAGGAATGTCAATTCCACCATCTTCCTGGGCAGCCTGTTCCAATGCCTAACCATCTTCTTCATTAAGAAATTCTTCCTGATACCCAATCTAAACCTTCCCTTTTGCAACTTGGGGACATTTCCTCACATTCTATCACTTGTCACCTGGGAAAAGATCAACACTGTGCTGGCTGAAACCTCCTTTCAGGTAATTACAGAGAATTCTTAAAGCCTCCTGATAGCCTCCTTTCTTTAACAACTCTAGTTACTTTAGCCATGCTACATATGTCTTCTTTTCTTGTCCCTTCACCAGCTTCATTTATCTTGTCTGGACACATTTAAGCAATTTCTTCTAGTAGTGAAGGGAGGTGCCCCAAAATTGAACACAATACCCAAGTTTGCTGAGTACAGAGAGACAATCACTTCCCTAGTTCTGCTGGCCACACTATTTCTGTTGCAAGCCAGGATGGCGTTAGCATTCTTGGCCAGATGGGAACACTGTTGGCTCATGTTCAGGCAGCTGTCAACCCTAACCATTTTTAGTAGACATTTTAAAATAACTCTGGTCTCTTAAATGATAAAAGGAAATAAGACTGCATTTGGAAGATAAAAGTAAATGCATTATTCATTATAATTTTCATTCATAATCAAACCATAGTGTTCCTGACTGTAAAAATATGCAACAGTCTGTATGCAATGTGTGTCATTTTGTGTTAGCAGCTTTTTTATCTATCAGGAACAGAATATGTGTATAAAACAAAAATTAATAGTTTATTAATTTCTTTTTATTAAAAGAAATCTAATAATTCTCAATATCTAAGCACCCGGGAAGATCAGTATTCACAATTATATCCAGTTTGGACTTTCAGAGTCATTGCAACTACTTGGACGTTCAAAATCGAGTTATAGAACTAATGTGTGTGATAAAACTTCATTATATAATAAACAGCTGGTTTGAAAATAATTTTTTAAAACATGAATTTTGTAGCAAAAAATCTTGGAAGTACTGAATTTTAATGAGTAAGGTGCAAAAGGAACATTGCTTTTATTGGACAATATAAAAGATGAAAAATTGTTCAACAATACACAGAACTAGTAGTAACTTAATTACCTAATTCTTCATCAAAGGGTTTTAGGAAGTAATAGCAAGAAATACTGATTTTCATAATTTTCTGACAACTAACCTGTGCCAAATTTTTATACTATTTAAAGCTGCTAAATCTTACCTGGAGGTGAAGAGGATACAATACTGGAGTCCCATCCAACCCCAAAGTTCAAGGGTCTGAAGAACGATTCCAAATACAGAGAAGGGCCTGAAGCTACTTTTCATTTCCTCTGAGGGGACTTGTGGGGGCTGTATCAAAAAGGTGTTTTCTTTCACAGTAGACTCATAGAGATGAGATTATTTTATCTAGAGGTCCTTCTTTTAAATAAATTAATAAATGCATACATAAAATCCACTTCTGTAGTAGGGAAAACTTGAAAGCTAGCACTTTAAAATCTGAACTTGTGCTTCCATTTAACATTTTTGCTGTATGCCTCATGATTCCAAAGATTTTCATAGTTTCCTATCTTTAAGTAGGGAATAAACAAACAAACAAACATACAAAAAGGTAGAAATGCATAAGTCTCCCTGTTGTTCTGCAGAAAATCAGATCTCAGTGTGCAGCACGTGGAATGAGGGTATATTTATAGTAGGAGTTAGTTCTTTTGGGAGAACAACATGAATATGTTTAAAATGTCTTAGACACTGAACATTCAGCACAAACCAGGTCTGTCATGGAAAGTTATTATCAATAAAAGATTGTTGTATTTGTGAGTACAAACAGGCTACTGTACTGTTAAGAGGGATTTGAAGATTTGACCCTTTCAAATAGCTGTCTTTTTTATCAACTGACTTCTATACACAGCACACGTCAAAGGAGTGTCTTTTGTAGAAGGTGCTACAGTGACTTATAAGTGAATAGTTTTTCTATTCTCACAGTATGCAGAGTCTTAAAACAAGCAGTTGCTGACATGCAGACATTCCTTGAATTACCAGTAATTGTAACAGAAAAGGCCAGAGAAGAAAAAGGATATTAGCAATAAGTGCTGGACAAAAAAAAAAAAGAGGAGCCAGGACAGTCTTTTGGCTGGAAAAGCAAGCAATTTTTGTACTGACTTATTGAAAATTGTCTTAGTTTCAGTTCAGATGGAACTGTTTTCTTCATAGTGTCTGGTATGATACTATGTTTTGGTCTAAGGGAAAGACAATGTTACTAACACACCAATGTTTATAGTTGCCTGCTAAGCAGTGCTGTACAGAGACAAGGCCATTCAAAGAGAAGGGCCCAAGAAGCTGAGCAGGAACAGAATTAGGACAGCTGACTTAAACTGATCAGTGGGATATTCCATACCATATGACATCATGATGAAGAGGGTGGGAGTTCATCTCTCTCTCTTCTCCTGTTTGGGGGACTAGCTGGGCATAAGTTAGTATGTGGTTAGCAAATGCTTGTGCATCACTTGTGCATTCATATATATATATATTTGTCATAATTATTATCCTTTTCCTTTTCACAATCTTAGTAAAGAGTTTTATCTCAATCCACGAGTTCCACTTTTTGGTTTTTTTTCACTTTTCATTCTCTCCTCCATCCCACTGTGAAGTCGGGGTGTGGTTGGTGAATGACTGCATGGTGCTTAGCCACCTGTCAGGTTAAACCACAACAAAAACAAGTATATTATTTGCTTTAGACATTCAAAGAATGTTTTTAGTTTCTTAAAAATATTTCCCACCTGATTGTTTTAAGCAATTCCTGCGGTAATATTCTAAGAAAAAAAAATAAATCTACAGTATATTGCTACATGCCCACACTTAAATCTCTGATATAATGTGGAAAAATGTTTATTTCCTCTTGATTTCATTCAGTTGTCGCTTTTGTAGTAACCATGTGTGGTATATTAAGCTTGACATATTCAGAAAGAAGCATAACAGAAGTTGAGAGTTCCCCTTTATATTGTGAATGGAGAGCCACAGGGAAGAGGAAAAATACTTTCTATGGAACACACAGTCCATTTACCAGCAATAGCTTCCATTTTATGTATTTCATGTATGACTTGTAGAAAATCACATGTGTGGTATGTTACTGAAGAGAAGAATGATAGATTACTTTGTTATGCATTTTTTTAAGTTTTTAAATCCTATGTGAGTTTAGTCCTAAGGAATATATTTGGAACAAATTCAGTCACTATGGCTACATTAATATTCTCCTCCTCTGTC
Organism: Numida meleagris; assembly: GCF_002078875.1. Lineage (NCBI taxonomy): Eukaryota > Metazoa > Chordata > Aves > Galliformes > Numididae > Numida > Numida meleagris. The sequence continues at coordinate 139,778,965 of NC_034409.1, read as the reverse complement.
ATCCCAGAGTATTGCATCTAGTGAAAGACAGTTACCTTGCTTCTGCATTGAACCACTACACTTTTTCTAAAGAGTATGGCAAAGAGCAAGTTTCAGAAAACAAAAAAAAAACAAAATTAAAAAAAAAAAAACAAAAACAAAAAAACACAAAAACTTTGCTTTCAATACATCATTTTATGAAAGGTTTTTTTGCTTCTATTTTATATTGGATTCTTCTGGTCCTCTGCTGACACATATCAAGAAGCTTGCAACAGGAGTGCAGAAGATTTTGGGAGTTCTCATATACTAAGCTGAGAAAATGGCCATCCCTCTGCTTTACTGTATGAGGTGAATGGAGTAGAGTACTTTTTGCACTTTTCACCCTCTAGCAGTAGGCACTGCAGGTAAATGATAAAGACAAATCTGTCATTCGGCAGGAATGCTCAGTGATCCTAGGTAGGCCTGAGAAGGGGGTACCTGTAGTAGCACGTCATCCAGACCCTTTGTTGAGTTTGGCCTGGGATCATTCCCACACAGGAGATCTTCCGCAAATGGAACTGGCATGTATCCAGTGGGTTGATGGATATGCAGGCTGCTGTTTCTACAGGAGTACTTGTTTTTTGCTTTTTATTTCTTGGTTTGGTTGGTTTTTATTTTGATTGATTGATTCAGTTCCCTTAACAACCATTGCTTTTGTACCAATCTCCAATGAAAGACAGGTTGACTGGTTTAGTGTTTTGGGTTTTTTTTTCCTGCTCTGAAAAACTTCAGTTTGTTGGTTTAATTAAAAATATATTGAGCACTCACATACAAAGTAAGTTGTGTCCTAAAGTGCCTGGAGCACTTCACAATCTATGGGTAATGCGAATTTCAGCTAGTCATTGACATTTTCTCTTAATGTGAGCAGAAATTAAATATAATAGGATGTTAGGTCATTTAAACATTGTTCTTACATAAGCCTTACTGACAACTGAAAATAAATGATAATTCACACTGATGCATATTAATGACATCAGATTGTCATCAAAACATTTACATCAACATTGTCTGTGACAATCGATGGTCATATGACAGCTGAACTCTGAATAATTATGTCTTTAATGAATCAATTAATTAGCAATACAGACCTTTGTTCTTTTCATTCCAGGAGAAGTACTAACAGTCATAGGTATTCTGTGAAGCATTTCCTCATGAAGTGTGACGTTTTTAAAACTGTGTACAACCTCGTTTTACATATCATATGCAATTATAAAGACCCAGATTTCTCTTCTTTAACTTAAGGACATATGTATAATTCCAGGATCTTCTGTAATTCCCAGATCTATGTATGAGTCCAGGATCTTACTCTCTGCAAATGACATCCATAAGCAGCAGACAAATTTTTGCTATTTTTTCTCTCTTGTGGCTTTAAAATTGTGGTAGAGCTATCTTTGCATATTACCTAAAAGGATTAAAAGGCAATTAATAATCTAGTCTTGTTGATGATAGCATTTCTTCGTATGTTGAACTATGTAGTACAACAGGATGATTTTCAAGATGGATCATAGCAAAATGAAATCCTAGCCTATTTTCTGGAGATGCTTGAAATTTTTACCAACCACAAAATCATTGATAATATGCGTTCATCAACAGCAGTGCTTCCTCAGTTCTCTCTTCTATTTTTTTTTTTATTTAGTGCTACATTTTTTGCTTTGAGTCTTAATTTCCTTTTGGCTTCTCTTAATAACACCTTTTTGCTGATCTCCGTGTTGATATTTTACTCACTGTCAGCATTTTCCCAATAATTTCTGTCAGAATTGAGAATAACAGAAAGTTATGCAACATGGATGATCAGTGATTTTATATGTATTGCACTCTGCATTTCCATGTGGCTGTGTATGTGTATTATGTTCAAACCATGACCAAAAAGAATGCACTCTATATCACCAAGAGTTTCATCTTCTGGTATCTGATCTGTGTTTTCATGTTATTTTAAAGACAAATGCTTTTTTAGTCAAAACACACAAATGAGATATTGTAAGTTATTAAATCAAAAGTGATTATTTTGCAAAGTGGAACAAATAACCTAGTATTAGAAATATACATTTTTGGATCCTGAACTGCTTGGAAAACTGTGGAAATGCAGTAGTGAGTATAAAATGTAGAAGTAGCAAAAAAGTATTTTTGAAAGTTGGATGACAGTAATCATGAGGGATGACTGAATATTGGTCTTCACCTTTTTCTCTCTGCATTTGTTTGCTTTTTTTTTTTTTCCTTTTGCAATATTAAATCCAGAACCCCATTTACAAAGTGTTAGGAATAATCTGAAAGATATAATCTACAGTAATATTTCGTAAAACTCATTCTATCTCCTGCATATCAGAGAACATCTATGATTGGCCACTTTGTTTCGAACACTGTTAATGGCTTATACTATAGTTACTATCTGGTGAAGAATAACATCACTGCTTTCTTTCTTCTTATTTTAGAGTATTTCTAAGTATAAGATTATGTAACAAAAATATTTTCATAAATGCACACACACACAAAAAAATCCACAGGATAATAAAAGATATTGAAATGGAGCAATATAGCACTAGGAGTACATACAAGGAGGTAGTATAACAAAAACACTTAAATGTGCAACAAATGAATCTTCCAAGTATGAGACAATTTCTGCTGAGGAGTTTTTTCAGAAAACTGACTTGGAAAACAATGGCTTCTTTAGGACAATACATAGGCAAACTGGAAGAAAAGCATGAAGTTGAGCATGGAGTTGGAGAAAAAAATAACTAAGAATAGAGAATGCTGCTGTGATATAGAAGACTAAATGAGGAGGGATGAGAGGGAATACCTGAGATAAAATTGAAGTTAAGGTGTTTAACAAGAACAATTAAGAGTAGAAACAAACAAATTAAAGTCGCATTTGCAACAAGGGATATTAACAAATGAAGAGATGATAGAAAAAATATAGGTAGAAATAAAAATAATGTAAAAATATCAGAAGATGAAGGATAAAAATACTCAGTGAGGGGGAAACAGAAATATAATCTAATAGAAAGAAAAATGGAGAAAAATAAAATATACCCACAAATACAGCTTAATGTCATCTAATCTTTCCATAATATTGAAAAAACCTAATTTCTTTGTTGGACTTACTTATAAAAGGGCAATTTAAGCCTGTTGAAGGTTAGAGAGTTAATACTCTGGCTACTCCCTGGCTGCAGAGATTAGCATGACTAAAGAATTGATTCTGAATTAAGATATTTGCCTATCCTCTTTAGTATATGTTACATCAGTGAACTGAGCGTAGGTAATGTTGGCAACCAGTCTCTCCAATGAGCAATGGAAGGGAATTTTCACTGGAAGCTGATTTTCATGTTCAGTGTTCACTTTCTTCAAGAGAACAGTTATATTTCTTCTACAGTGCTATGAGACTTTTAAGAATTATACACTAAAAAGAGCTGTAACAATTCCATTTGTAGATGTCAGTTAGGTACACTATAAAACTCATCTCTGAATACTATTTTTAAATCAGTTTAGGCAACAGATGCATCACATCTTCTCATGTTGTCACTGGTTACATGCATTGGACTACCATCAAAAAGTCAGTATTAAGTTTCCAAGAATTACATTCACTTCATCAACACATGAGGATAGAATGAAATGCAGTAAATGACACAGTAGTAAGTTATTGATTCAGATCCTGTAATTTAATTTATTCAAACAGAGAACTGAAGGCAGAAGTTCCATGCAGTTTTGGGTTGTTCACTAAGTTTGCTCTCCTCTTTAATAAGTCATTTAATTTTTATTTTTTTTCTGAAACACAGAATGAGCTGAGTTGTGCGGAGTGTGCATAACTAGAGTGGATGGAGCTGTGAACAACTTTATTCAAGGACAGAAACAAGCATGAATTTCCATAGCTTATTTAGATGAAGTTCTGTTTAATCTAGAATTTGTGGATGCATTGTTTCACTGATCCCAGCTAGTATACCCAGCTTCATTATTGGCCTTATAATTTCTTGAAGAGCACAATATCATGTGCTTTTATACAACTTCCTTTATATAAATTTACTTTATATAACTTCCTACACAGAACATGACATGTGTGTGCCTCCTCCTAAACGCACTGACAGTATGATTAATCTTACTGGAAAAAGTACTTTGCAGATTTACTCTTCTCTCTCTGCCTGCTGAGATGTGTACCAGCTAATACAGACCTTTTTCATGGTATAAAGGAAAAATGTTGAAAAAGGGAACTTAAGACATGGGTTCAATAAGAAGATATCATTTCATCCTTCTTTCCTCCAAGATAGGAGGCAACCCACTGTTTTCTCCTTTTGTGATAAAACTGTGTTACACTGTGATCTGTTGTAGCCGTGGAGCAGTGTTTGAAATCCTGACAGATAAACTATTATATCAGTAATTTATTGGAAAAATACATTTTCTGCATATGGTCACACATGGACTTCCCATGGTTTGTATACAGTTCATATAGTTAGTTTTCCTGCATACATTTAGTATGCAGATAACAAATTTCTCATAATCAGTATTTTTTGTTTATTTCTTTAGTTTCATCTTGAAATTATGTTCAGGATCTGTCTTTCAAAATCTTATGATTGTGACCTTTATATATTGTCTCAGCAGCGCTGGGTGAAATACAAATCCAACAAGACATACTGCCACTCATATCTTGCTCAATATTTTTCAGTACTGCTAAATGTACAAGCCATTAAACAAGAAAATAGGATAGATATAAGAATAGAGTGAATTTAAAAACAAATTAACTAATTACATCATCTGACAATATAATCTACTTCCTAGACTCTAATTATGCACAGTCTGCTAGGCCTAAACTATTCAAAAATATTCAAAAATTGAAATGAATTTTAAAAACTAAGAATGAAAGTTCTTATAACATACAAAAATTGATTTAAAAAATCTATAAAATGGACAGAAATATATACTGAAACATCAAAGATCAGTAGTTACAGTAGCTGTAATGTCTACATTAAACACTGCTGGAAAAATATTTGCCTTTCAGTGCAGATGAATTGGTGGATTTTTCTGTAGTGTAACATTCATAGAGCTTTAAATAAGGTGTTGAATGTGAGACACTAGGCAGAACTTAAATAATTTCCAGCTAACATATTTTTTATTTTTTTTTCTTTTTTGCATTTGAGTCTAATTAAACTATGATACCATAAAAAATGCCATTAAAATCCCACAAGGTTGTTGTTCCATTGTTGATTTGTTTTGTTTTATTTTGTTTTGTTTTCACCTGAATATTCTTTCTTTCCTGTGATTCTTTCCTTGCCTTTCTATTAACTTTGTGTCAAGCTGCATATGTATGTTTTGCTGTTGTGTTTAGGCTGAGTAGCTGGTGCATTCTCTAGTAAACTCCTAGGTCCAGAATTGACTGCAGTTATATTCTAGCTGATGCTTGAGTTTTGTCCCCTTGGAAATCAAGGACTGGGGGATGGAGGTGATGATTATGTACAACTAGGTCTTGCACTGGCACAAAAGCCTTTTTTCAGTGGTGCCTGGTCACAGGCAATAGTCAATGGGCTCACATAGGAACACAGGTTCCCTCTGACCATCACAAAGTACTTCCTCACAGGTGGGGTGGCAGAGTACTGGCACAAAAAGATTGTGGAGTCTCTCTGCTTGCAGACTTTCAGAAGCTGCTTGCACCTGGTCCCAGGCAACCTACTCTGGGTGCCTCTGCTTGAGCTGGGTTGGGCCAGATAGACACAGAGGGACCTGCCAATCTTAATCAGTCTGGGATTCTGTGAAAGTAAAAACAAGCACTCAGGCCCAGAAGTCAAAGTCTGCCATTTAAGATACTGGCAGTGAGAGGCATCCTTTATTCCTACCGTTGTTTATCTAATAGTCTATAGGTAAGCCTTAAAGAGCAACTGACAAGAGGAAAAACATGAAAAGAGAACTGAGGTGGATTTTTCCAATTTATAGAGTCCGTAGTAATTTTATGACATTTTACAGTTGCAACTATAGTCTCAGGCTACTGAAAAATCACATTTCCTGCTTTTCCAATAAAAAAAAGTAAATCTACTTGATTTTCACATTTCAGATACAGAAACTAGGAACTTCTGAGATTAATTATGTGGAATTGGGAGTTATTCCATTAATTGCTTCTAGTTCATTGTAATGTTTAACAAGGTGTGATATAAATAAGCTAATCATTGAAAAATGAGTTTGTTTATTTTAGGTTTAAAAGTACGTGTACAATTTGTTGCTCTGAAAGTAATTCTTCCTGTTTATTTCCATGGAAACTACAACAGATATAAAGAACACAATAACACTATTTGATAGAGCAAATTATCAGCTACAAAAAAACCTATTTTTCAACATAGTCATCACCATTAATTATGTGTTTTCACTGGCAATTGACAGGAGCTTGCATGCTGAGCTTTCAAAAATATGCATGGTCATCCAGAAAATGGCTTGTCTTTTGCAATGCTATTGCCACTTCTGAAACACACCACCCACGGACTCACTATGCTCACATCCACTGTTTGCTCTCCATAAACATTCAGCAAGTGTCGATGAATGTCAGTGGGTGCAATTTTTTCTGCATGGAGGAATTCAGTTACACACCTTTTCTTCATGTTCTCTTCCGCAGCAGATGTAATTTTATCAGACTGTCCCTATGCTGCCATCTGTCATATGGCAACAAAATGTAATGGAATATTGACACAAAAGTCCAACCTCTACTACCATATCACCAATATCTTCCTCTTGTGTTGTGGGCCAACATAATAAAATAGGAGGCATTAATTTTGGAGCACCCCTTATAAATGTGTATGTATTATATATATAAGATACTCAAAGCACATCCTGAAGGGACTACTCACCCAGCAGCTTTATCCTCTCAACTCATCTAATGATTTGTAGATTTTATGAAGTATGATCATAAGTTACTCTAAGATTTTTACATTCTTTTAATAAGTTTCATGGGGTTGCTATAGAGAATAAGGCATATAGTACTGTAGCAATTAATAATATGTATTCCCTACAGCTAATCTAGTTTGTTTTTAGACTTTCATACAATTAACTGATGTAAAACAGAATTATTCATATAACTGGTTAATATGAGGATGATCATGTATTAATTACATTATTGTGTCAGTGTGAACAACAGACTTGAAGCATTATGTATAATCCAAGGCCAATGCATTTAAGTATTGTCTTGTATGCAAATGACTGAAAATTATGATTTACATCTTCCTTGTTTCTTGAAACAACTCACAAAATTTTTGTGCATGCTGGTCTCAGCTCAGTTTTAGCTACAGTGAAAAGTCTCAACATAATAAGACTGCAAGAAATTCAAGATTTATTTATTATTTCTTACCTCTATAGAAAATGGACTTTAAATAAAGGCATTTAAGCACTTAGCATTTAAGCTATCTGCATTACCATTTTCAGCAATGAAAGAATGAGATCCTTGGTGGAATTTTAGGAAGATATTCTTCCACAGGTTAATCACTGAAACATTAGAATATTTTAACAATGATGCACTGTTCATAAGATAAACACTCAGTTTGCATGAACAGGAACAGTTAATTGAAGAGGACTTCACAGCTCTAATGTCTTTGAAGTCTTCCCTTTACCTTGTTATAGTTAGAAGTTAGGTTGCCTCTCTAATTGGAAAGTCATGGGATGTTTATTGCATGATTGAAATGTTTTTTCAACAGTGAGTAGTATAGTTAGCATGTCTGCCTGTAGCACAAAGAGTAAATAAAAGAAGCAGCAGTTACATGAAAATACCTATGACTAGCTCTCTTTTCTCCTACTGAATCACTTTACACATACTTATTCAGAAACTACTGTGATCATAGCTCACACGTTACTAATGCTGGTGCCAGGAATGTTGAACTTGACTATGAGTTCTCCAGACAAATGATAGAAACATTAGGTATTTCTTAAAATTGTTATGACTCCGTCTAGACAAGTACTTACCCATGAAGTAATAAACTGCCACTTTAAAGTCGAAGAGATTCCTTATCTCTATAAGGTTAAGCAGGTGGTGAAGTGTCTGCGATATCTAGAGCATTACATTTTCTTGTTCTCAGCACTTAAACTGCTTTTCTAGATAGAGGCATCTTTGGAGAATTTCCTTTCAACATATCCAAGTTAAGAAGGATGAATCCCTGAAATTAAGACCTAAAAATATGTACTGCTTCACTCCCAGAAATAATCAGTTTTAAACAAACAAGTATATTTTATATTTTCTATTGGCCTTCTATTTGGAAGTTAGTGCTACTATCTTCCTACTAGATGACAGAAAAATAGATCCATGCAAACATGAGTTGTAGCAATAAAGCCCACAGGAGGTTTCTTGAACTTTCTCTCTTTCGATTCAGAATGGTATAAAAGTACATGAGGTTATGTTTGGCTAAGTATCCTGTTCTGTTCTGAATTTGTTTTGTTGCAAACGTGAGAGTGCCACAAGCACAAGTAAGTTTTGGGGGATTAAGTGGTTATCTACACTTTCTGCCTAGGTACATAACTATTTTTTTTTTTTTACTCATTCTAATACAGAGGCCTTAAATCAGGAGTTTATCCAAGATACAAGACTATCCTCTTTTCATATCCATAAACCATTAGTGAGGATATCTGAAGTAAGCTGAGAAAAATCCAATCAAACCTAACTATTATTGTTTTAGATCTTTTTATGTGCTTGTGTGTGTTTTTATTAGCAGGAGATATATCATTTAAAAAAAATATTTAACTGGGTAATCTTGAAGCTAAATTGACTTCTTCCAAATACATTGCATGCCAGAAAATGGAGAACTTATGTGTGTTAATAGATTCCCTGCAATGTTAGCATGGGATTAGTTGCTTGACACAATACTTTGGTGTCACTGCTCTCACACTTTGCCATGAACAAAACCTTTTATATAAAACTTAAAATTTTCAAACTTTTAAAAATTGAATTGAGTTTTTCATTTACAGACTTTATATTCATATGTGGGATCAAATTTACCTTGTCAGCCAATTAATGCTGAATTGCCATTTTATATGCTTCTGTAGTCTGTTTATAATTATACACACATTTTATAGAACAGCAAACAACAGTGCTGCTGTGACCAGCTAAATATTTTCTGAATTTTTGTTTCGTGTACAAGGAGTTTTGTGTTTCACATTTATAGTGAAATACTTATACATTTTTGATTAAAAAATGAACTCTGTTGATACATAATAAGCATTTGTCAATTAAAACCTGAAAGATCATATTTTCTGTTGAAGTTATTTGATTTTGAAAACTTACAGCTAGCTCTACTTTTCATTTAAAGAAAAAATAATAAAAAACATTTATTTAACTTAAAGCTAACAAATATATCCAATGTCAATTAGGAATAATTCAATCCTGAGTGTAAGTCTTATAGAAAAAAGTGGTAATCGTGACTGAGTTAAAAACTTCTGAATCAGAATTTTACTGGAAATTTACTTAAATAACTCATAGTTAGGGAATGAAAACCAACTTGCTCTAAAACTTTTTCACAAAAGAAAAGTAAAGGTAGAGACTGAAATGCAATGTTGAAAAAAGTTTCAGTAATGAATGTAAATCTCAGCTTCTCTCCCACTCACACATACACAAAGTCTTACATATACACTACATATACACTCCCCAGAATTTGTTACTGCACTTATAGTTCTGAAGAACTGAAAGACTCTCTAAAGCTATTGGTTTGCACACTTTCTGAAATTAAACTGCTAGGCATAACTGTGTTCTTGATACGTTATTGATTTTTTTTTGAATGTTTTGAGGAAAAAATGTCACAGAGCTGTAGGACAAATGGAAGATCTCAGTTTTACTTAGTATGTAGATTGCTCTGAAAGTAACGCCTCTTATTTATTTCCGTGGAAACTATAACAGGTTTAAAGAGCAAGATAACATTATTTGATAGAGCAAATACTCAGCTTCAAACCATTCTTTTTCAACATCATCGCCGCCACTACATATTCCTTTTCATCTGTGATCAACAAAAGTCTCCATGCCATGCTCATAAAAATCTGCACCAGCAAAAGTGATCCACTCTCACTGTCACCTCACCACTGCTGAAATGCACCATCCACCTCCTCACTGTACTCACATCCACTATTTAATTTCCATAAACGTACAGCAAGCATCACGGAATGTCTACAGGTGCAATTTTTTTCCACATAAAGGAATTCAGTGACACACCTTTGCTTCATATGCACTTCTGTGTCAGAAATCACTTTCTCAGACTGCCCCTCTGCTGCCATCTGTCACACAGCAACAAAATTGTATGGAATATTGGTGGAAAAATTGAACATCTGCTGTTATACAACCAACATCCTCCTCTGGTATCATCTGGTATCATAGGCCAACATAATTGGAGGCATTACTTTTGGAGTAGCTCTCATAGATAAAATGATAATGCAGCAGCTCACCACAACTTTTTGCTTTTTTTCTGTTGATTTCTTTTGAAGATTGCTGCTAAAACTATGGTATTTTTTATATATTAAAGTGTCTTTCTGATTTATCAAATCTTTACCTGATCTGATTTGCAAAGGTTTGAGTCTCTGGGGTAGGAAAAATCTCGTCTGGTTCTTTAAAAAAATGTCAATTTTACTTTATATCTTTCAGAGACTGGGAAACAACAACAACATCAATAAAAACAGAACACCAAAATCACCATAGAACTGCTTTGTAAAATTCACTGCCTTGAGACTGAATTATCTCACACATCTGTAGTTCTCATGGTCATCTCCACAAAAAGATAAATATTTTTTTTAACCAGTTTACTTATTCTAGATGGATTGCATATTTTTGTTAATAGCAACAGAATCTTTTTTTTTTTTTTTTTTCCCCTAGAAATCTTGCATCTTTCAGCTAAGGAACTTACAGATTTCCAATTTTTTATTCCAAAGGATTTCTCTTTAGAGTCTCCAGTTTATGACAGAACTTTATCTTGATTGCTAGGAATTTAAATAATTCTGTTATCTCATGATGTATTGTATGTGAAAATAACTGCATACAGTTTTGTATTCACAAGTGTCTAAGGGATTCACTTAATCTTAACTCTAAGCATCTTGCTCCAAACTGCTTGTAAAAAAATGCAGGAGCAATTTTCTACTCATTTTGGATTTAATTTAAAAAAAATCAGGAAGTGCAATTGTTAATAAAACAGAATGAGGAGAGATAACTAGAATTTCTTGCAGATAGGTAGATTAAGCATTTTTACAACTATGCCAAATAATTTAACTTCTGCCTTTTAATCAATAATCTATAGTCAAACGTCTGTTTTCTTCTTTCTATTTTAACAGCTTTAACTTGTACAAAATTACATTCCCCATCGTAGTTGACATCTATGTTTTTAAAATTATTTTATCCATAGTTATTTCTTCTATTGGCTTATTTGCTATTATAGTGTGGTCACAATTTTTTTTTTTTATTATTCATTTTTTTCTCCTATTTTTTTTCTGTGAATTTCTTTATTCCAGGTTGTACATCAACAGTCATAACTACTTTGTCTACTGAGAGTATGTCTCTCCTCTTGATCTGTTGTCCAGCTTAGTGATACATGATGTTATCCTTTTTGTCTGTTTATCCTTTTAAAGTGCTGGTGTGAAGAAAGAAATAAGATTGCACTAGGAGTGATTTCCTAGCACTGAAATTAGTAAACCCTATGTTATGGTAAGCTCTATATCACTGGGATAAATCATCTTCTGGAGATATTTTCTCCACCATAAGTTACCAGAAGGGTCCAGAATGATAAACTTCCTAATTTTACATAGACTACCTAGGTAATTTTTGGTGGCTAAAGGCAGGTAAGATAGTGACAACTGACATTATTTTTGGTTCAGTGCAGAAACTACGGTTCTATCTTCTTTTCTTTTTTTTCCTTCTCTTTTTCAAAGTACCTCTCTTGTGCTGTTCCTTTGATGTTGTTTGCACTGTGACTCAGAAAGATACTGAGTGTAACTTTATTAAAAAATGTATCTAAATTATAAGCTCTGTTGAATGCACTGTGATGTACTATAAATCACTTATGGCTCCTACCTTATCAAAAAGAAATAGAGCTAGAAATTACATAGCTAATGCGCACATTATGTCCTAATACAGCAAAAAGGGAATGCAAGTGTGATTTTAAACTGTATTTTAAAAAGAGAAGATACAAACATCATTTATTTCTTTCTAGAAACTACTATCAGATAGAGCCTTGAAGGAAACATCTGGGAGAATTTGGATCCAAAGAGAGTACTTTCTATTAATTATACCTCCTCCTGACCTTTTATTTGATTTTAAAATTGTTTGGCAGCTTCAAATACTTTAAATGACGTTTGCAGCACTCAGTTTACTAAAACATATATCGCTCGGAAAAGAACAGTTCATCTCATTTGAGAGTACTGTAAAAATTTGAGGTTCATACTACATGAACAGAAATATACCTAGCATGTTTAGCCTGGCTGTGGGTTTATAAGCGTCTTCCATCAGCGTCATCTTCATTCACATCTACTATACATGCATTTTCCTACAAAATCTTTTTACAAACTTTATAATATTTTCCCCCAAAATATTATGGTACTTTGGTAAGGACGCATAAAATACAAATATGGTTCCACACACTACTGTAGCATGCAAGAGATCTCTGTCCTATAAAATAACTGATATTGATTGCCATTGTTATTAACCAGAAAGATTGCCATTATCTGTAGTCATTTTGTGAATGTGTAAGAAAATACCCACTTAATACATTAAATGTTAGCTAGAAGGGAAGGGTAGGATAAAATTAAATCCAAAGCTTTTACTTCAACTTAGAAATGGTAATAGATGTAAGAATAGTAATACCGTTTGAAATGTGATTGAACATTTTTTTCTTTCTGCAGGTATGCATATTTTATAGTACTTTATTTTTGTAAATAATAGTACTTTATTTTGTAATTTTTTTTTTCTTGAGATATCACCATGTAAATAATTTTATTACATTTACATACAATATTACAATACATTACAATACAATACAATTACATACATTTACATTACAATATTTATTATTTGGAAGGTCCTGTGCATATTCTTTAGGTTAAAAATTCTGACATTATTGAAAAAATTGCTGTACTTTCACAGAAACTAATGAAATCCACATGGCTGATACTTAAAATTCCTTACTGAAAAGACTGCTTTTTTTTTTTTTTTTTTTTTTTTTTTTTTTTTTTTTAGAATAAAAAACATTTGCATTCACTTTATAAGCATTTATTTGGCATCACTGTGCATGGAAGTACTTTTACTGTCCAGATCAATTAATTTTGAGTCAAGTAAAATATGCAATTTCTGTTCTGGTCATTCAGTAAGTTCTTGACACAACCACGGAGTATTCTACTTTCATACTGAAAGAACGTATACAACAGTGAAATGCAGCAGAATCCTTAGCATCAGATATTCAGAGACAGGGGTAGTACAACACATATAATAAAATCTTGGATATTCTAGCTTCTGGAAATTCATATTGTTTTCATTATTTGCTGTTTTGTCAGTATGTGACACTTTCTGAGGGTTTATAGTGACATAAATATTTACTGGAAAACTATCTAGTGGGAAGGGATTGTCTTAAGTCATTCTAAACTGGCTTTACATTTTCGATGTGAACGAAACATCACATCTTGACCTTCTCCACCCATAAATCCCCACATAAAAACATAGCAAATCTTAAAGTCATAGTAGAGTTGTGTCTGAGGAGAGATTTGAAGCTCCTTGAAACAAAGCTTAACATTTGCCTTTGTAATGGTCACAACAAACACCAGAACAGATATGAAATTCATAGTATATAAGAAGCATAGAAAAAAGTATGAATAATATAATTGTGGAAAGGGACTTGAAGTAGTACATGCAAATATAATTTCTTTTTCTTCTGTGTGCTGAAACTTTGAGTGTCTTCTTCTATACAGGTAGGCGATAGAGATTTACATACATTGCTGTGTTCTGTAGCCTTTCTATTTGATTTTGTACTTCTACTCAGTTTAAAGTAGTTGATCAATCTATCTTACCAGCATTGTGTTTCCATTATTGTAAACAACATTATTGTAAACAGAGATTTTAGAAGACAGATCAAGAATATCAGGAAGATATCTGTCTATCTGCTTATCTATTAACAACAAGTCAGACTTAGAAATAAGTCAAAAACACTACCTTTAAGTTGGATACATTATTCCTGAACATACTTACAAATCTAAAGTCTGAGTTTGATTTGTTTAAATGTAAAAGGCTAGTTAATCACAAATTTCTATACGTTGTTTATGGAGGTAATTATTTTCTGCTTTTCTTGCATACTAACCCTGTAATATGTTGTTTATGTTGGCCTACCTTCCCTCATGCTTACTAATATTGTTTTATGAACTGATATCAGATAAACTTCTCATATTTTCATAATTTAATTTTTATGTGCATCTAATCACTGTATAGAAAAAGAACCAATAATAGAATTTTAAGGATTATTAAAATTGTTTCATCATATAAACCCATTAGCTCTTGAACATTTTCATTGCTTTTTGTGATGGATGTCATAGAAGAAATTTTTAAAATATTAGGAACATAGACCAGGTAAGAATATAAGACACACATTTTGTAGCTATAGCTAATCTTTAAATAGCCATCTATATCAAGATTATAATTATTTATAAAATGATACAATGTAGCTGAATTAGATATTGAAATTAGTTAAGTACAACTTAGCTATTTGTTATGCTTAGTTATGTTATGTAAAGTTAATTTGCAACAGATTATCTAAAACACATACTCTTCCAGTCTTTTCAATTGCTAGGCATGCTATACAAAATACCAGATATTCAATCTCTCCCCTAAGCTTATCTTCCCTTACTACAATTTAATCCTTATCATTATTTACAATTTAATCCTAATTTTTTAAAAGGTCAATTTTTGAAGTCAAATAAAGAAAAAAAGTCAGTAAGTTTTACTCTTTAGCAAAAAAGTGATTACTGTTTTAGAATTTCAGATGTATTTAGTTTTATTTTAATATTTTTTTTAAAAAAAATTCTATATGACTGTATAAAAGGCAGTCCATTTTCAAGCCTTCAAAGAGAACTACAATAAGGAAAAACATCAAAGAGCTGGTGATGCCGGTACAAGTTCAAGAATAATGTGGGGGCAAAACGCACAGGTATCGACATAAAAATTAATATAATATGATTGCTTTACCTTACCGTTTTTGTGATTAAAAAGAAAATTAGATTTCATCCCTTATCATGGTATCTCAACTTTTCTTTTTAATTTTCCACTTTACAAAATGTGAACTATTTCTAAAAGAGCAGAATAATTTCTTCTGACACATGATGCTTTGTATGTTTTACTAATTCGAGTGCTTTACAAATATTGAATTATTTATTTCAAAAATAAAGAAAAGAAAAAGGTGGATAAATGCAATGAGGAGATCTGGGTCTATCTTAGTTTCAGCTGGGACAGTTGTTTTTCTTCATAGTGTCTTTTATGATGCTATGTTTTTTGTTTTAGGAGAAAAACAATGCTAATAACACTCTGATGTTTCTAGTAAGTTGCTAAGCCATGTTGTACAGAGCCAAGGCCATTCCAGTTTCTCATCTCCTACCAGAAAAAGGCTGGAGGGGCCCAAGGAGATGGGGGGGGGGACAGAATTAGGACAGCTGACTTAAATCGGCTGAAAGGATATTCTGTATCTTATGACATAATGTGGAAGGAGATTTTTAAGATGGGTAGGAATTCATCTCTCTCTTCCACTACTCAGGGGTCTAGCTGAGCATTGGTCGGCAGGTGGTGAGCAATTTCTTGCACATCGCTTGTTATATACATTCATATATGTAGATATATTTGTCATAACTATTATCCTTTTCCTTTTCTCTATTGCAGCAAACATTTTTATATCAACCTATGAGTTCTACTTTGTGGAATTTTTTTTTCAATTCTCTTCCCTATCCCACCAGGAAGAAGAGAATAGCTGTGTGGTGCTTAGCCACCTGCTGAGTTAATCCACAATAGGGTCCTTGAGAAGAGATTATACCAGCCTTTATTTTGATACTCCAGCATTTACAAAGTTAAGTTTAAAGAGTATGCAATGCACAGGAAAAGATAACAGGAAACTCAAGGGAAATGCTTCAAAGAAATAAAAGAGTTATCCTTCGAGAATGCAATGAAGCAGTCTGCTCAGCTGGAGTGCCTCTACACCAATGCACTCAGCTTGAGAAACAAACAGGAGGAGTTGGAAGCCATCGTGCCACTAGAAAACCACGATGTAGGTTCTGTCACTTAAACCTGGTGGAATAATTCCCAGAACTGGAATGTAGATATAGACAGCTACAAGCTGTTTGGAAGGGACAGGCAAAGAAGGAGGAGAGGAGGCATTGACCTCTACATCAAGGAAGGAATAGAGTGTGAAGAGCTGTCCCTGAAGAATGGCCACAAGCAAACTGAAAGCTTATGGGTGAGCATTAGAGACCAAGACAACAAAGAGAGCCTTGTGATTCGTGTCTACTACAGTTCACTTGATCAAGTGGGCCCTATTGATGAAACCTTCTTCCTCCAGCTACAGGAGGCATCAGGATCACAGGCTGTCATCCTGCCGGGGGACATCAACCACCCTGACATCTGATGGAAAAATAGCAGTGCAAGCTGTAGGAAATCCAAAAGGCTCCTGGAATATATTGAAGAAAATTTCCACAGACAGTCCCGTGAGGGGGGATGAAATACTAGAAAAGTTAATCACCAACACAAGTTAACTGATTGGTGACATCAGGACGGGAGGCTGTCTATGGTGTAGTGACCATGCAGCAGTGGAGTTCACACACCTGAGGGATAAGGGAGAGACAAAGAATAAAATTGGGATGCTAAACTTCAGGAAAGCCAAATTCCAGCTCTTCAGGGAGTTAGTCTAGAAAACCTCCTGGGAATTTGACCTTAAGGACAAGGGAGTGGAGAAGAGCTGGCAGATTAATGAGCACCAAAACGAAGAAGGTATAAAAGATGAAGTGTACTGGTAACAGAAAAAAATTGTTGTAAGTTAATAATCCTCTGGTGATTAGGTCATCAATGCTATTCCCAAACTGTGAGTACAGCTGCTTACAAAAACATTGATACTTCTCTGTTTCCACTCTAAACAGTGATACATCATGACATAACAAAATAAGATGTTGATATGCCACCTAGGTAATCAAATTGAAGCTCTGTTCCTATGAATAACAGCCAAGTAATTAATCTTTTACCTGGGAGACAGAACCAGTAATATTAATAAAACTTTGGAACAATAATCATTTTGTGTAAGAAAAACTAACTGCCCATTATGGATTAATACTTTGACAGAAATATGGAGAAGAGGAATTTTGCTATCAATATATCTGAAGTATCATTAATGGATATTGCTGCTGTACAGTAGATGCACAGATACAGAAACCAAACCTGAAAGTATAATAAACTGAAAGAATGCGTACTAAATTTTTAAGTGTTGCAACAGTATGATTTACAGAAGCTTTTCTGCTCTGTATGCTGCATACACTGGTCTAATTGTTGTTTCATAATTTGGAGACATTCAACAGATATGGTAGCATTTTTTTTCCCACAAGACACATATTGTTCTGATTAAATATTTGAAATTAAGATGGAGTGATTTCATGTTTTTGTTTTAATTTTATGGTCAGTTCAATGAAAAAAAAATGGCAATTGCTCATAGGTGTGTCAAGAATCTGAAGTGGCATGACTTTGTGATTAAAATCATTTAATTAGCATTTCCTGGAATACTAGGAGTTAGCCAAATAACAGAAATACTCCTAGGATTATCTGGAAGTTTTACACATCAAAAAAGTGTATTTTATACTTTTAATTCTCTTGTATACCTAGGTCACTGGGAAGCCAAAACTTAAGTTTTGTTGTTAATTCAGTCTCTGTGAGGTAAATCAATGTTCATTCCTAAAGCGTGGCCTTGTTTTCCTTACAGATACTCTTTACTGTTTCTGTTTAAACAAAGCTCACTGAGTGTCTACTATAGGATCTATTAAAAACTATTTTTAATATCCTGAGTTGGAAGGGATCCATAAGGATCATCGAGCCCAACTCTTGGATCCACAGAGGACCACCCAAAACTCAAACCGTATGTCTGAGAGCATTGTCCAAATGCTCCTTGAACTCCATCAGCGTGGGGCCGTGATTGCTGTCCTGGGGAGCTTGCTGCAGTGCCCAGCCACCCTCTGTTGAAAAACCTTTTCCTAACACCCAGTCTGACCCTCCCCTGACACAGCTTCATGGAGTTCCCTTGTGTCCTGTCACTGTCACCAGAGAGCAGAGATCAGCACTGCCCCTCCACTCCCTATGAGAAGCTGTAGACTGCCATGAGGCCTCCCCTCAGCCTCCTCCTCTCTGGGCTGGAAAAACCAAGGGACCTCATCTGTTCCTCTTATGTCTTACTCTCTAGACCCTTCATCATCTTCCTAATCTTCCTTCGGATGCTCTCTAATAGTTGTATGCCCTTCTTATATTCTGGCACCAAAACTGCACACAGTGTTCTAGATGAGACCACATCAGTGAATAGCAGACAACCTCTTCCCTTGGTCAGCTAGCAGTGCTGGATCTGATGCATCCCAGGGTATGGTTGGCTCTTTTGACTGACAGTACAAACTGCTGACTCAGATTCAACATGCTGTCAGCCAGAACCCTCAGATGTCTTCCTCTGGGGCTGCTTTCCTAGCCTCTCACCCCCAAGTCTGTACATGCACCCAGAGTTGACCCATCCCAGGTGCACAATCTTGCACTTGTTCTTGTTGAACTGTGTAGTTGTGGTTGTTTATTGCTGAGCCTTCCAGTCTGTCAAGATCTCTGTAAGGTCTCTCTACTCTTCAGGGAATCAACAGCACCTACTAATTTGGTGTCATCTGCAAAACTCAAGTCCTCTGTCCAGATAATTTGTGACAGCCAATAAGCAATGATGACTCAAAAATGGATGTTGAGAAGGGAAATATGATGCTGGGCACTAGTGATGGGTATGTCAGCATCTTAATAAAAAAGCAAACAAATCCTTTCTCACCGTATCATTCAGTTAGTTCAGTTTTATTAGGGCAAAGATCACATTAGGCAAAGAGCGCTGTTTCAGTGTTGTGGCTGACACTTCCTAATTTTATTTTTTTTTTAAATCAGGTATTATTATTAACTGCTCTGTTAGAATATAGTGGTCATTAAAAACTGTCATCTTTTTATTTTTCTAATTGAAAATCCATACTTTTTAAAAAATAATTTTCTCATTAAATACGTGTTTTTAACACTCATTTTTGACATTGTCTCACATCTGGAAAATGGTGTATGGAAAGAAAGAAAGTTTAAAAAGAGCAGATGAGTTCTGAAAATCCAAAACCGTGGAACTCCAGAGGTATTTTATCCTTGCTTCATATGTCTATATTATATATATTATAAGACATATATAAACATCTGCATTTAATATTTATTCAAATTTAATATTGTTGATAATATAAATGTTATACAACATAGTGTAAAATGTATATATTTATATATAAATAATTGCATAAATCACTGTTTGTTTGGATATTATTTGAACATTTATTTCTCCATTGCCATAAGAAACATGAAGTGCTGATAGGTTAAAATATTAGCAAAATCATACTGAATGCTAAACATGCTAACTGCTTCTTGAGGAATTAATACTATGAAATAGGCTATTTTGCTGAATACAAGATCTCTGCAACTGGTAATGTATTTATAGAAATAATTATGTTTACATGTTACACCTTCATATAAGATGGCTGAAGCCTTTAGCTGGTGAAAGACCTTCAGTAATCACAGAAAGTAGAATCTCATTTTAACAGAGGTCTGATTGCATACCTAGCCCATTTTCTATCTTGTTAGAAAACGTTTTTCAAATAAGCAGTATGTTCATGTATTTAATGGCTAAATTTAGATACAGTGTTCTCCAAAGTGAAGTAATCTTTATCCTTTCAGTAAACAGTTGAGGCATACAATCATATCATTCATTTATCTTTTCTGAATGATTTTTATTGTGCCAATAGTCTTGTTTTCCTTTTTCTTTTTTTCTTCTAGGAAATGTTCAAATTTATTAACACTACTGTCTGCTACTAGCAACACAGACACTACTACCAATGTTGAAGATGGTCACTAATTGATCAATGCATCATCAGCTTATCAGTGAAACAGTTTACAAAATTCAGGTCAAGATTTTTGCTTAATAATAATTTGCTCTGAAAGTCATTAGTTTCTGAATTAAGAAGGATTTGCAAGCAAAGAGGAGAACCAAATCTGGGGTTATCTCTACATTGCCTGGTTGTAGGAGGGATAGAAATTCAAATATTTTACAGCAGCCTAACTAGCAAAAATAATAGTGTGAATTACATCATACACACAACACAGAAAACTCTTGGAAAATGTTGATGAGTCTCTTACTGATAACTTGGGATGATGCATTTTAGTAAAAATTAGATTAAATAATTAAATAAATGCTTAAAAATTACATTAGGTGTAGTTAGGTCTTGAACTATAGATTTTTTTAATACTCTCCAGAGGTAGATAGAGGCAAATCATGTAAGTTTAAGATTAGCTATGGTTATATGAAAAACAAAAGTGCTGCAGATATTTTTCTAAAGAAAACATAAGCATTTTCCTAATTTTTGATCTCTCTGAATAAAGCCATTCCATTTGTAACAACTTTGAACTCTCACGCTGACAGAGATGAAAGAAATTTCACCACAATTATTATTAGCATTTTTTTCATTATACAAATAATTTAAAAATTAGATTACAAATAATATGTTTTTGTGAATAAACGGATAACAGCCAGCTACAAGTTCCTCATTGTTCTGTTGTTGTAATTAATAACCTACTATTTGGTGTGGAGGGTGAGAATTCATAATGTAAGCATCTTCTTCATATATCTCTGACAATAATAATAACAACAACAATAAAGAAATCAATTTCCTGTAAATTTAATTGCTTATATTTTATAATATTGCCATGCTTGTAATGAAAACCATTCCTGAAAAAACATTCCGAGTATAAAAATTCCAACTTTACATTTCATGAAGACATTTTATAAAAGTACATTATTTTCTGCTTTCTAACTAAACCTTATTTTATTTAATTTTAAATAGGTAATGAAAAATAAGTGAAGGTGAAGTTATGCAAGTTTGCATGTATGAGAAGGGAAGGAAGGACAAGATGTTGTAATATATAAAGCACCCTTAAAAAAAAATAAATTACCATTCTCATTTCATAAATTAAAAAAAGTTAATTTGTCAGTATAGTTGTCAAATGCATATTTTAATCTGAATTATATGCATTATTTTTCTTCTTCTCCAAAAAGTCAGAAATTCTATTCTTTTCATCTCTGTTATCTACGATTTTGATACAGAATTTCTTTTCCAAATTAGCCAAAACTTTTTATTTCCCCAGTTCTTTCCATGAACCAAAATATTCTTAGATAGTGTAATAGTAATTCCAAGTACAGAAACCCACAAACCATAAATTTCTTAGAGGATGTCAGTGCACTTTCAAGAGTTATGTCTTCAAACAATCCAACAGTGAGGACTACTGCAGGGACATGGCTTTATACCAGTGAATTTTATTCTTGAAATATGTTGTGAAGGTGTTCAGTGATCTGGCTTCACAATTTGGTGGTGCGATGGCCTGCTGACCACAACTGTGTTGAACTGTGCATCCTGGTGGACTACAGCCAGCTGGTGATGGAAAGCCTGGCTGCCAGACAGACCTACCAGTGGGAAATCTCAAGATCAAGGACTCACAGATTTCCATTCTATTTTAATAAGTTTTTGGGGGAACCATCTTGAGTTTCTGGTTCAATACTTATGCCTTTCAGTCCTCAATGATACGATTATATCTTAATTATATCTTTCATTTGTCTTGTTGAAATACCAGCTTTTTTTTTCTTCTTCTTCTCAGGAAAAAGTAGCATGGGCTCAGTTAGGATCAAGCAAAAGGGGCTCAGCTACAGTTATTCATGCTAATTACCATTATTCAAACAGATAACATACTTCATGGACCATCATATTTCAAGGACCATTCCTGCAAGCCCAGAAGCAGGGCATCCCAAGAAAAAGGAAGGCAGGTAAGAATGCTAGTGGATCAAAAAGGAGCTCCTGGACTTTGTTAAGCACAAAAAGAAAGTCTACAGGGAGTGGAAGCAGTTGTTGTAGTCCTCCTGAGAGGACTACAAAGAAGGTGTCCAAGCAGCCAGGAATCAGGTTAGGAAAGCTAAAATCCAGGCAGAATTAAATCTATCCAGGGACATAAAGGGGAAAAAGAAGAAATTCTACATGTATTCCAGGGATAAAAAGAAGATCAGAGAGCATTTTCCTTCCTCTCTGGAAGGAAACTGGAGACTTGGTCATGAGGGATATGGAGAAAGCTGAGGTGCTCAGTGACTTTTTTGCCTCAGTCTTCATTGGCAAAGGCTCTAGCCACACCACAGAAAGCAATGGTAAGAACTTGGAGACGGTAGATCTGCCTGCTGTAAGCAAAGATCAGGTTTGAGACCACCTAAAGAACCTGAAGGTGCACAAGTCCATGGGATCCAAAGAGATCCATCCACAGGTTCTGAGAGAACTTGTGGATGAAGTTGTGAAGCCGCTATCCACCATATTTAAAAGTTCATGGCAGTCTGGTGAAGTTCCCACCATTTGGAAAAGGGGAAACATAACCCCCATTCTCAAGAGGGAAAAAAAGAAGATCCAGTGAACTACAGGCCAGTCAGTCTCACCTCTGTGCCTGGCAAGATCATGGAGCAGATCCACCTGAAGGCTCTACTAAGGCATATAGAAAATAAAGACAAAGTGATCGGTGGTAACCAACAGGGTTTAACCAAAGTAAGTCATACCTGACAAACCTGGTGGCCTTTTATGATGGAGTTACAGCATCAGTAGGTAAAGGAAGAGCAACAGATGTCATCTACCCAGACTTGTGCAAAGTGTCTGATACTGTCCTGCATGACATCCTGCTAGCCAAATTGGAGAATAATGGATTTGATGGACAGACCACTCAGTGGATAATGAATTGGCTGGATGGTTGCACTCAGAGAGTTGTGGTCAATGGCTAAATGTCCAAGTGGAGACTGGTAATGAGTGGTGTTCCTCAGGGATCAGTGTTGGGACCAGGGATCATCTTCATAAGCAACATGGACAGTGGGAGTGAGTGCACCTCAGCAAGTTTGCAGATGACACCAAGCTGAATGATGCAGCTGACAAGCTAGAGGGAAGGGATGTTATCCGGTGGGACCTGGACAGACTTGAGAGGTGGGCCCGTGCCTGTCTCATGAAGTTCAGCAAGACCAAGTGCAAGATCCTGCACCTGGATCAGGGCAATCCCAAGCATGGCTACAAATTGGGCAGAGAATGGCTTCAGAGCAGCCACAGTTCTTTACTGGGAGGCCTTTGCTATCAGCCTGCTTCTAATAGCTGTACAATCTCATTGCTCCGTGTAATGAATTGATCAAATTTTCACTGGAAAAATCAAAGTCTTTTCTCAGCTCTCAAAAAAATTATCTTCTTCAAGAGTTTTTTCACTATTGCAGGCAATTTAAAATAAATAAATTCATATCTATCTTCCTTTCAGAGGAAATTTCATTGGAAATAACATGCACTATGGAACTGGTAACTTCATCATCTTGTCAGAGCTGATGCTTTAAAGTCAAGTGAAGAAGATAACAACATATCCCTTGCAAAGGTGGAAAGTGAATTAGGACACAGGGAAAGGAAAATGAAAGAAGTTTTCAATCTCAAATTGTTTTGGAACAATAATGATGTGGTAGCTAGTCTTAGCTGGCTAAGATGATGAGTGTCAAGTCTACCTACATATCCAGTATTCTTAAATATATATATGTTGGAATTGAAACAGAAAGTTTCCTTGAAGACAATAAAACTAAGCCACTTCGGTAATATAAGAAATATTTTTTATAAAAAGAAAAGACTTGTTTATTATTTAAATATATTATCCGTGGGATACACTTGAAAATACCTTAAAAAATAAGAATTAGTAGCTGTGATTTCTTTTTTTTTTCCAGCGGTAAATGAGAAAAATCATTGAATGCTTTGGGGGGAGAATTAAAAGTCTCATTGAAGGCATAGTAAATGTATATTTTTGGCAGTAAAGGTTTGTCTTGGAAACCTAATATGTAAGTTTCATTACCCTTCTGAATGAACAGAACAGTGATTTCCTTACTCTTTCTAAATTATTATATATAAACCACAGGAAAAGTGTTCATGGCCAAAGTGAAACAGTATAGGAAATTGAATGATTTTGTTGTAGACTTTCACGGGAGTTTTCTGAAGTGAGAGGATACTTACTTTCTCCAATTACTTCTTTAGTGAAATCTATGAGTAGTTTGGCATCTGACAATTTACCCTAGAAGTATAGGGTTGATCTTACACTTCTTTTTAATTTCTGATTATCTCCATTAAACAGAATTCTTTCTAGAAATGAGAATCTATTTTGCTCTTCTAGATAAGCCTTTAATTATACTGTCTAAAATATTCAGAAGAATTACACCTTCATATTTTCAATCATCCATATAAGCACATAGAACATAGGGCTAAAAATAAACGCTTTCATTCAAGGAGACAGGGTTACCTTTGGGAAAACTAACTAAGGTAAGCATGAGATTTCTCTAGTAAGTATATTAAAAATGGTGCCATGATTAATTATTTCTTCTATAGTCATTAGAAAGCCAGAATTTCATAACTGTATGATTTTTTTTCCTTTTCTATGGTGTCATTTGCTGTGATAATAGCATCTAACTTCTCTTCAGAGAATGAAGCACTTTTTGTTTCTAAGTTTTTTAATTATTTATTATTATTTATGTGTACTGATCTGCACCTTGCTCTTCTACCTGAGAATCCTGTTATGTCTTGTAATAAGGGTGAAAAACTAACAGTCATTTTCAAGGCAGTTCATCTAGATTATCCTGAGAGACCCAGATCAGTGACAAGTCCTAGAAAAGCAACAACCAGAATTGTATGTGAAACAGTATGAGAGCAACAAGCTGTACATAGTTATTTCTTTCTTGGCATTCATTCCTAAACAGACAAAAAAAGTATCAGTTTATGAGGCAGAAAATACAATGTGAATGTGCAGACTATATTTACTTTCCATATATAGTATGTATTGTTTTGGGAAGGAAGCAGGGCAGCAAAATCTTTGGATTTCATAAGTCACTGTAAAAAGACATATTTCATTCCCATTTTTGTACCTGTATAGAACAAATTATGTTTTATAGGCTCAGTGAGATCTAATGGATTATCTTACGTAAGTGGAAAAAAAAAATATTGGGAAGTTAAAGATTATTTCTTTTTCTTCTTTTATAAATTCTCCTTGTCCCTTAGTGATGTCGTAACACAAAGGAGAGTGCAACAATGACAGCAGAGCAGCAGGCTTCAGTGAGTGAAAATTTGCTCAAACGTGATAGCAGTAGGCACAGAAATAACAGAAAGAAGCTACTTACCTTCAGAAGGCCACGAATATGCAGGGATCTCCAAAGAGATACCCTTACCTCCACTGCCAACCCTTAAATGAGGTTTGGGAAAGGTGAATCCTGGCTCCATGCCTTCCATGCACCTGAGTTCCCCTGGGTTGGCCCTGCCTTCCTACAAGGTGCTCAATCACCGTTTCAAGCTGAGAATTAGCATTTCCACTACAGATGTTTTATAGAGTAAGCAGAGTTTTAGACATCACTAGAAATTACAGGTGGTAAAGGTTCAAAGGTTTTCTCTGGCTATGTTACTCTTTCTTCTGTTTCAAATGCTAGGAAACAAATATGAAAATGGATTTTTTTATATATGTCTTATCTTTAGATGTCTAAAATAAAGGGGAACAAAGGATGGCATGGGGCTATTAGAAGAACCCAAAGGGAGGAATGTAGAAGCACATGGATTTGATGATTCAATTTGATGTTAAATTCCAACTACATACAATGCAGCAATGGATGAACACCTTAGAAAATTATGTAGTTTCTTATTTAAAATAAATGATTTGGAATACATTTCTGTATTGCTCTCCAGAATGTCTCCATCTATCTCTACCTACACATTTTATATTTAATTATTTGCAGCTATTCACTGTGAAGCTTTCTTTCATGTTTAAGAATGTCAAGTCTTTTCTGTGTTGCTAGACAGTCCTCATCTTTAATCTGACTTTCTGGAAATATTTTATGAAAATATACAGTGGTGAAATTGCCAGCTCTTTTTTTTTTTTTTTTCTCTCTCCAGGTCTGGCTAATTTGGATTAATATTAAACCATCTAAGTATTTACAATTAAAGCAAAACATAAATCAGACCACTTTTT
The DNA here is from genome assembly GCF_002078875.1 of Numida meleagris. NCBI lineage: Eukaryota > Metazoa > Chordata > Aves > Galliformes > Numididae > Numida > Numida meleagris. The sequence goes on along the minus strand of NC_034409.1, from coordinate 139,752,669 downwards.
TTCAGGTTTCATAATCACTGTGTAATACATTTCACAGTTACTCAACGTATCCAAGGGAGTTTCATGAATCTAAATAGGAACAAACCAAGAATTGTATGGCTTCCGACTGAGACAGGGAATGGTAAAGGCAGGCAAATCTATTTCTCAGGATACCCTGAAACTTGCTGTTATTCAAATACTGAGAGAATTTCAAAGCTAAAGTTAGTGAGTAAAGAAATAAACGCTTCATCAAGTATCAGTGTTCAGAAGACTCCCTAAGATGTGAAATTCTCAGTTTTTCTTGGTCTACCTAATGTTGAAAATAAGCTTGACTTTCTCTGTTATACCTCTTCTACAGATTTTAACCATTGAGGAAACAAATTTAATACAATGGAGAACATAGATGGTCATTCCGATCATAGTTTTGGATATCACTTTGACCAATGACAGCCATAGGATTTAATTTTAAAGAGGCCTCACAGCTCTACTACTGCCAAAAATAGAATAACCTTGTGATAGTCAAAGTTCAAAGTTTAATTGCAATAGATCAATCATTGAAAAGTTCAAAGAATAATAGTAAGCAAGGTGTATATTCTGGGTGTTGAGGTAATAAAGGATTAATTGTCAGGAAAATATTGGAAAAGGAAAACTCTTTAATCTTCTTGTTCTCAGTGTGATATGTGTCATGTTTCCAAACATGCAACTTGATATCATAACTGCAGGAATAGATTTCAGGTTAGCCAAGGAGAAAATATAAAGTGCCCTGGTAGAGTTTTATCTTTATTTTGAAGTTAATAAAGTCAGTAATATTTAAAAATGCATTGTCCAAATGTTCTTCCAATTTTGGCCTCAAACTCTGAATATATTTACTGATCTTAATTCTTTTATTTTTCTCAGGATCAGATAAGTGAATACTTCAGAATGATAGTTCTCCTTAAAAGTTCATAATAATATAAGGAATTAATGTTTAATTGCTCTTAGTATTAGAAAAGAAGCTGCTGTATCTCTTACAATGAATCTCATCTCCAATACTTATGATCTTCTTTTGATGTATATTCACATCAAATAAAAAGCAAGTAATAAAATAAATGCAAGATTAAAAAGCTTGAAGTGATCTGCAAAAGGAATGTGAAGATAATTTAATCAAAATTTCCTTTGTCTACCTTTGTTGTATTTTCTTACTGACACATGAGATTATCCATTATGCACTGAACCAACATTACAATTTTCTAAGATAACATCCTGTGAATGACATCTTCACAAACTGAAAATGAGTTGGAAACATCAGATACTTGGGAAGAAAAAAAAAAAAATAAATATAGTTTTTCCATGTATTTTATGTAATCATATGCAGATATGTGAATATTTTTCCAGTCTGCTAATAAGATTTGAGATGCTCTAATATGTTGAATTTGGATACCACTTCTAAGGAATGTTGGAGAAAATCAGAAAGGAATCAATATGAATGATCAGTGGGAATATTTTGCACAAACTTCTCAATCATTTCAGCCTTTACTAAAGTCAAAGCACAGCAGGTGGAAGCTGGGGCAGGCAAAATGTAAAAACTCAACTCTAGATGTTGAACATACTACCTCAAATTTCATAGAATCATAGAATTAGCTAGGTTGGAAAAGACCTACAAGATCATCCAGTCCAACCATCCACCTACCACCAATAACCCCACTAAACCACGTCTCTCAACCCTATATCTAAATGTTTCTTGAACACTTCCAGGGACGGTGACTCAGCCACCACCTCCCTGGGCAGCCCATTCCAGCGCTTGACCACTCTTTCAGAAAAGTAGTATTTCCTAATGTCCAGCCTAAATCTCCCCAGGCGCAACTTGAGGCCATTCCCCCTCGTCCTGTCACTAGTTACAAGAGAGAAGAGCCCGAACCCCAGCTCACTACAACCTCCCTGCAGGTAGTTATAGAGAGCGATGAGGTCCCCCCTGAGCCTCCTCTTCTCCAGACTGAACAATCCCAGCTCCCTCAGCTGCTCCTCATAAGGCCTGTGCTCCCGAGCCCTCACCAGCTTCGTTGCTCTCCTCTGAACATGCTCCAGGGCCTCAATGTCTTTTTTGCAGTGAGGGGCCCAAAACTGGACACAGTACTCGAGGTGGGGCCTCACCAGGGCTGAGTACAGAGGGACAATGACTTCCCTACTCCTACTGGCAACACTATTTCTGATACAAGCCAGGATGCCATTGGCCTTCTTAGCCACCTGGGCACACTGCTGGCTCATGCTCAGCCAAGCGTCGACCAACACCCCTAGGTCCGTTTCCTCTACACAACCTTCCAGCCACTCTGCCCCAAGCCTGTAGCATTGCCTGGGGTTGTTGCGGCCAAAGCACAGGACCCGGCACTTGGTCTTGTTGAACCTGATCCCACTGGCTTCAGCCCAGAGATCCAGCCTGTCCAGATCTCTCTGTAGGGCCTCTCTACCCCCAGGCAGATTGACACTTGGTATTGTCTGCAAACTTACTGAGGGTGCTCTCAATGCCCTCATCCAGGTCATCAATAAAGATATTGAAGAGGACAGGCCCCAGCACCGACAAATGGGGAACACCACTCGTGACCGGTCACCAGCTGGATTTAACTCCATTCACCACCACTCTCTGGGCCCGGCCCTCCAGCCAGCTCCTTACCCAGCAAAGGGTGTACATGTCCAAGCCACGGGCTGCCAGTTTCTCCTGGAGAATACTGTGGGATGCAGTGTCAAAGGCTTTGCTGAAGTCTATGTAGACCACATCAACAGCCTTTCCCTCATCCACCAGATGGGTCACTCGATCATAGAAGGAGATCAGGTTGGTCAAGCAGGACCTGCCCTTCACAAACCCATGCTGGCTGGGCCTGATCCCCTGGTTGTCCTGCAAATGCCACCTGATCTCCCTCAGGTCAATCTGCTCCATAACCTTCCTTGGCACCGAGATCAGGCTGACAGGCCTGTAGTTCCCCGGATCCTCCTTACGTCCCTTCTTGTAGATGGGAGTCACAAATTTGTGGACATAAAATTCAGTGGTCATATAACAGTTTTGTTTTCTTAACTGAGATCCTATGTAAACACTGTATGAACACTTTTAGTGCTCTTATAGCAAATTCAGACCAGACTAGTGTAAAATATCTGTAGATTTATTTTAATGTAGACATTTAAGTGGATTATGAATATTTAAATCAACAATTGCCTTTGAGAAACAGGTAAAAATTATGTCTCAAGCTGTTGATGGCTACATAAAAGATGAAATGGCTTCTGATTTCATATATATTTTTAGTACCCTAAGAATTATTTAAACACACTAGAATCCTTCAGTGGAGAATACTCTTTTTCAGTCTCTCAAGAGTTTATATTAAAAAGATAAGTATTATTCTCTTGAAGTATTCTCTAACAAGTATTCTTTTAGGTCTGCTGGATTATGAAGAACTGTGAATTCAAAGGTGAGAAGTTCATATATACAACAGTGGTACACAAAATAAATGTTCTATGTACTATGGGAAGAATGGACAAACCAGGACACTCAGGATTGGAATGACAATGGTGCTTATTTTAGGATTAAGATTATATTGCCTGTAAGGAAATGCAAAAATGTACATGTAAGATTTCATCAATAAATAGATATGCAATGTACTTCCTTTTCCCTGTAACTGAGACATACATGATAGACACTTGTTGCTGCAAGAGAGTAACATGTTCTGCATTTTCATTTAAACAATAAATACATATTTTTCGCAATACATTGCAGTTGAGTTAGTGAAAATCTTGTATAACTTGCTGTCTAAACATGACTTCAGCTATTGAAATTATACATTTCATCCTACGGTGTAAAACTATAGATTGAATTGTCTTCGCTCAGCATCTCTGGTTAAAAAAATAAGCAAACAAATAAACAAAATTTTTGAGAGATACAAACATGATTTTGTTATTCTGTGCATTAACAGCATATAATCAAACGGAATTTAAAAATCATTATAATGAGCTTTTAATATGGTTTTAAAAGGCCAGACATAATTTGGTAAAATATTCTTTTGACACTATTTCTTAAGTTTAAACTATATATTCATTTCTGAGAATTAATGCACTTAAAAAACTATTCCAGCAGAGTACTCTTTTTAATCTTGTTCAAGCAGAACTGTTTTGTAAAAAAGTTAGAACCCTTCTTCCCCCAACAATTAGATTTGCAGTGCTAAAGTCAGTATAAACCTATTTCTAAACTAATAATGTGTCTGTAGAAAGTATTTTAAGTGGCATTATACACTATGTCTGTTGTTAGAATTGGTTATTTGAATTATGGCTTGTTTCTGTGACATAGAAGCTTGTAAAAAAGCACAAGAAAAACGAAAGTAAATTTTCTTATCCTGATCTAATCATTAATTAGGGCAGTTTGAAGTTTCAGTAGGGCACACAGAGACCATTTTAGAGGGTGTTTTAAATGCTGTAATTAAGTTGTAGGAGTAATATTGTTAAAAAATAAAAATCTTAGTGGAAAAAAATCTTGCCATACCTATTTGGCCAACTGCCTTCTTGTTTTACCTCCCATTTTCACAGCTCTGACATGTAGCAGTGCATATTTTAACATAAAATAGCAAGTCTGAAGCTCTGACATGCTGTATATTTATTCTTGTGTGAAGTAAAACTCTTTTTTTAAATAGTACAGATGATTATATCTTTTTTTTTTCAAACCTAGTGTTTCTTTTAAAGTGTAAGGTTTATTTTCACACTTCTGATTGCCAGAGAAGCAGGAAGCAGAGAGCTGTACATCAGACATTTAAATCCAGACATTATGCAATCATGATAACAAGGATTAATAAAGATTAATTTAGCTCCCACTTAAAAGCCCTGGTGTTTCAGAAGTATAACTGTCTAGTTTTTAAAAAGAGAATAATTATAATTTCCCTTTTGAAATGATGTTCTTTGTTGTAGAGAGTTGCCCATGATTTGAAGCTTATTTGTGCCAAGCTATTCTCCAGATACATGTGGCTGTTCAAATAAAGTGACAGTTAAAAAAATATAAGTACCTGCAATAGCAATAGCTTATTGCTATTTCTTAAGCATGTGGAACATTGAACTGCAATGCAAAATAAATAAATAAAAAAATAAAAAGGTTTTCTCTACTCTTCAAAACTGCACATGATATAGATATTTTTTCCAAGGATACAAATTTTAACAGTTCAGCTCTTTTGAAGAGACAGACAGCAACGAATATAACAATTATGTTGTGTTAAAACTATTCTGGAAAGTAGGATTTTCGTATAATGCAACAGTCTTTTGTCTATGAGAATGTAACAGTAACCCAAGGAAGAAGAGAGGTGATGAGACCTAATAATACTCATAAACAGGAACACATATTGATATATTTTCACTATCACTAATTTATATAAAATCTTCTTATGTATTTTACATTTTTAGATATTATTGTATTATGTCTTGCTTACCATTTCCTCACAAGAGCAGGCAGTTACAATCCTTTTATATTTATTTAAAGTGGTTTTGCAGAGACAGTAATTATTCTTTTAAGAAGAATGTCCAAGTAATTACACCGGCTGTTGATATTAGAGGCCAGCACTGTAAACTGATAATAAGAAGCTGAAAAAATATATTTCCTTCAAATAATACACCTAAATGTAGAATAAGTCACCCACTTCACTCACTGAAGGCCTGAAAGATGCTCCCAGACTTTTTCTCTTAGAAATCAGGAACATGGTATCAGGACTCTTGAGCTGACAGAGCCACATCTTGTCTGAGCGTACATTTAGAGAGATGCTGCGCTGAGGAAAGCTAGACTGCTGAGTCAATATTTAGCTATTCATTTGTAGAAAACAAATTTCTCAAAAGACTCACAAAGACCTCTTGTTTTCACCCTGAATTTACTTTTTTTCTTGAGGAAAACCCAAATCAATAAACTGATTTACCATGAATTGACAATAGATTTTCATAGAATCATAGAATCATAGAACTGCTCAGGTTGGAAAGGACCTTTAAGATCATCAAGTCCAACTGCAACCTAACCATACTGCTCTAACAATCCACCGCTAAATCATGTCCCTGAGCATCACATCCAAATGGTTTTTAAACACATTCAGGGATGGTGACTCAACCACCTCCCTGGGGAGCCTGTTCCAGTGCTTAACAACCCTTTCTGGAAAGAAGTTTTTCCTGATATCCAAACGAAACTTAACAACCCTTTCTGGAAAGAAGTTTTTCCTGATATCCAAATGAAATCTCCCCTGGCACAACTTGAGGCCATTTCCCCTTGTCCTGTCACCTGTCACCAGTGAGAAGAGACCAACTCCGCTCTCACCACAATCACCTTTCAGGTATTTGAAGAGAGCGATGAGGTCTCCCCTCAGCCTCCTCTTCCCCAGACTAAACAGCCCCAGTTCCTTTAGTCACTCCTCGTAGGGCATATTCTCCAAGCCCTTCCCCAGCCTTATTGCCCTTCTTTGGACCTGCTCCAGCACCTCAGTGTCCTTTCTGTACTGAGGCACCCAAAAATTTAGTCTATAATCAGCACTCTAATCAATACTAGTTCATAGAATTTAGAAATTGAGGTAAAAATAGAAGGAAAATCTCCTCTGGCAGAATTAAAACACCCACTGAAAATCAGTTATGTCTTCTGTCTTACACAATCATTTCATATCTTCAGGTTGCTGTAGAGGTTTGACACACAATAGGCTTCTCAGACTCAGTTGTAAATATACATTAAGTAATGTAGATAAAGGAATGGTTTATCTAAAATCTTTGAATAAAAAATGATGTATTTGCCAGTTATTTGTAGAAGATTCACAGTTGTCAATCTGAAACAGATTCCTATTTTTAAAAGTTGGGAATTCTGAAAAACAAAATTAAACTACAATATCTACTACTACTACAAAACTACTAATATTTTCAGAGATACAGACAAGTGAAAAATTTTATATGACTCTATTCCTATTACAGTAAGTTTTTTTCAGGTTTGCTAAAACTGGAAAATAAATGTCATTTTGAGTTTTTTGGCTCCATTTCACTAGGCAGAAACATCCATTAACCATTCAGAAAAAACTAATTCCCATATACCTTAATTTGTCTCTAAAGCACTTTAGGAAGGAATAAAAGGATGGACAAGTAGACAATACTAAAGAAACTAAAGAAGAGAGAAGAAAATACTGAAGTAGTTTGGATAAGTACAGAACATGGTTAGAAGTGTTATCAAATAGGAGCCATGCTAACAATCTGTTCTCTTTGAACAGTGGTTATTTCCCAAAACAAAGATGCAGCCTTCACTCTGATGAAGCCCATTTCACTGGTAAATAACTGTTACGGTTATGAAAAAGCTGTTGGATAGTGAATGCCAGAGTAGTACTGGTGCAAGTCCTGAGAGCCCACACCTGAGGAAAAAGGATTTAAAGACAGCTTTTAGGCTCAGGATGTTGATCTAGAGAGGAGAGGATTAAATTCTGCAAAGTCCAGCTTCAGCTTCAGCTTAGGTCAGAGATACTAAAAAGATTAATTTCCTAAGATTTCCACTGTATCGAAAGAAAAAATAAATAATTTTATGCACTTCATTAGGATATTAGTAGGATTTCATCAACAAGTGTTAGCCACTTTGTCATCTATTTTTCCTGTCTAAACTGCCCCATAAGACCCTTTGATTGTTTGTTAAGCATTTGAGATAGAAAACAGTGCCATGAACAGCAGATGAAAGATTAAAAAAAAAGAAAAAAAAAAAGAGGATGAAGAAAAAGGTTAGGATTAGAAAAACAAAGCATAATTTCATAAATTAAAACAGACAACAGAAAGATCATAAACAGAAAACCAATGTATAAACAACAACAAAAAAAAGCTGTTCCACAAAATGAAAACATATTACAATGACAGCAATAAATTAGAGTCAGGTGGAGGAAGACTGAATGAAACACAGAAGAACTGGAAACAGGATGATCTTGTAAAAGAGCAAAAGAGTAAAGATCAAAAATCCACATCAAGAAGAATCAAGCTTACATTATTTAGGTCTGCATGTTATTAAAAAAAAAAAAAAAAAATCAACAATCTGACCCTGTAGATGATTCAGGAAATTGAACTTTCTGCTGTCTGCCAAGAGCAAGGTGATGGATCTTTCCAAGGTACGCTTACAGCTGAAATGTTTATAATAGCAAGGAAAATTGTATTGAGCTACTTTGTCAGTGGATAACGGGCACTCTAACAGAAAAAGCATGTGTATACCCAGCTGGAGAAATGAAGCTCAGGAGAATTCCTAGGGACACAGAAGTAGTGAGATTTAGAAGATAAAAAGCCAGACCTTACATTAGAACTATGAGTGAACAAGTTAGGAATGTTTGCTTATTGGGATGTCAGAATAAAAACTTGATGTTTCTTTCAGAATGGGTTCCACTTGCATTCCAGGGAAAAAACTTTCTGGAATGTCCAGAGAGTGGATTTAACTAACTCTCTTAATTGTACTTGTTAACGGAACACATTGAAATTTAATTATCCAAAGTACAAAGACTAATAGCAAGAATTTTTGTTGTAAGTATAGGAAGAAGTTGTATTTTCTAGATATCACAGAATGGCTACAATATGTAGCTGAAAATATATTCCAAGTGATGCCAAAGTACTAGATATATGAAGCTTATCCAGTAACAATTAGAATTATTAGTGATATTAAGACCCTATGTCTTTAGGAAGAACTACTCTCATCTTTTTCTTGAAAGAGCAAAATAAAAATAAGCAATAGTTCAGTTGGAAGAGATCTACAAAAATCCAACTTGCTGACTTCTTCTGGTCTAAGGAAAAGTTAAAGCATATCAATGATGGCATTATCTAAATGTATTCAAAGATAAATTCAACACCTGTACCCATATCATTATAATAATGTTGAACAGAACTGGCCTTGGAATTGAGCACAGGGAAACACTGCTCGTACCAGCCACCAGCATGATGTAGCTCCATTCAGTTTATCTCTTTGATCTCTGTTATTTAGCCAGTTCCTCAGCCAGTGTGGCATGAATTGTCCAAAGCTGGACAGTTTTTCCAGAAGGATGCCATCCCTTCATCACTAAGAGAGTGATCTTATTGCAGGTGATCAGAATACTAAGGAAGGACTTTTCCTTCATGAGAACATGTTAACTATTCCTGATAATAGCTTTGTTCTTTAAATACTTTCAATAGCACCCTTAGACTAATAGATCTGTACTTTTCTGGATCTTATGTCCATCTTATAGATCAGTATAACATTGCACAGACATCCTCAGTAACACACTATTTAGGTCACTCACAAATTTTAACTTGATTGTTATCATAACTAAGAATTTTACAGCATAGAAAGCATAATAATTATCATCACAACTAGAGAGAAGGTAAAAAATTTTTAAAAAAGGTCAGGTAAGTGGGCTGTTGTTTAATAGACACTTGTTAACTACAATGAAAAACTGTCATGTTACATATTTAACCACAAATTAATTGACGTACCTCTGATTATGAAAGTAGCTGTGCAATCATTAGTTAGGAAGTGACTGCTGGGTGACATCTTTCTGAGAACAGTCAGCTTCCAGAGTTGATGCTTCTCTTCTATAACGGTGGTAGGCAATTTGCAGTAACAATGAAAATAAGGTCACTGTGCAGAAGATCTTGTAATTAAGTATATAAAATAAAGATACAAGGAGGAGAATAGAATGTGACTAAAAGCAATTGAGCATATAGATGCAATTAAAAATACATATGCACAGACACCTGCAAAGTGGTTTACTGTATGATATTAAGACTTCTTTTAGTGTTTGTCTCTTCTTATGCTGGGAGTCACTTACTCAAACTTTGGTACTCTGATGCTCTTAAAATATTAAGAATATACTTTTCTAAGTTTTCTAAAGAAAAAAAGGGAAGGAAAGGGGAAGGGGAAAAAGATTATGCCATTTTTATTGCAGCAGAGGGACACAGAAATTTCATTCTACTTTTACCAGCTGGCAAAATCATTATACATCCTACAAAGCATAATTTTGTCATTCACAGGCATGCCTAAAGTGTAGTCAGAACAAACCTCTAAACATTTTAGAAGGAAAAAATAACAGAAAAAATAATCAAACTTCACACATGTTCCCTACTGAGTGAGGAAAATGTATTTTTATCTTTAGAATACTGGGGACAAAGTAGTAATGTTTTAGTTATCAGAAAGCACAGTCAATTATTTTTCTTCAGTAAGCTTATACTATCAAGTATAAAAGAGTGTGAATCGAAATACCAGATTTAATAACCTGAACTCTAGGATGTACAAAATCTGATTTTTGCAGCTTGATTGCACCTCTATAACTAATGTACTGTAGTAACATGCAGAGTTTCTTACGTTTTGGAATGCATTTCTTTTACCTTTTTCCTTTTCCTTCTGATCTTCTGTAGAACATTTCTCTCTCTCTTGATCTGTGGTGTATTTGCTCAGGTGTTTCCCATTTTTATGGCAGTGTCAATTAACTCTCTTAAATTTGCCCTAGTTGCTCTCAAAATGTCTTGATGTTGCCTTTGAAGCCTCTTTCTCCATTATCCACCATTTTCAGCATCAGAAACTGACCTCAGTGAGAGCAAAATTTGCTGCTAACAAACCCTGCCCTCTTCATTACATGTGTGGGTAGATGAAAGAAATAAAATTACTAAATGAGCTTCAAAAACAGGACTAGCACAGTCTAAGTACTCTAGATGAGAGTTAGAAATAACTTAGACCCAGTGTTCAGGGGTGTTCGGGTGTGGGCTTCAGTCTCCAGTATAATAATTAAAAATAGTCTCATTTCTTTTTTTCTTTTTAATTAAGAATAGGAAAAAAAACATACTAAAAAAATTGAGTAGTTATAATATAAATAAAGTCTTTTAAAAATCCCCTATTTAATCTGCATTAAAGAAAGTAATACTAAACAACAACTGCAAATAAATTTAAGATGGAGAATCATTTAGAGTTGGCTTGAATTTTTTAACCAACCAATATAATCTCAAAGAACTGGCATAAAACAGAATGCAGTTATGTGTGATCTGACTTCCTCCCACTGAAATGACCCATACCTACTATCTAGCAGGCCTTACAGTTTTCCCTTCTGCCTCAATTTTTCTAAAATGACTTTTGCTTTTCTGAATTACTCTTACTGCTAACTAAAAACAAACAATGTGTTATAAATGCCCAATTATGGGATATTACTTATGCATAACATGAAATTTGAATAAGATCTTCAACACATTTTTAAGAAAAATACATTTATCTTTCCTGTTCCACTTCTCATGAAGATGAAACAGATATGCCGTCTGTTTGAGCTACTATTATACTTCCTGAGACATAAAGGGCATGATGTCTTATTAAAACTCTGTATGGTACACAGCTGTATTGTAAAACACAGCACATAAAAAGTCTGGCATACTCAAGATTTTATTACTGGGAGGAACAGAATTCATGTTGTTAAATAAGGAAATTCAGAACAAAGTTCCTCTGTTTTACTTGTTGTATGATCTTAACTGAGTCACATGTGATTAAATTTAAGTAGGTCCAGAAGCTTCTCAGTACCAAAAGGTTTTGTTTCTTTCACCCTCCTGCTGTTTGCTTTGAATCACATGTCATTACCACAGAAGTTTGCAACAACTTTGTTAGTTTTCTGAGCCTGACATCAGTTGATTCAACCTCTCAACTTTGGAGAATACTTGGTACAAAGTCAACATCTGCAGTAGTTGTGCTGACATCCCCAACACACAGGAAAGAAGTGCAATGGTAAGGCATGGAATAAGAGCAGAAGAAAGAACAAAAGGAAAGCAGAATGCACCTCTTTTGTTAACTTTTAATAGTTACACTTTTGACATCATTATGTAGCTTACTCTTTAAAAACAGATTTTTAGAACTGTTTATCTTCCACTGACTTTTGTAGAAAGTCAGAACGTTTTGTAGAAAGTCCGAAATTTTTGTAGAAATTTGTAGAACTGAAATTGAATATCCACTGCAAGCCAAAGCACCAAAGAGATGTCCTGCGGAGAAGGACCTGGGTGTCCTGGCAGATGAAAAACTGAACATGAGCCAGCAGTGTGCTCTTGCAGCTCAGAAGGCCAGTGGTATCCTGGGATCTATCAGAAGAGGGGTGTGACCAGCAGGGACAGGGAGGTGATTGTCTCTCTCTGCTCTGCCTTCATGAGGTCCCATCTGGAGCACTGCATCCAGGTCTGGGGCTCTCAATACAGTAAAGATGTGGAGCTGTTGGAGAGTGTCCAGAGGAGGGCCGCGAAGATGATCAGAGGGCTGGAGCACCTCCCCTATGAAGACAGGATGAGGGAGCTAGGCTTATTCAGCCTAGAGAAGAGAGGCTGCGAGGAGACCTCATTTAGACAGTATTTAAAGAGGGATTATAACAGGCAGGGAACCAATTTCTTACAAGGGTAGAGAGTGATAGGACAAGTGGGAATGATTTTAAGCTCAAGGAGAGAAGGTTTAGATTGGATGTCAGGGGGAAGATCTTTACAAACAGAGTGGTGAGGTGCTGGAACAGGCTGCCCAGAGATGCTGTGGATGCTCCGTCCCTGGAGGTGTACAAGACTAGATCGGATGGGGCCCTGGGCAGCCTGGTCTAGTAGCAGATGTGGAGGTTTGCGGCCCTGCCTTTGGCAGGGGGGATGGAACTTGATGATCCTTAAGGTCCGTTCCAACACAAGCCATTCTGTGATTCTATGATTCTGTGTCAAACCTATTATTTACTTAAAGATTAATTAAATAAGATTAATGAGAAGGTGAATAGATTAGGAATGAGAAATTAATAATCCTGCTGTATTACATGTTGTTGTATGATTCCTGTTTACATAATTATTTCTGATTCTTTACCCAACAACTAACTTTGGTGCAAAATCTGACTGAGGAATGTTTGGTAAATGTTGTGAAGGAAACTGTAGAATTCTGAAATGAGTGAGAATGTCCAGCTCTGAATTCTAACGGATTAAATCCAACACGTGTTGGCATGTGAGTCATTAATAGATTTTCAGATACTCATTCTATGCTCCTAGTCCTTCCTCACTCTCATTAAAAATGCTTACATACAGATGTATACTGTATTTGTATTTATTCTTTCTACTTAGAATTATTCTTACATATTACACATTTCTATATTAAAACGTACATGCATGTACTTACCCATGTCTCAAATTATTTTATCTTATTTAATTAAGAAACATCCGCCGTTGTGACAAGTAAATCTCTTAAGTACATCAGAAAACACAGGTTATCTGTTATATTATTTCTTTTTGAAACAGGTACATCATGCCATCACTAGTTTACAGTTTCTGTTAGAGCTGCAAATACAAGAAAGGAGGATTTAGATAATGAAGATCTAAAAAACACTCAACACTTCAAGTATCAATACATCTCTGTTCATAAGACAATATTGTAATTACAAATCCTACATCATTGTTTTCTGTCACCTATTTCTAGGCTGAGATCAGTGTTATGCATAAAATCCTCAGGTGCATGTTACTGTTCATCTCAGACTTTCAGGTTTCAATTACATTTATTATTCAGTAGTTCAGAACAAATAGGAAAGTGCACAGTCACTGCATTCTTAACAGTTACTAAATGAGTGTCTCAGGCTTTGTCTGTTGTGTCCTTCCAGATTTCTGTCCTTACTAATTATCTTTTGAGATAACATTTGCTGGATGTCAAAAAAAAGTTCATAGAAGAATGTGACTTCTGAAATGCAATCAACAAATAATAAATGTCTGAAGCAGTAACATTTGTTACAGCTAAAATTCCAAAGTATATATTGGATTTCAGATGTTTTGCAAGACCACTTATTTTAGGACCAATTATTTTAACAGGTTGTCCAGAGATGTGGTGGCTCCATCCCTGGAAATATTCAAGGCCAAGTTGGATGAGGCCCTGGACAGCCTGATCTGGTGGATCTCAACACTGCCCAGGGCTGGGGTGTTGGAACCAGATGGTCCCTTCCAACTCAAGCCACCCTATGATTCTATGATTCTACATGATGCAACAAAAATGAGTGCTATCAGAAAATCAGAATAACATAAGCTTTGAAGGAAACGTTATTCATTCCCAACTAGAGACCATTATTTATTATTCATAATTGATTAGTTAGCATTTTTAAGCTTGTTTAATCAATAAATTTTGAGATCATTAAAATGCTGATGCACTTTTTTATTTTTTAGTATAAAGTCAAATTTAACAATTCAAATATAAATTTAAAAATAGTGTTCAAAATCTTAACTTCAAGATATAAAGATATAAACAGGTGAATCACATAATGTGTCGAAATACAAAAACAAGCCTAAGTAAATAATAAAAATACATTTCAAAGAGCAGCTAGAATATGTTACAGGTAGATAAATTAGAATTATATTAAAATAGAGTGTTTTTGATTAGGGCTTAGTATCTTGATATATTTAACATAACGTTATACCTTCACCCTTACAACAAGTATAGATAATTTTGTAGATGTGTCATTGAATTCCAGTTAAAGCTAAACATTGTTTTTTTCTTCATAGGATAAATAGAGTGAGAAGAAAAGTGACAAATAGGCTCAGTACATTGAAGAGTACAATTGACAACACATTTGAGAACAATTTGTAAATAGTTTTTAAATCCAGATATTGAAAAATGATCTTATTTGTAATCAATTCTAAATTTCCCATTAAAAAATTGATACTACTATATAATAATTTTATTGTATTATTTCTTTTCACATTGTTGAAATTCTGTCTTCAAAGTGAAGTTGTATGAATTAAATGAGGATATGCTATCCTACCTTAGTAAAAGTGACGGAATTATCAAGAATATGTTTCATTTTGATATGCAGCTCCAATGCACATTTCTTTCTGACAAGGATAAGGTCACCTGTCATAAAATTGTATTTGCTGTCCAAAAATTGATACATAACTATCAAAAACTGTGAAACAGTTTAAAACTTAAGATATGTGATATAACTATTGACCTTTTCTTCAGCAGAGTTAATACAGATGCCATCACCAATGTGTGTTATTTTCTTGAAATATATACTGCTTTTTCTTTTCCATACAGAGTATAGAGACTTTTCTCAAGTTGATTATGCATTCATTTGGGAAGGGGAGGGTCTTTGTATTTATTTATGAAATATAGTGGAAATCACTGAGAATATGAATTTCCTGCTAAAGTTAACACTGAGACTTTTGTGGATATTCATACAGAAAATTAGACCATCCATAATCTGTGTTAGACTAAAATTTATAGAAGGAATGCAAAACACTCTGTTTGAGGGCCTGAGGTAACTCCTTTTAGGGGCTAAGAAGAAATTTCCTTTAGAAATTAAGTTCCCTATATTTGTTACCTTTGAGGTTTCTTCTACTCTTATTATGAATGTACTCAAGAAACTGAATGTCACATTAAGAGGACCTCTGTTTTAATTATTTATATGATGGAGGATTGTAATGACTCTTTGGCTGAAACAAGGTAACTTTGGTTTATTGGAAGTAAGACAGAATTTCAAATAAGCACACAAAAGAGAAGTTGTAACAACATCCTAGAGGCAAGGCTATCCTTTATTTATCTATTGCCTGAGTATTGTCAACTTGTTCTGTGGTTGAATAGTGACTAATCAAATTTGCTTCATTAGGACTATAACATATGCTTTACATTTCAAACACTATAATGGCTGATCAATGCAAAAAAATGTGGTAGTTCTGAAGAGAAGAAAAAACCTTCAATCAACAATACTAGAAACCTGTTTTTGTTTTGTTTTGTTTTTTACTTAAAGTGAGTTGATTGTGGAGAAAAAATGCTCAAACTTCTAATACAGGCATCCAGTTTTGTTACCTCACTAGCTTGCAAATGCAGGTAAATACCAGGAAGGATAATTCATCTTCCCTCAGTGCTTCCAATGAAAATGAGGATTGCTGCGGAAGTTTTAGCAGATCATGTACACACATAAGTCACTTGTAAGTTACTCATCAATCTCTGTTGACTTTATAGAGAATGCCAAAAATAACTTAAGACTGAACAAATCCAGTTCTCCCAGCCATTTTAAGGAAAAGTATTTAAAAATGAAAATGTTTTTAAAAGGAATTAGTGGCAACCACTGTCATATTTTTCATGATGCGACCAGGACAATTGCGTGGAATACAGCAGATTAATTCTAGAAAAAATAGGAGTTGTATTTTAAGAGGGCTGCTTTAAAAGTAATGCATCCTATTTTATTATGCTGACCTACAACATCAGAGGTGGATGTTGGTGGTATGGCAGTAGAAGTTAGACCTTCTTGCCAATATTCCATTTGTTACCATGCAACAGGTGGCAGCAGAGGAGCAGTCTGAGAAAATAGCACGTAATACTGAAGAGCATATAGGGTTGTAACAGAATTTCTCCATGTGGAAAAAACTGCATCCATTGACATTCATCAATGTTTGCTGAACATTTATGGATACCAAACAGTGGATGTGAGCACACTGAGTTGGTAGATGGTGTGTTTCAGCAGTAGTGACAGTGGCAGTGGGTCAGTTCCACTAATGGAGATTTTTCTAAGTGCAGCATGCAGGCTCTTGTTTGCTGCTGGCAAAAATACATAGCTAATGGTAGTGTCTGTGTTGAAAAATCATATTTTGTAGCTGAGAATCTGCTCTGTTAAATAGTGTTATTGTGTGTTTTTATCTGTTGTAGTTTCCATGGAAATAAATAAGAGGCATTACTTTCAGAGAGACCTACATATGTCTCAGGAGATTACCTTCTTACCAGATCCCAGAAGTGTAGTTCAAAATGCAAAAATCAGAGTGTAGCCCTACAAAACAGGTCACAGGACGCAAGTTTAATAGAAAACAAGCAAGACAGGGCTTACTTTATCTGATATTGTCTTAGTTTCTTGGGGCTTCATTTTGGCTTGCTTACTTTAACAGTAGTTATCTAATTGCCAGGAAGCCATTACTTATCTGTTTTAGTTTTAGGAAGTTTTTTATAATTCTGAACAGGAACATCTACTGTTAGTAATTTTGATATAGACAAGAATAACAAGCAATCATGCTGTACAGAGTGAAATAGCTCTAAATTCCAAAGTAATGATGCTACATCAAGATGGTATAAGTATCTATGTTATAACCCTTAAGAATTATACCACAAGAGTCCACAAAAAAAAAAAAAAAAAAAGCAAGTGGTTCACCATTGTTAAGCTACTTTTCATAATGCAAATATTGGAACTGGGCAAAATTGATTTTAGGAGTAACAGAAAATACAAGGAAGAAGCATCTAACAACAATAAAAATTATAGAAAAGGGTAGATTGAGATGTATCATGGAGTTACAGAGCAACACAGAAAGAAAAAGCTGTAAAGTATGATATAAAACATAGTTTTGATTAATGTGGCCCCAAACAGACCCAGAACTGAGAAGGAAATTGTCAAAATCAACAGAAGGACATCCCAGAAAAGAGAAGGTAGAACAACCTAGTTTTACAGCCCCACTCCTTCTGATGAACAGTTCAGGACACTTCCCCCAGTTTTCCCAAATGTGACTGAAACTGTTGAGTTCAAGACCCAGAGAAGCAGCAGAAAGGATAATGTAAGAGACAGGCAAAAATGACTTCATCACATTTTAACAACTTTCAGTAGTAATATCACAGAATCACAGAATTGCCGGGGTTCGAAGGAAGCTCAAGAAATCATGTAGTCTAATTCCTCTGCTAAAGCATGCACTCTCTACAATAGGCCGCACAGATGGGCATCCAGATGGATCTTGAATATCTCCATAGAAGGAGACTCCACAAACTCCTGGGCAGCCTGTTACTGTTACTGTTACAGCTCTGTCACTGGTACCGTAAAGAAGTTCTTCCACATGTTCTTCCAAGGTTCAAGTTATAGATCATTATTCCTTATCCTATTGCTATGCACCACCAAAAAGAGCCTGGCCTCATCCATTTGCCTCCCACCTCCCTTTAGATATTTATAAACATTAATCAGATCTTCCTTCTTCTTTTCCGCTGGCTGAACAGACCCAGGTTACTCAGCCTTTCCTCACACGGGAGTTGCTCCAGACCCTTTGTCATCTTTGTGGCCCTCTGCTGGAATCCTTCTAGGAGATCCCTGCCTTTTCTGAACTGAATATCCCAGAACTGGACACAGTATTCTAAGTGTGGCCTCACCGTGGCAGAATAGTGGGGGAGAATCACCTCCCTCAACCTTATGGACATGCTCTTTTTAATACACCCCAGGATGCCATTGGCCTTCTTGGCCACCAGGGCACACTGCTGGCTCATGGCCAACCTTTGCCCACCAGAACACCATGGTCCACAGACCTCCTTTCCAGCAGGTCATCCCCTAACCTGTACTGATGCATGTGGTTATTTCTCCCTGTGTGCAAGAGTCTACACTTGCTCTTGTTAAACCTCATCAGGTTTCTCCCTGCCCAATTCTCCAGTCTCTCCAAGTCTTCCTGAATGGCAGCACAGTTTTCTGGTGTGTCAGCCAGCTCTGTATCAACAGCAAACTTGCTGAGGATGAACTCTATCCCCTTCATTCAGGTAATTGGTGAAAATGTTGAACATGACTGGACCCAGCACCAACCCCTGAGGAATGCCACTAGTTACAGTTCTCCAAACTGACTATATGCTGTCAGTTACAATCCTCTGAGCTCTACCACTCAGCCAGTTCTCAATCCACCTCACCGTCCACACATCTATCCTACACTTTCTAAGTTTCATAACAAGGATGTTGTGGGAGACGTTGTAAAATGCCTTTCTGGAGTCAAGGTACACAACATCCTTTGCTCTCCCCACATCTACCCAGCTAGTGATGACTTCATAGAAGGTGACCAGGTTGGTCAAGTAGGATTTCCCTGTGGTGAATCCATGTTGACTATTCTTGATATTCTTCTCTTTCAATTGCTTGGAGAGAGTATCCAGAACAAATTGTTCCATCATCTTTCCAGGGACAGAGGTGAGGCTGACTGACCTGTAGTTTCCCAGATCCTCCTTCCCTGTTTTGAAGACTGGAGTGAAATTGGCTATCCTCCAGACTTCAGCCACCTCTCCCATTTACCAAGACATTTAGAGATGACAGAGAGAGGTACAGAAGTTACCTCTGACAGCTCCCTCAGCACATGTGGGTGCATCCCATCAGGGTCCATGGATTTGTGTGTACTGATTTTAGCTAGACCCACTCTGATCAGATCCTCCTCGACCAATGGGAAGTCTTCCTTTCTCCAGACTCTCTCTTTTACCTCTAGGGTCTGGGATTCCTGAGGGCAAGCCTTAGCATTAAAGTGTGAAGCAAAAAAGGTATCCAGAATCTCCATCTTCACAGCATCCCCGTTACCATGGCACCCACATCATTTAGTAGGGGATGGGCATTTTCCCTAATATTCCTTTTACTGTTGACATACTTAAAAAAACCTTTCTTGTTATCCTTTTCCTCCTTGGTTTAATTCCCAGGGGCCTTAGCCTTCCTCAGTGCATACCTACAAGCACTGAAAACATTCCTATATTCTTCCCAGGTGTACAGGCCCTTTTTCCACAGTTCATGGACCTTTTTCTTTCCTTTTAGTTTATCCACGAATTCCTTGCTCATCCATACAGGCCTCCTGATACCGTTCCCCAATTTCTTACTCTTACTCTTAGGGATGTACTGATGTTGAGCTTGGAAGAAGTGGTGTTTAAATGTCAACCAGCTCTCATGGGCCACCTTACCTTCTAACTCTCCAGCCCATGGGATACCTCCAAGTAGAAGGTCAAAATCAGCTCTCCTGAAGACTGTGGTAGCAGTTCTACTTATTATCTTGCTTCTTCCACACAAAATCCCTAACTCCACCATCTCATGCCTGCTGCATCCCAAGCTGCCCCTAGCCTTCATATCTTCGACCAGCCCTTTATATTAATAAGATAATGCAGACTGTCAATCTGGTAGTATTATTGCAACCGGACTAATAATAAATTTTTAATAACAATAATGATAAATTTTTATCCTCAAATATAAGGTATTTTCCTCTTTTCACCCATAGTGAGGATAAGTAAATAACAATCGCATTAAAGAGGAGGCAAGACTCAGCGATAATTTCTTGAGTATTTATCATTTGGACCATGTTTTTTAAAGAACGAAAACAATACTGAGAAAAGAGACCACAGCCTTATATCTTTTGTGTAATATATTATTACAAATTATAATTATACATCAAATAAAGTATAGTGTGGAATCAGTAATTGCTTTACTACATCATGTTTTGTATGTGTGTGTCTTTATCCTAAAGATCTGTTTGTCTGGATAGTAAAGGATTCAAATGAAAAATAGGCAAATGTATATCAGAAGATAGGAAGGCTTACCTGTCTACATTTAAATGGATCTTTAAAATTAGGTTCCTAGAAAAACTTTCAGGATATCTAAAGAGGTGAAGGATATTTGAATCATACCTATATTTCTGGCTATGCTATGTATTTGTATTTAAAATGTTGATGTTATTAAAGAGTCCCTGTGGAACATGTAAGTCTGCAAGTGACAGCGGCAAAAGTTGTGATAGGGAAAACTTGAGCTTAAAGACATAGATGTGAAGGCTGGCTGGCATCTCAAACACTTTGAAGGTAGAACTCTGAAAATATATGATTTAATTTTGATAGATTTCTTCAGAAAAATTGTGACCTTGTACTTCCATAGAGCTTTATATAAGCAGATTTTATTTCTTCTCGTGTTCCTACGTTCTTCTGATTTCTAACAACTTATAAACAACTATTATCAATGCGGAAAGAAAAATCCAATCAAACAAGCAAACAAATCTGATAGGTACTTTTAAGATTGATCCATATGATTCCTGGGTATTTCTGCACTTGCCCGCACCTCAGGATGCATGTGTTGCCTTCCTATGTAATCTGTACATGGCAAAGAGGTAGGCCTTTAATCTGCCTGCCTTAATAGCCCTTTGATCTGATTGTTCCTATCTATCTGCTCTTGACACTTTCAAAGTAGTTGCTCTGAGAAGTGGTCATATATCTTCCAGCTTTACTGTCCTTCACATTTTAGAAAGCTAAGAGAGAAGGACAGTGGGTGTGAAATACGAGGTTTGGGTATTTGTCTTGTAGAAGTATGCTGAAGTACAAAGACATTTTCAGTCACCATTGTTGCTCATCTGTAACTACCCAAAGAATTAGGATAGAAGAAAAAAGAGCTAAACAGCAGCAGCAATACAAAGAATAATTGGAAACATCTGGTTAATGTTAAAAAGAAAGTTAGGTAATAACAGAAGGAAAATAGCCCAAATAAAGGCCAGTAAATGTTTCAGTAGCTCAAGGCATTTGTAGTTACCCAATTTTTTTTTACATAAAAGTTTACAATTGTATTAAACTCCAGCAGTGAATGAATTAATTACTTTATGTCACAGTGGTAGCATTTATCTAAAAAGCAATGAATGTACTCTAGAATTGAAGCTTGCTTGGCAGAGTTTCTTTCTTTTATGTTGATTAGTTGTGTTACAAACTTCTATTTGACTTTCATTTATTTCTGTGAGGTTTCCCTTGTATCCAATTCTTTTTCTTTTTTTTTCCAAAATCATATATATATATATATGAAAAGAAAAAAAATTATCAGAAACAAACAGACAAAAAAAAACCTACTTAAAGTATTGACTGGTTTTATTAAACATTCTGCGTTTGTGTAGTACGTAACAAGATTGGCAAAAGGGAGTATTCAATTGATATGTCCTTGAAGATAAATATGCTTTCAGATCATTCCATTTGTAAAGATAAGAGATCTAAATGAAATATAAACCACACATCTTAACTAATGAATATTACAAAATCCAGACATCTCTATTCTTTTATGGGAACAGATTATTTGCTGCCAACTGCTCTGGCACTTCAAGCCAAAATTTCTGCAGTGACAGCTATTACTTCTCTCACAGCACTGACAGGGTTAATTGAAAACAAAATGCTTACAATTAATAACTTTATTTTATAACCTCCTCTGGTTTAAGTGTCTGTTTTAGTTACCCGTTAGAATATCTACAAAATTAATGATGTTGGCTTATTATTTGAGCAAACAATATGCTTGAGCTTTTTACTTTATTAATTCAGAGGTTGCCAGAACATGCATAATGACGACAGATTTTCTTATCTAGCCTCCAATCAGAATCTTTCCACTGATTATTATTGCAATGGATCTCAGCCCTCCTAGCAAAACTTACAGTACTATAAATCATAAAAAAATAAAAATGCTAAGAAGAAAGGAGAGAATTACAAATGTGCCAGAAAGATTTTTTAAAACAATAATTGTTATAGCACAATAATAATTCTGTGTGTAATACTTTAAGATCCCTTAAAAGAGAACACTGATATAGGGACTAATTTCCTAATTTAAATAAATAACACTAGGACAGGACTGAAGTATCTTAATATTAAAATAGAGACAAATGAATGATATTATTCATTTATCACAAAGAACTGGTGGACGTACAGTTTGCCACAGTAGTATAGAAAGATACAAGATTATGAATTCTATTATACCATGAAAATTATTTTGAAATATTAGAAGTTGACTTTAAAGAATGATGGTCCCTAAATGTTCTATGCATTGAAGTAAAACTTATATTTCATACTGAGGAGATTAACATCCAGCAGTGAGTTAAGCTTCCAGTTTTAAAGATTACGATAAAAAGTGGAATAAACATTCAGATCCCTTCTGCTGGCGAAGCTGAAACTTCTTTTTTGTAGGATCAAGGTTTGAGATGTTTTATAGCTGCTAACAGTAACTTTGAAGTATCTAATATTGTACCTTAAAAATGAAAATCTGAATTGTGTCCATTTAACTTAGCTTAGTTGAGTTTGCTAGATTTTGTTCAGACTGCGTAAAAATTATATAATCATGGAAATACTCAAAAAGCTGCATCTGAATAGGAAAAAAAAACTTTATACAAATGTCTCCAATTTGGTGTCCCTTTTCTTATTTAATTTTTTTTTAATTAATACATTGGTTTTTAAAGGATTTTGTGTTCTTCTTTTTTGTGTTCCTCCACTCAGAGCTTTGTATGACATCTAGGATTCATACAAAACACCTACTAATAAGGTTGAATGTCCCCTGGCTAACCTACCCTTAAATTCAGTGTTATTCCATAGATACTGTGTGGTGACAGATGCTCTCTTCCATAAGTACCATGGAAGTTACAGGAGTTTTCTGAGTGAATATAGGTAGGCTGCTCCAGAACTAGTCTCTCTTCTTTATTTCCATGCAACGTTATAATAGATACAAAGAACACAATAACACTGATAAATCAAATTCTCAGCTACAAAACATTATTTTTTCAACATAGCCAACGTTATTAGCTAGGCATTTTTGCAAGCAGTGAACAAGAGCCTGTATGCTGCACTTAGAAAAATCTGCACCAGTGGAGGTGACCCACTGTCACTGTAGCCACTGCTGAAACACACCACCCACTGCCTCACTGTGCTCACATCCACTGTTTGGTCTCCAAAAGGTTCAGCAAAATTCAGTGAATGTCAATGAGTGCTATCTTTTCCTCATCAAAGTATTTAGTTACACACCTTTTCTTCATACACACTTGCCTACAGAACCATTTTATCAAACTGCCCCTCGGCTGCCATCAGTTGTGTGGAAACAAAATTAATTGGAATCATAGAATCATAGAATCATAGAATCATAGAATCATAGAATGGTTTGGCTTGGAAGAGATGTTTAAGATCATCTAATTCCAAACCTCCTGCTATAGGCAGGGACATCTCCCACTAGACCTGGTTGCTCAAAGCCCTATCCAGCCTGGCTTTGAATGCTTTCAGGGAGGGGGCGTTCAAAACTTCACTGGGCAACCTGTTCCAGGGTCTCATGACTCTCACAGTAAAGAATTTCTCCCTGATATCTAGTCTAAATCTACACTCTTCCAGTTTAAAACCATTTCCTCTCATCCTATTGAAATCTGCCCATATAAAAAGTCCCTCCTCAGTTTTCCTGTAGGCCCCTTTCAGGTACTAGAAGGCCGCTATAAGGTCTCCTCAGAGCCTTCTTCTCCAGGCTGAAAAGCCCCAGCTCTCTTAGCCTGTCCTCATAGGGCAGGTGCTCTGTCCCTCTGATAATCTTCATGACCCTCATCTGGACTAACTCCAACAACTCCATGCCCTTCTTGTGTTGGGGGCTCCCGAACTGGACACAGTACTCCAGGTAGGGTCTCATGAGAGCAGAACAGAGGGGCAGAATCACCTCCCTTGACCTGCTGGTCACACTTCTCTTGATGCAGCCGAGGATATGGTTGGCCTTCTGGGCTGCAAGTGCACATTGATGGCTCATGTTGAATCTTTCATCAAATGACACACACAAATCCTTCTCCTCAGGGCTGCTTTGAAGCCATTATCTGTCCAACCTGCATCTGTGCTTGGGACCACTCCGATCCAGAAGCAGGACCTTGCACTTGGATTTGTTGAACTTCATGAGGTTGGCATGGGCCCACCTCTCAAGTCTGTCCAGGTCCCATCGGATAGCATCCCTTCCCTCTAGCTTGTCAGCTGCACCTCTCAGCTTTGTGTCATCTGCAAACTTGCTGAGGTGCACTCAGTCCCACTGTCTGTGTTGCCTACAAAGATAATCAATAACACTGGTCCCAACACCAGTCCAAGAGGAATGCCACTCATTACCAATCTCCACTTGGACTTTTGGCCATTGACTGCAACTCTCTGAGTGCAATCATCCAGAAAATTCCTTATCCAGTGAGTGGTCATCTATGAAATACATTTTTCTCCAATTTGGCAACCATGGTGTCATGTGGGACAGTGTCAAAATCTTTCTCCATATCCATTTGTGCCCAGGTCTCCATTTTCCTTCCGGAGAGAGCTCATTTCCTCCCTGACCTTCTTATTATCACTGATATACCTGTGGCTAGATTTAATTCTATCTAGGTTTTAGCTTTCCTAACCTGATCCCTGGCTGCTTGGACAGCTTCTTTGTAGTCCTCCCAGGTAATATGTTCCTGCTTCCACTCCTTATAGACTTTCTTATTGAGTGTAAATAAGTCCAGGAGCTCGTTGCTGATTCACAGAGGCCTCCTGGCATTCTTGCCTGCTTTCTTTTTTCTCAAGATGCCCTGCTTCTGGGCTTTGAGGAGCTGGTCCTTGAATATCGACCAGATTTCTTGGAACCCTCTTCCCTCCAGGGCTTTCTCCCATGTCACCTTGCCAAGCAGTTCCCTGAAGAGTTCAAACTCTGCTCTCCTGAAGTTCAGAGTAGCAAACTTGCTGCACACCCTCTTTGACACCCTAAGCATTTTGAACTCCACCATTTCATGGTCATAATATTGGCAGGAAAGTTCAACCTCTACTTCCATACAACCAGGATCCACCTCTGACTTTGTTGGCCCACGTAATAAAATAGAAGGTATTAATTTTGGATCAGACCTTGTATTTGTCAACGGTTGTTGTCAGTTTTACAAAGAAAAGATCTAGACACAAAATATTACTCAAGTTAAATCAAGACTGAAGGATTTTCATAAAGTTTTTCTTGTTGTTGTTTTCTTTTTATTTTGATTTCCATTATGTATTTCAGATTTCAGAAGATATTTTGATTTTATGATTTTTTGAATTTTCTTTTTTTGTTGTTTTAGAGATGAAATTTTAATGTTTCAATAGAATTCTGCAATGTTTCTCTGAAGAAATGGCATTAGTTTTGAGTGAAAATGCACTATTAGAATGTCATCAGACCACAGAGTTTGTGTACTTCAGAGAATACATGTGTTAGTCCTTTGATTACAATAAATACATTTTTTTGTATATGCTTGACTCTAGATTGCAGAAATAACAACAGTATGTAGGTGGTTGCCATGCAGTAAATTAAAAAAATCTGACTACCTGATTGGTAGTAGTCAGAGTATGTTGTATGAGAACACTTTTTCCCAAAATTCTGTATGAGTTCATATCAGAGTAGAAATTTACATGTAGAAAGTAGTCTTCCTTTTCCATTAGCACAATTTATCTCCCATACTTATCCTGTGTGGGATATATAAACCACCTACATAAGTCAGTTTAAATAGCCATAACTTTCACTGAGTTGTTCTGATCTGCTGCTTTCTCATTTGCCAGTAGCTTAGTACTTGGTAGCACTTAGAAGATTACTAAATTCAGAAGATCCTCTTCAAATATTTTTACCATTACCTTTACAAGGAGATAGATGGTGCTTTGAATCAACAAGAGTCAATATCTAAGAGATATTAAGTAAATTTTTTCTTTCATTATTGCAAAAACAAGATGTACAGAATTTGAACATGGCTACTGGTGTGATCTGGACATTATGACTGAAGAGATATTGAGCATAATAAAGTAGAAAAAAACCATAGATTTTGAATTTTACCTCTGTTTTGAATTCTAGATTTGTTATTTGCAATTTCACCCTTGCATATAGATATATGATTAAATATAGGGCCCATAGGACTCATTTCCAGGGCTACTGAAAGTTACATTTGACATCCACAAAGATGCTTGAATCCTCCTATTATTAAAGATTTCTACCAAGAGAGGCTTCCTGAAATGAACATTACCTGGTGGCAAGTAACAATTACACTAGTGTCCAACTTTAAATATAGACTGTAATAATTCACTGGACAAGGAGAAAAACTTCTTAAAAATGTACCATAAACATCATAACAGTTAAAATATCAAGAGGAGTTGGAACTAGATGATATTTAGGCTCTTTTTTCCAATGCAAGTCATTCTATGATTCTATGATCATTATTGCTGAATTGTTCCGTGTGAAAAAAATAGCACTTGACATCAGAGGAGTCAAGAACTAATTAAGATTAATTTTTGTTTAATGACGTGGTCAAGCAGTGGAAATGAACAGAAGTCTAGTGAGTGCAGTTCCCTATAACTATATATTATGCTGTTTCTCAATTAGGTGATGTTTGTTGTACAAATATAGTCAATTAAGCTGGTGGCAGAATTGTCAAGAAATACAGCCACAGAGGAAAGCATGGATGCAGACCTATAGCTGTCAACAAGTACTTGGTTGACTTGTTTTTCTACGTTACTCCTGCTAGACAGCTTTCCCTAGCTGTCTAGCCTGTGAAATAGGAATGTTTAAAGATCCAGTTAGATTTAAAGGTATACAGGATGAAAGACTTTTTATTTTTTTATTTGAGTGAGGAGATAATTCAGGAGTTAATACTAGGCTACAAGTGTCTTTCTTCCATCCAGTTCCTAAATGCGAAAAATTTTCCTGGTGCTAGTAATGGTCAGAGTTCACAGTTTCATAAAACACTGGGAAGGAGGAGATAGGAGAATGAAACTGTAGGAGTCTTAACTGTGGCTAGGAGCAACCTGAACTGATTTTCTTGTCACCTTTTCTAATTGGTTGGATGCTATATAAAAGAAAGCCACAAGTTCAGTTCTCTTTCTTCTTTGTAAAATAGCAAATGCTATAACACATTGCAAGAATCCTGTTAGTTTTCTGTGACGTATGCTTACAATAAATTACATAACAGATCAAATTTACTATGGAATTCAGATGAAGAGAAGACTAGGGAGAAGTTTGCAAAATCATAGGTTGTAATGTGATAGGAAATTTTTAAGTTTGTTGGAAATGGCATTTGAATTGACTCACTCTATGAGTGCCATTCTGTAGTCTGAGTTCCTATTATATTTTTATATTGCTTTTACAGTTTTATACTTCTATATTTTTATTTATTTTTATTTTCTTATTTTTTATTTTTATTTTCTTATTTTTTATTTATGTATTTCTATGTACAATTAGGAAGGAAAAAGATTCATATAATTTTACATATTCTTATCTGGTTACTCAGTGTAGTTCTGACTATTCATACTACTATAGAGAAACTTTATTGGAAAGAAACTTCAACAGAAGAAGCAGAGATACTTTCCTCTTTCAAAGTAGAGTCTAACAAAGAAGAAACTTATTTAACCAACAAACAAAGCAAGCAAAAAATGCACTGTGGGGATACAAGACAGACTATTCAGAGAAGAAGCTGTGGAGCAAGATACACGGCTTGAGAAAGCAATGCTGAGAACCAAGGACATCTCCAGAAAAAGAGAAAAGCAAAAGGAAAAACTCATGGCTCTGATTGGATAAGCACCTGTGTGCACAGTTAAGGAATATTTGCGGAATGTTTTGTTGACATGTAAAGGCGGGTGGGAAAGTTAAAAGAGAAAACTTGTGAATGTATACAAGGTATGTTAGAACCTGTAATAAACTATTTGGATCATCCGTATCTGAGTCTATGCCTCAGACGCTGCAATGCACCTTACCACAAGTCAAACAAGCAAAGAGGAGGAAAGTTAAGTTAGTAAGCAGCAGCAATGGAGCAGGAGATTTTATGTAAAACAAGATAAGAGTTAAGATATGTAAGACGAAAATTTGTTCCTTGGGGTATCACTTCCAGATCTTACCTCTGCATCATTCGTATTTTTTCAAAACTTTGTAACCACAAACAGTTTGCCTGTGATTACATTCAAATATGATCATTCTTAGATTGACATTAATTCCTTCAATGTGTATTTTCCTTTAAATTTACTTGCAGTAAAATCATGGCTGATTAGGTACCTATATACCAGGACACACAATAGAATTTAAAAGGAATTTCTTATGCTACAGTGGCTAAATTTTATCTAATATGATCTAGATATTTAGACTGATATTTTGAACTTTTGTTCCAAGGGAAAACTATATCCTATTTAAAATCTCAGGAATTCATCTGGACAACTGCAGTGAAATAGAAGCTCATGTGAATCCTTGATAGACATAAGAAGGCCTGGCCCATTAAATTATCTTTTAATTATTACTGAAAGATATTGTCTCTACTTAACATTTAATCTAACACATCTTGATTATCATACTAAGGAAGAGGTATTTGTTTCATGTTGAAATGTTTCTCTTCTGTATCATGTACATAGAACATTAACATTTTAAAAATATTCTATCTAAAATCACTTAATAGTAGTTATTTTAAGTGAGTTGTATAAAAGAGTTTTCCACTGATATCCAAGGTTTTTTATTTAGTTATAATATTATTCTTGAATAGAAGCCTATATAGTCCTTAATATTACTGTGCTGCCTTTTGCCATTCCCTGAGGGCAAATTATTTGATAATAGTCTCATTACATCTAATCCTTATAAGGAATGTCCTTTCATTGTGAGGTTGATTTGATCCAGTCACAGAAAAAGTCTGGTTTGCATGTAGGGGAGAAAACGATATACTTACATGCTATAAACTTGGTCTAAAGGAGTAAGCATAGAAGTCACAGTATCTTGAAAGTCAAACACTGCTCAGCTTGACAATTCTATCTGCACTTCTCAGAGAAATACACTACAGTCTTATCTTTTGATAAACAAGCTTATTGAGAACAAAACTGTTATCTATAGGCACAGAAGCAAAGAAAAAATATCTTCAAGTAAAGAGGTTTAATTAATACAGGCTTCCATGGAAGAAAACTGGGTTGTGATAGAAATAAGAGTAATTCTGAAGGATAAGATCCAAAAGGGAGAAGGATGAAATTTTTATACATAACTAGTTTCTAATAGAAAGCTATATTCTTACCACACGAATAAATAAATGGATAAATAGAAAAATGTTTGTCTTCGTATTCACCAAAACAGAAATTCCTAATGATTAATTCCTTTGTATGTGAAAAATACTATCATAACGTTCCCTGGAAATTGGTTGGTTTTTTTGTGTGTGTGTGTGTGTGTGTGTGTGTGTGTGTGATTTTGTTTATTTTCCTTAAGTTATTATATTCCATGGCATTTTCCATGATGTAGAGTGTGTGTACTAATTTCTGAAATACACATCACATTATACACTGGAGTCCTGGATTCTATTGATCATATTTAGATTTCCCTTAATGTACAAAGATAACGAGATCAATGCAGAGAAATGTTGCTCAGCTTTTTGACAAAGGAGTTGGAAATTCCCATAAGTAGGCAAAAGTGGTTCATGTTTCTCTTATTAATTTAAGCAGTGCTGAAGAAAAGTCACATGCTTTTTGCAAGAATATTGTTGGTTAGTCCTGAAGAGGACAGATAGGTGGACTAGAAGACCTTTGAAGGTCCCTTCCAACTACTGTGTTCCATTCCATTCCACTCCACTCCATTCAGTTCTACTCTACTCTACCCTACAATAATATGATTTACAGAGGTCAAAACTGGTGTCTATTTGATGCATGGCTTATAGATATCTATGATCACTGTGAATTATACCATTCATACCGAAAAAGTAGTGACAGGTTTTTCAGTTAATATGTGAATACCTTTGCACTATTGTATATCTGAAGAGCCGCTGATTATTTTAACACAGAATACTTCTAAAGAATACTTGCCCAGAATTCACACAGACAATAATGAAGTAGTTCCTTCTAAACGAACTCTTTTCTCTCCACACATTGCATTCACTGTATACTCTGTTCTTACCTATTTTGGGGAGGACAACGAAGGGGCAGGGATCTCTTTAACTCATTTGGAAAGAACTGTTCTAGTAAAAAAAACATTAGTGGTAGCACTAGTGATCTATTTGATGCTAGGACAGTAATGTATCAGTTCCTAAGAACCTCCTTTTATATAATGTCGGCAGTCTATATTAAATTTTATTATGTAACAATTTTTATGGACACTTCTGTTAGTTTAAAGGTTTTGATTTATTTTTTCATCACAATCCCTAGAGAAGAATCATTACATCAATTAATTTTCATACTAAAATATTTCTTAATCTCTCTGTTCTTTCTCTGCTTCTAAGTCAAGCATCTCTCAATCTCTTCTGATCCACAACTTAAAACTCTTTATTCTTAGACTAAGTAGGATCTCATGCTGTTTATGTGGAAAAAAAGCCAAAGATAAATCATTTTAAACAAAAGACAAGCCAAGTAGTGTTATGAAATATTTTTTAAAGGCATCTCTTATCCATTTTTGTACTTTTAAGAAAATTATAGTATACTCATTCATGCCTGTTTTGATAGAAGTTTTTGAACAGTGGCAGGTTATAAATATGGAATATCATCAGCCCCTGCTGATGGATGGATGGATGGTTAAAAAGTGAGCAACTGAAAACAACTACTCTGCCAACAACTGAACTTTAAACTTACTATAATTTTAAAAGTAAGTCTAATTAAATATCAACAGCAATGACACAAAAAGAAATTTGAAATAAGGAATAAAACAGCATATTTGAAGAGAGTATAAAGGATTTATTAGGATATGCAGGGAGAAAATCAGAAAGGCAAAATCTGAGCTTAATTCAACCAGGCTTTAAACACTGGCATAAAAGAGAAAAAAAAAAAGAACTTTTTAATAAATATATTAACAGTAAGAGGAGGGTAAAGGAGAATCTCCATCCTTGACTGGATGCAGCAGAGAATATGACCACAGAGCATAAAGAAAAGGCTGAAGTTCTCAGTGCCTTCTTTACATCTTTAATACTCTTTAATAGTTGGGGTATACCCTGACCTGGAAGTCTAGGATGGGAAGCAGAATAAACTCCCCATGACTCAGGTGGAAACCTCCTACTCCACTTGAAAGTCATAAGTTCATTGGGCCAGGTGGGATCCACCTGAGGGATCTGCCAGAGGTGATTGCCAAGCCGCTTTCCATCATCTGTCAGCATTCCTAGTCAACCAGAGAGGTCCCAGAGGATCGGAGGCTTGTCAGCACGACTCCCATCTACAAGAAGTGTTATAAGAAGGATTGGGAGAACTACAGGCCTGTCAGCCTGACCTCGGTGCCAGGAAAGGTTATGGAGCAGATCATCTTGAGAGAGATCACACAACATATGCAGGACAGCTGGTGTATCAGGCCAGCCAGCACGGGTTCACTGAAGGCAGGCCCCTGTTGACAGACCTGATCTCCTTCTATGATTGAGTGATCTGTCTGGTGGATGAGGGAAAAGCTGTTGCTGTAGTCTACTTTGACTGCAGCGAAGCTTTGACACTGTCTCCCACAGTATTTTCCTAGAGAAAGTGGCAGTCCATGGCCTGGATGGATACAACCCTTTGCTGGATAAAGAAATGGCTGGAGGGCCAAGCCCAGAGAGTGGTGCTGGCAATCAGTCATGAATGGTGTTCCTAAGGGTCAGTACTGGGGCCTGTCCTGTTCAATATCTTTATTGATGACTGGATGAAGGAATTGAGTGCACTCTCAGTAAGTTTGAAGATGATGCCAAATTGGCAGGAAGTGTCTGTCTGCCTGGGGTTTGGAAGGCCCCTCAGAGGGATCTAGACAGGCCAGATTTCAGGGCTGAGGTCAATGCAACAAAGTTCAACAAAGTCAAGTGCTGGGTCCTGCACTTCTGCCACAACAGCCCTAAGCAACACTACAGGCTTTGGGTAGAGTTATTGAAAGACTGCATAGAAGAAATGGACCTGGGGTTGTTGGTCAGCACTCAGCTAAACATGAGCCAGATGTGTGCCCAGGTAGCTAAGAAGATCAATGGCATCCTGACTTGTATGAGAGACTTGACAGCCTCTTCTTCCATGTAACTAGAGATAGAATGATAGGAAATGGCCTCAACTTGCGCCAGGGAACGTTCAGGTTGGATATTAGGAAAAATTTCTTCTCCCAAATAGCATATAGACACTGGAATGAGCTGCCCAGGGAGGTGGTTGAGTCACTGTCCCTGGAGATGTTCAAGAAACATTTAGATGTTGTATTAAGGGACGTGGTTTAGTGGATAAATACTGGTTGTAGGTGAACAGATGGACTAGATGATCTCGGAGATTTTTTCCAGCCTTGGTAATTCTATGGTTCTAGCCATCTGAACAAAAAACTATAATGAAAATAACTTCAGCTGACCAAAAGACTTTTAATTATTAAGCCTGACAAATTCCATAACAAAAATAAAAGTTCAGCAAAAGACTCCTCTGTTCACCTGCATAAGTTAACAACAGTGTCAATCACGCTTTACTGAGGCATCCAATCTCCTGTATATAACTTCTAATGAGGTAGACTATATTTGTTTTAATTTACTGTAGTAGCTAATGATTGGTCTAAATGAAAATTTTGGATTAAATATACTTTCACGGGCTTTTCCACTCACTGGAATACTTTGAGAAACATTTTCTTCAGCTATTTTATTTTTATTTAAGTTAAAAATTTTTTCCTAAATAACTGAGTCTACAAATTGCCATTCTATCTCTTTGCTTTCTTTTATAATCTAACATTTACAGAGTCAGATTATAGCCAGTGGCTCCCTCAGCATGTTTTCCCATGATAAACCTTTTCTCTCTTTAAATGTATTTAAATTGTGTCAGTTACTTTGACCTTTCAGTAGCAAGTCAGTCCCCACCAAGTCAAAGCAGACATGCCAAACTCTGAAGTGTGATGTGGTGCAAAGTCCTACTTCTGAAGAATTTAGAAATTCAGAGTTTGAACTACAATGAGTGAATGCATTTGATAAGTCTTAAGGAGATGATGAAAACATTGTAAATAATAATAAACCCTATGTCAAAAGAAACTGAGTGTTAATGAAATTATATCAAAATATTATTTTACAGCATGCTATGACCATGACTGTTGTTCCTGAAACCTTTGACATAGGGTATTGTAAGTAGATACCTTTCCGGGATAAAACTGAAGTTTAAAGTATGGTGATCACATGCTTAATGAACTTATTCATTACTTATTAACTAATAAGATAAGTGAAAAAAAAATACAGCTAAAGAAGAAATATATTGACAGGTAAAATTTATTATGTATGTATAGTTTATTTATACCAATTTTATATAATAGATTACATAGTAGGCATGGATTGATTTCAATCTTGTCACTTTAGTTTTCAAGTGACCTACACTTTGAAGGTTACATACTTCTATTTCATTAAAGCTTAGAACAGAACTCACATACTATGATTGGATGTCAGAGTCTTCTTTTACATAGAGATTAATAATGAGATCTTATCATGAAAATTTCCTGCAGTGTTTCTACTTCAGTCAAGCACTGAATCACCGCTGAAGGACACTAATTTAATCACAATGAATTCATATAGATGCTTCTCTACTTGGAACACTACATTTCTAGTCTACAGATGCTATAATTATAAAACAATTAATCAGTTTCAGTAGACGATTTTGTAAATACAGTTTAAACAGCTTGTTTAAGCATGAAGATTTGAAGTTCAACTTCCTTGTGAATTTCTTGTAATATATTTTGAAATAAGATTGACAATGCAGAATTTACCTAACTAAATTAGGACATGAGCACGTTAGAGGCAAGTCAACAAAGAGCTATGCAAGGAAAAAAAAAGAGAGAGACAAAACTGAGAAACAATGTTAGGCATTATCAATTAGGAATATAAACACAGTAAACCTTACAAAATTACTCAAGTGGTGAGTAGCCAGAAAGCCTTGTTGGAGTTTTTTGTTTTTGTTGGTTGGTTGTCTTTCTGCAGCTTTCTTATAACTGTACTTACTCCCAGCAACGATTTTCAAGTGTCATGGCCAAAAATTGGTAACTGAACCCAGAATTCATAACAACAGATCTGTCATGGTTTTATGATTTTTGTTATCAGTATTCCACATCATAACACCATGTAGAGCAGTGGGAGTTAAAGAGTTAATGTTCTAGTTTTATGGATTGTTGATTTTTCCAGGTACCTGGTTCTCCAAAGAGAAGAAGAACTATATATCCCAGAAGACTTTCACTGTTCCATTTCCATTTTCCATTTAGAGAAAAAGATAAAACAGCTCACGAGTCATGAGACATCCTCTTCTTTTACTGCTCGTCTCAGCGGTGTGTGCTCCCTAGCTGTCTCACCTTCACCATTAGAGTAAGGTCTTCAGTTTTGGACACTCTCTCTTTTTATTTGTTTTATTAGCTTCAATTCCAATTATGTTGTAGTATATACTGTTATCTTGCATTCTGATATCATACTTAGTAAATTAGTTTTCTCCCTTAGCTCATTGCCGCCGTTTTGTTTCTAGGCCCTTTTCCCTACCCTTTTTCCCTAAGCCTCTCCTAACTATCTCTGGGCATGGGTCCGTGAATCTCCCTGCCCCAATAGTCATGGAACTGGCCAAAAACCAGGCTAAAAACATTGACAAGCTCATCCTAAAATAATAAAGATTTTCACTGTTATTTCATTGAAGTTATCCCAATTTGAAAGATCAACAGATAACTAAATGTGATTCACCATAAATCCAAATAAAGTTTTACTCTTTAAAATAAGCACAGACCTTGGGAAATTCCATTCCACATAGCAATATTGTGCAAATCAAGTGAATAATCCAAGTCACTTTACAGAGAAATAAACTTTGGAAACTAGGAATTAATAGTTACCAAAATGCCTAAGTTTAAAATTATGCAACAACCCATCAAAGAAATAAGGAGCCTGATGTTAAAATTGAAAATGATCTGAACATCACATCCTTTCAAATATACTCCTGAAATTAAAATAGTCACATTTTCAAATTTGATGTATTAACATAGATGAAGTTAAGCAGAAGTGACAGATATGGTTAAAACCAGACATATTATAAAATACCATCCAGAGAAATCTACAGTCTTAGCAGCTAAGCTTTCATTAATTCAGAACAAAGCAATACAGATGACCACAGAATATGGCATATTTGGGAAGATGTGGAAAGATACTAACTTAGGTCAGTGAATTTGATAAATAAACACCTGAATTCATTCTCTGCTGTCATTTTTGCATGTGATCTTGAGAAACCACAACCACTCCCTCCTTCAGTTTCTGAAAGCGGGAACAGTAATACTTCACTGATACCACATTTTGTTGTCTCCCATGACCTTGCTTCCATAGTAGTAAAATTCATTTTAGCTATTCTGAACAAGTTATAACAGCAAAGTCTCTCTCATACGGAGAGAATTGTATTGTTTACCAAATTTCGTATACAGTTGTAATCTGCTTCTGTTCAAGAAGGGTAGCAAACTGTAAACTGTATCTTCTCACAGAGATAACTACATACATCCCTCAGGTGTTTATCAGTGTTTTTCTATGCTTTATTTTTTTTGTGATGTGAAGCCACGAATGTGCTTCAAAGCCCAGTAAGCTG
This sequence comes from Numida meleagris, assembly GCF_002078875.1. Classification (NCBI taxonomy): domain Eukaryota; kingdom Metazoa; phylum Chordata; class Aves; order Galliformes; family Numididae; genus Numida; species Numida meleagris. Next base: position 139,716,767 of record NC_034409.1, on the reverse strand, counting down.
CCTGTATTTCTTGAAGACTGGCTTTGGCTAATGATGTTCCCAGAGAGGACTGGAGGGACAACAGTCCATCAGCGCTGATTTATTTTAAAATAATTTCAACTTTGTAATCACATATTTCTAGCTGTTTTCACCTTTCTGTGTTGCATGCCTTCTAGAGAGAACATGACCTATAGTTTTTCCTTGCAGGATTTCTGGGATTTTTTCCTGTAATGTTAGAAGTAAATATCTGATTAAAACTTATTTAAATTGAAAGTTTCATTAAACTATGAGAATGAATGATTTAACAAAAACTTTTAAAATTCTGAAATGTAATGTTAATAACATACAGGCATTTTCACTATATTTTACTCTCAAGATAAGTAAGTTTCTGCCTTCTTGTTACTAAAGATGTCCAGTGGATGCATCTTTTTTTCCCCGTTTTCACACTTTGTAAGCAGTTGGTGTACATTCTTATTAACTGGCTAGCCTTATTAATACATGATTAGAGTTTAGTATTAATCACTGTTAAAATTCAGCAGGCCTGTGTTTCTGCCAAGTCACTGCATTTTTGACTCCATCTCAAGTTCAAGTCTATAGCCTGTACAAATTATATGTACAGGTGAAGATCCTCATGGTGTATATTAGCTACTTGCCCCAGTGAGAATGCATCAGTCAGACTTGTACATACCTCCATGGTATCAAATTGAAAACACGTGATTTCCAGTTTGAAGATGCATCTCTGGATTAAGCACCCCAGTGTCTTCCTGACTGAGCAAGCACCTCATCCCTGTCCCACTACTGTGACTTTTTCATAGCAAGAAATCAAGTGTGCACACTGGATAGAATCTGTAGTGCATCAGAAATTTCTGTGACCTAAATGTACAGCTCATAAATGAGTACATCAGGACTTTTAAACCTACACTGCTAAATAAAAGAAAACCAAAGAGTGAATCTGAGCATCACCTCCCTACTGCCTACAGTTAACTATAGTGGTTAACTCTACTCCCAGCAGTTCTGGCATTCCTTTGCTGCACAGAGTCCTCCAACACTATTCTCAAGAAACTTCAACTCTCTAGTTCCCCCATATACTGTCATGTCATCCACTCCAGGCATTTTCATGCTATATGTCTTCTCTCATCTGCTTCGAATATGCCATCCATGCATATGTATATTTATATAATATCTATATCTGTAGCATTAATTCATTTATTTTACATAAAAATGTAGTAGATATTACATCACTCTGATAAGCCACAACATAGACTTCATTCTCCTTCTGACTCTTTGAAATCTCATCAATAATATATAAATAACAAGAATAATCCAGGATAATTACAAAAAACCTACTAGAATCACAATGGCCAAATGATATGTTGTGTGGAAGTAGTTATTCTGAAATATATGGAACAAGTCCAAAGTAATATATGAGACATACAACTGAAACGGATGTTCTCCTGGAAGCTGATATGTTATTTTTGTAATACAAAAGCAATATATGCACAATATTTTTTTCTCCACCTTATAAGGAAGATTTATATTTTTTTTATTAAATACTGGTCTGGAAGGATCACAGCTTTAAAACCACTGCATTGAACATAACTTTTGTATCTACAGATCCTTTTTCACAAGTCTATTAGAAAGATACACAAGTACTTCCGTAATTAATGAAATAACCTCTGGATTATCAGATATCTTTTAAAACTGATGTAGTGATCTAAAATAAGTTTGAATGCTTAAGAAGCTCAATTTCTGTGAAAAAGCGGCAAATGAAAAGAAAGGCTAAGAAGATTATAGAATCACAGAATTGAAGGAGTTAGAAGGGACCTCTGCAGATCAAGTTCAACCCCCATGCTAAAGCAGGTTCCCTCAAGTAAGCCGTACAGACGTTCAGGCAGGTCTTCCAGAGAAGTCTTCATTACCTCACCGGCAGCCTGTTCTAGAGCTCCATCACTCTGACAGTGAAGTTTTCCTGGTGATAATACAGAACCTCCTGTGTTCCAGTTCCTGCCTGTTGTCTCTTGTTCCTATGCTGCATGCCACTGAAAAGAGTCTGCCCCCACCGACTTGACTCCTGCACTTTAGATGTTTATAAACAGTGATTAGATCCCTCTCAGCCTTCTCTTCTGCAGAAGGAAGAATCCCAGGTCTCTCAGCCTTTTCTCGTGTGGGAGGTACTCCAAAACCCTACTAATCTTTGTCGCTCTCTCTTGGACTCTTTCTAGGAGATCCCTGTCTTTATTGAACAGGGGAATGCAGAACCAGACACAGTATTCCAGATGTGACCTTATCAGGGCACAGTAGAGGACGAGAAGAACCTCTCTCTACCTGCTGGCCATACTCATTTTAATGTACCCCAGGATCCCACTGGCATTCTTGGCCACAAGAGCACACTGCTGGCTCATGGCCAACTTGTTGTCCACTAGGACACCTTGGTTCTTCTCTGCAGAACCGCTTGTATAGTAATTAGTACAGAAGCTTCATTGTATGAATAATTTCCAGCAAGCATAATTAAAATTCTTTATGACTACAGTGCTTTAAGAAGTGCTATATAAGAACACACTTAAATTTAAGGATCAATGTAGATCACAGAAAAGATGCCTTAAGAGAGCATTTAACACAACATACCTTAAACAAATAAGGTGATCTTTCTCAGTACCTAGGACTGTCTTCCCTGGCTTATTCAAATTATACGCACACAGAGGAATAAATGCATACTTTTGCATAATATTGTACTTGCAAGAGAATTTTGCCACAACTCTGATTATGATTAAAGTTTATCTTATTATACTGTAGTTAAGAGGATCATGTTATTATATACTGTGGCATGATTAAACTGCTTTTTCTTAAAGTACTTTGAATTTATGTTCAGACAGCTTTTATATTCATAAGCTCACAACACTACTCCACATATCCCCAGAGAACAAGCCAGGAAAGACTAATCAGAGTACTGGCAGTTATTTTACTATGATGTGCATTACCCTCCATACTGTACTACCTCTAATTCAAATCCACATAAGCCCTTCTATACAGTATGTTCAGTTTCAGTTGTGATCTGAGTTAACCTTTAAAACAGAAAATATCTGCTGCAGAACTGCAGGCAGGCTTTGACCATTTGAGTCATGTATTGAACTCAGTGCTGTCATCTGAAGACAAAGATTTTTAATGATATGTGACTGTAAGAATTTCCATAAGCGATGGCTGGAGTAAATAAAAAAAAATTTCAGCCACTGCTTTTCTCTCTCTGTTACTTGAGAGATGTTCAGACCCTGTAACGGAGCACAAGCAGAGTTCACCTGAGCTGGTAGTTTTCTCTGATGCAGAACAAATTGGCACAAAAGACAGTTGTTTGATCCGAAAAGGAGCTGCATAGAAATAGATCCATATCTATACTAATAAACCTTGCTCCATAAATGTTTTCTTAATAATGATTTCACAGATGTGTATATATTGCATCACATATGAGTGCTATGCAATAGCAGATATAAGGTATTTTCTCTAGTCCTAAAATGAATGTAGCAACTCTTGCACACTTTGGTAAAGTCTAAAGCACACTAGCGAAAGCAATCACACTATTTTAAGTCTTGGTTATTTTCTTTTTCTCCTTTGACTATTAGCTGTATTTCTAATGAGCCTTAATCTTTACATTAGAAATTCCAGAGTTCAAGACATTATGTAAGTGAACAAGGCCTTTGGGTCATGGCTATTTTTATCCTTGAATATAAACAGAAAAACTCAGAGGTCTGGATTATCTCTTCTCATACACTGACACTTCTGTTAGAAAGATTGTCCTATATTTGTCTATATATTTGTGTGGAGGAAACGGACCTGGGGGTATTGGTCAATGCTCAGCTGAGCATGATCCAGCAGTGTGCCCAGGTAGCCAAGAAGGCCAATGGCATCCTGGCTTGTATCAGAAATAGTGTTGCCAGCAGGTGAAGATGTATCACTTCAGAAAACAATCTCTTTTTATGTCCATATGTTAAATGAGTTTTTGAGGAAGTATCCTAGGAAGAAGTTTAATGTTTTGAATTAAACTATGTTTTAAACCAATGAAAGACTTGCACAGAGGATTTAATGATCTTTTAGAGTTAACTGTCCAAATTAATTTAACTATCATTAAAATAATTTGCAGTAGTCCTAGACAGAAGGATGGAATTCAGAAGTCATTCCAGTCCAGTTGCGACACTAATGTCATTTAAATCTTAATTTCTGGAAGGAAACATCATTTTTGCAAATTTCAGATAAAATGATTGGCTACTGTTGCCTTTGGCATTATTTTGTTTTGGATAAATAGCACGAAGCAGTTCAGTGGAAAGCTGTCAGGAATATGCCACACTTTGAAGTTCTTTGAGAAATTCCCTACATTCTTACCTTACTGACAGAAACAATGTTTAAAAATGTCATTCACAACTGCATTACTAAAATAGCTGAGTATGGGCTCTTAAGGATGGATCCTTAAGACTGTGGTCTTTATGGGAGAATTTAACCAATCTGGCTCAGTATTTGAACCAATTTTGTTTTATAACTTCGTCAGTTATATTGATGAAGGGACTGAGTGCGCCCTCAGTAAATTTACAAATGACAGCAAGTTGATTAAGAATGTTGATCTGTTTGAGGTTAGGAACGCTCTGATGAGTGATCTGGATAAGTTAGATCAATGGGCTGCATCCAATCACATGATGTTCAACAAGGGTAAATTCACTGCTGGAAGTGAACAGAAAGTTGCCCAGAAGGAAAGGACCTGCAGGTAGTGGTCTGAAAATGAGCCAGCAATGTGCCTAGGTGGCCAAGAAGGCCAACAGCATCCTGGTTTGCATCAGAAATAGTGTGGCCAGAAAGACTAGTCAAGTGATTATCCCTCTATACTCAGTGGTGATAAGAACCTGTGTTGCGGCCAAGGGAAGTGGTGGAGAATCCTTTTCTGGGGGTATTTAAGGGACATGTGGATGTGGTGCTTCAGGACATGGTTTAGTGGAGAACATGTAGTGTTAGGTGGATAGCTGGACTTGAAGATCTTTTCCAACCTAAATAATTATATGATTCTGTGATATCTGCTGGACGGATAGTATATCAGGACTGAAGCAACCCAGGAGACATCAGGAGTACACTGATTATAATATTCTGGGATGAGCATCTGAGGAGTCAACAAGGAAAGGTTATTTGCTAGACCTGATAAAAACAAGGAAGAACTGGCCAGGGATATGGGAATTGAGGACAGCCACAGCTGCTGTGACTAGGAGTTAGTGGAGTTCAACATCTCAACAAGGAGTCAGGTAAAAAGCAGGATCAAAACACTGGATTTCAGAAGGACATATTTCAACATACCTAGAGATGTTTTCCTTCAATAAATTAATCAAATCTAAAATGATAGAAAAAAATGAACATAGGCTTTAAAATGGGAGGAGGACAAGATGAAAGAATAAGTGGCAGGGTATCTCTGTGATATTGTTTTCTTCAGAAAAATTTCATTGAAAAATGAACTTAATGTCAGAGACATTAATGTGTTCCTGAATTACTTTTTATAAAACATCTTTTATCAACTTGAAACAAAAAATATTCAGAAAATATAAACAGGCATGCAGAACATTAATTTTTATTTTTTTAATTCATCAAATTTACAGTAGGTATTTTGGCATGATCTTAGTAGATGTAAAGTCCCCTAAGGTCCATGCAAATATAATCCCAGGCATTGCATTCCATCCAGAATCACTTATAAGTGTTCAGTATTTTGTGTTCCGCTACAATATACTTCTCAAATTATTAAAAAAACTTTTTAAATAAGTTAATAGAATCATTCGCACTAAGACTTTGTTTGAAATACATAAGACATTTTATCCCTCTGTGGAAATATGTGAGTTAATTTTGATTATTTTACTCTTGTAAGTTTTTCATTATCACTTTTATCATACTGATTTTAGTATCTTCATAAGTATTTCAGAAGTACTTCGTTATTCTTCTCATGTATATACAGCAAAAAATTACACAAACCATTTTGTCACAACATTGTCTTGGGAGATAATGTTTGTTTTTGTAATGTTTGTAATTTGTACAAGACTGGAATGGACTTAATCATTTTTTTGAGCTGCTCACTCAAAGTTAGGGGCTGGGCAGTTAGAATTTCCCTTATGAGTTCTGCCTCTCCCTCCTCCTCCCTTTCTTGTGATGGCCTTGTTTCATTCTCATCTTCTTCCGTTCCCATCTTAGTAGGAGTTTCTTTCCTTACTAAATGATCTTACATTCACAGCCATTTTTACCTCTTCTGTACAAGGGCAACTGGTACTGGGAGTTGGAGCAGTTGCAAGACCTGTTGCATTGTTGTCAGATCCAGAAGTATTCCCTTACCCTTCAGGGCACTGAATAGTGTTGAACAGAGCTTGGTAGGCATGGGCCAGGCCGCAGCATGCTGCAGTGATTTATGCCTTTCTAGAACTGCCAGGGTGACAGCAGACTTTTTTCAAATATTCTTCAATATTTTCAGGATTCTATAGTTATCCAGGAGTGAAGTTCCAAACCACTGGGGGTACCCACTGCTCTAGACACTGGCTCATACCGTCCCCAACTTCCTGCCATTCATAACTACCCAAACTTGAGGCATGTCTCTGGGTGATATTCTTAAAGATTTGTTTAATCTTAAACAAAACTTGAAACACAATCAGAAGATGTAGCAATAAGAACATGCTGGCTTGAACCTCACAGGGATATTCAAAATTCTCAAGAGCTATTGTAACTAGTCCAGGGGAAGAAGGAAAAGTGAAAGTGAAACAGAGGAAACAGTGGAGAGTATCTTCCCTTGTCTCCCCCACAGCCTGATTCTCCGAGGAGACAAAGCAAATAGTCTCCAATATACGGTTCTTGAATCACAAAAACGATTGCAATGTCTAGCACAAACATGAGATTAGTTTTCCAACAAGCAATTTTATCATATCATAAGCCAAGGTCACACTGTACAGCAAAATGACAACCTTAATCCAAGCCCCAGAGATGATAAACAACACAACAGGCGACATAACTACAAAGTAAGATGTTAAATAATATAGTTCCAAGAAAATACTTGGAAAGAACTCTCCAAATAATAAAGAAAATTACACTGTGATTAGCAATTATCAAACTATCACAAAGCCCACAACAATCCTGTTTCAACATGATTATGTCATATCTACTGTTAGCTCAACCCTTCGATCCCCACGTCAGATGCCAAAAGTACTATTGTGTCTTAATGTGGCAGGCAGCTAAGAACCACACAGTCATTTACTCATCCCTATCTTTCCCAGTGGGATTGGAAAGAGAATTAAAAAAAAATAAATAAATCAGTGAAGAGAGTTGAGATAAAAACTATTTAAGACAGAAAAGGAAGAGGAAAAAAAGATAATGGTAATGACTATATCTATCTATCTATATAGACAAAACAAGTGATGCACAAGTAATTGCTCACCACCCACCAGCCAATGCCCAGCTAGTTTCCAAGAGGCAGCTGCCCACCCATCCAACTCCCCACCATTTTCCAGGGTACTTTTTTTTGCATGATGTCATTCAGTATGGAATGTTCCCTTTGGTCAGTTTAGGTCAGCTGTCTTGGCTCCATCCCTCCCCAACTTCTTGTGCCCAGCCCCCCAGTCCCTCTGACTGGAAGGACAGAAGAGAAACTGAGACGCCTTTGACTCCCTACAACACTGCTCAGCAACAACTAAACATCAGTGTTTACTCAACATAGTTTTTCTCTCAAAGCTAAAATATAGTATCATAGCAGAACCTATGAAGGGAAAATCAACTCTGCCCTGACTGAAACCAGGTCATTCTGAGAAAAGGGTTGTATTGGCTTTAGTTGGGATAGAGATATTTTTCTTTGTAGAAGTTCTGGGAAAACAGAAATATATACAGACAGATAGAACTCAATATTTTTAACTTTTGGTAAGAGCCCTAACTATATGAAATTCACCATGTCAGCTAAAGCAAGATCCTATTTTTGACCTCCAACTGGTAGAAATACTTTGGGAAAGACATTTCTGTACTAATAAGGGTAACAACTGAGTGCTGAAGCTTTGCAAGAACAAAAGAACTTGGAAGAGTGAAAAATTGAATATCGTGTTGATGAAAAGAGAGAATATCAATCAAAAGTTTCAAGTCACATATGCAGAGTTTTAAGAGGAAGAAGTCTTGCAATGGCTTAAAGATGTTTCCAGAATAGAGTATTAAAGGCTGTGTGGTTGTTCCAGCACAAACAGGTCTTTATTTATTTATTTATTTATTTATACTAACTAGAGGAAAGAGGAACTGAGAATTTTTTCTCTGAATAAAGTGCATTGTAGTAACTCATTTCAGAGAGTGAGGTCTGTACTGTTTCAGATATTCTCTATTTGAATAGGAAGAACTATTAATATTTGAAGAATAATTGCAAAACTTAAGTTAAAACTAAAAATCAGTGAATATATATATATACACAAATAGAAAAACACTGTATCAGTATAGAAATGCCACTTACACTATATTAAACTTGTTTCATCTCTGTTTAGAAGGAGAAAAGAGAGAGTACATGAATTAGAAGTCAAAACTTTGAAAACAGAAGGCTTAAAGTTAACAGAGTGAAGAAACCAGAGACACAGAAAGAATGTAGAAGTTGAGAAAGAGTTTCTCCAGGTTGATGAAGTTAAATGGAACTGTAAAGTAGTTAACAAAATAGTAAGGAAGTTTGTATTTCATCAGAAAGGAAAAATATATATATGCCTGGAAGAGTAAGAAGGTATCAACAGAGACAAATCAGGACAGAATATTTCTTTATACTGTTAGTTTCTCAGTTCAAAACTGAATGGCAAAAAATGAAAAAAAAAGTAAATGTATGTAAATGTGAAAATGAGGTAAAAGTTTTTTTCTGTAATAATCAAAACTATGTTGTTTTTTTTCCTTATTGATAATATTTATGAAAAAAATACAAAAGAATAGGTCTGTAAGGAAAACAATCTTTCAAAAAACAAAGGTAAAGATATTAAATCCACAAAATAAACTCTGGCAGTGGTTGCTTGTTAGCCAGTAATGACTGAAGCAAACATCAAACACATACAGTGGTAAACATACTTGAATGTCTGGTGTTACCAACAGCAAATTAGGACTGTGTTCTGCATCCTTTATCAGATATGCTCTGATCTTAAATTACATCAGAAAGCTTTGCAAGAAAAAATGACTTATTTCCCTTTTTAACTATGATTGTATAATCATAGAATCATAGAATCAGAATCATAGAATCATAGAATGGCTTGGGTTAGAATGGATCTTAAAGATAATTTTATTTCAACCCCCTTGCTGTGAGCAGGGCTGCTACCCACTAGATCAGGCCCTGTCCAGCCTGGCCTTGAGTGCCTCCAGAGATGGAGCATCAATAGCTTCCCTGGGCAACTTGTTCCAGTGGCTCATCGCCCTTGAAGTAAAAAATTTCCTCCTAATATCTAACCTAAATCTCCTCTGATAGCAGTAATCTCTGTTTGTAGAAATAAGTAAATATTTCTGCATAAATTTGATGCAGAATAAATACAAGTGATACCATAAATGTTGTATCAGTTTTTTTAGGTACAACGTTAGAAAAATGTTTTCTGTTTTACTTAATGGCTGAAGTACAATATTTTAAAAACTATCATGATCTCCAAAAGGAAAAAAAAAATTACAGTCCTTCAGAATATACTAGATATTAGTAACCAAGGTGTTTTTTAAGAAAATGTCAGATATGAATCAGAATAGTCTTTCTAAATCTAGGTTGTCATTTACTTTGGTGTAGTTTGTATTTACAAATTTGGAAAAATGAATCGTTTCAGTTTTTGGCAAAATAATATAAGTATGTATATGTAAATGAATAAATAAACAGAAATAATTGCATGTATCTCAAGATATAGTAGTTAAAATTATTTTTGTTCACTAGCCAAACTGATGAATCACCCACTAGGTTCTCAATGTAAAGCAACGTGAAAGAATCAGTTCAGCAGATGTGTATACGCTTGAAGAGCGCCAAAGACTTACCATTCATAGGATAAGATTCCTCTTGTCCTAAATTAGATATCTGAAGTAATTTTGTACTGTGCATAAGTCCTTTCATCACCATTAATTGTAGATGAAAGGCTCACATGAAGACGTTTGTATCTCAGAAATTTAAAGTGATTTAATCATGCAAACTTGGTCAAGTCAGTGGCTCATTTTATCCAAATAAACAGAAAGGATGAACAGAAGAAAGTGTGCTTCAAACACTATTTACCAGGGTGGTACAAACACCAGTGTGTCAAATCAATTAATTGGTCTTATTGAAAGAACATTTTTCTTTCTCCAGTTATTTGCTTTCTCTAAGTCCTCAAAGGCATTTAGCTCTCCTCTTTATGTATTAACAGCATGGCTTACAGAGAAAAACCTTTCTAAAAATCGTACCAGAAAATGCCCCTCTCATTATAACATCCTCGTCATCTGTGGGAAACAAAACTAAAACACAAAAATTAGACTCTACTAAAGAACCTGGCTCTGCAGGGAGAATTTTACTAGTGTGTGAATAAACAAAACCATTTGTGCTTGTGGTCTCATGCTGACTATGCTTAGAGGAGGTTGAGGTTACTTCCACCCCCACTCAAGATATTGCTGCTAGAACAAGATTCACCAGTTTGGTTTTGTTTCTTTAAAAAATAACACACACAGGACAACCTTAAGAAAGTGGAAGAAAATGATAAAACAACATTATAGAAAAAGAACATATATTTATAATACTTTCAAAAATAAACCGTCAGCTGCTCTTGCTAAATATGTAGGTTGCTCTGAAAGTAATGCATCCTATTTATTTCCATGGGAACTACAACAGATACAAAGAGTATAATAACAACATTTGATAGAGAAAATTCTCAGCCACAAAACATGATTTTTCAACATAGTGCCCACCGTTAACTATGCATTTTCACCAGTGATCAACAACAGCCTGCATGTTGTGCTCATAAATCTGTACCAGCAGAGTTGATCCACTGTCACTGTTGCCACTGCTGAAATGCACCATCCACCACCTCGCTGTGCTCTCATCCACTGTTTGGTCTCCAAAAACATTCAGCAAGCATTAATGAATGTCAATGGCTGCAATTTTTTCTGCATGGAGAAATCTGATGACACACTGTTGCTTCACACACACTTCCATGTCAGACACCATTCTGTCAGACTGCTTCTCTTCTGCCATCTGTCACACAGCAACAACATGTAATAGAATATTGGTGGGACAGTTCAACCTCTACTGCTAGACCACCAACGTCTGCCTCCAATATCATGGGCCAACATAATAAAATACAAGGCATTACTTCCCGAGCAAACCTCATATTTTTTGTAAAAATATTTTGATCTTCATGGAAAAGCTGTCTCCTTTTCCTCATTTCCAACAGATTTTTCATCCCACAAAAAACTTGTAGTATCATTTTTTATCAAATTTATCTGATACTTTCTTTTTATAACATTACAATTTTTTGCATATAACTTTCTACAAATACAGCTATATACATCCATTCTTCCTTGCTGACAACCTACTTCATGGGATTTTATTTTTTTTTAATTAAGGGATTTTCTGTCCATTCTTTATTTACAATATTAGTTTTACTTGATGTAAAAGTAAAGATCCTTTTATCTCTCCTCAACTGTTTCTAGTCAATCTGTTTTTTAATGTCATGGTTAACAGAGGAGAACCTTATTTAAATATCTTATGAGGTATATATATACAATTTATCATTTTCAATTCATTTAGAAAAGACAAGAGGAACACTAATATCAGAACAGATTGGATGGGAAAATATTAACCACTTTAAAATATTGTTTAAACTGTTTACCTTCTGTTCCTTAATTTTGGAATACTAAAAGGCTTAGGCTCATGGAAACGCATCTAATTTGGACAAGATTTTGATACTGTGATCTGTATATACAGGGGCTGTTCCAAAAGTAATGCCTCCTATTTTATAATGATGATCCACAATATCAGAAGTGGTTGTAGGTGGTGTGACAGTAGAGGCTGAACCTTCCTGACAATATTCCATTACATTTGGTTTCTATGTGACTGATGGCAATGGAGGCGCAGTGTGGAAAAAAATGGTGTCTAACATGGAAGTGCATATAGAGCAAAGGTGTGGAATTTAATTCTTCCAAATGGAAAAAAAATGCACCCGTTGACATTCATCGAACTTTTCTGGAGACTGAACAGTGGATTTTAGCACAGTGAGATGGTGGGTGATGTGTTTCGGTAGTGGCAAACAGCACTGTGAAAGACAAAACATGTTTCAGATGGCCATACACATTTTCACGAGCATACCATTCATGCTGATGTTGATCGGTGGTGGAAATGCATAACTAATGGTGGTGACTAGCTTGAGAAATAGTGTTTTGTAGCTGAGAATTTTCTCTATCAAATACTGTTATTATGCTTTTGTATCTGATGTAGTTTCCATGGAAATAAATAGGAAGCATTACTTCTGGACTAACTGACATGTGTTGAGCATTGAATCCCATTTTTAGAAACTAAATCTTCCTGGAGTTTGTCTTCAATGAATATTTACCAACTTATGACATCTTTCAGTACTGAACTGGTGGTGGAAGCAAAATCTCTGTTAACTTTCTGAGCTTAGTGGAAGAGTTAATAGCAGTATTCCTGTATAAGATATAAAATAGGGTTAGGTGGTAAAATACAGATCATTAAGAATCCCACAGGATTCTAAGGGGAAATGGTTTTGAAGTGGAAGAAGGTAGTTTTAGACTAGATATCAGGAAGAAATTCTTTACTGTGAGGGTGGTGAGACACTGAAACAGGTTTCCCAGTGAGGTTGTGGATGCCCCTTCCCTGGAGGCATTCAAAGCCAGGCTGGATGGGGCTTTGAGCAACCTGATCTAAAGGGACGTGTCACTGCATATAGCAGGGGGTTGGAACTAGATGATCTTAAATGTCCCTTTCAAGCCAAACCATTCTTTGATTCTATGAAAAACCGAAGCGAAAGCAATTTCCCTGACAGCAAGCAATAATAGCACCTTCTTTGACATCTATCATATTTGATCCTGTTTTCAGAGATCTTCCATCTGTTTCAGTCTCCTCTCCTCAGACTCTTGTACCAGCCTCATCATTTCAACAAGTTATCATTTCACTGATTGAATTGAATTTGTCTGTACCTGAGTTTACAAAACTGGCTATGTTCTGTCACTCATCAACTTCGGCATGCATTCTATATGGTTGTACCTTTTCATTTTTTTCCCTCTTTTCCCTACTGTAAGCAGGAAAAAAATTGTGCTAGCCACATCTTCTCTACAGACTACAGGCAGATGCATGGCTTTTTCAAGTATAAAGATAGTGGTTTGTTTTTCCTAAACTACTTTCAGGAAGATACAACATCTCAAAATGATTCTTTCTATATGAAATGTTCTCATTCTTTTTATCTGGAGAGAGAAAACATAAAAATTTACATATTTTTAAAATGAAAATGCCTGCTATATAAAGGATAGGTCTTTCATATGTTAAACAAGATGAGTCCATTTTTATCATACTTAAGTTCCAGAAAATCACAGCACTATTTTTGAGGAATTCTTTGCAAGAGAGGATACAAGAATAACATGAGCCCCCTCCACAGCTGCTGCTTGTCAACAACATTGCTGTATCAGCAACATGCTTAAACAATCTGGGATGACAGGAATGTTATTTCCTTTCTCTCTCCAGGTGGGAGCCACTCCCCACTCTTTTTGTGATTAAATAGAATGACCCCAGTGTCAACCCCCTGGGATACAGGAAATATACCACTTTTTTTTTTTTTTTTTTTTTTAAATGACAACATTGGGATTCCAAATACATGAAAACGTAGGGGTCTTTTGAGTGGCGGAGAGTAACTGAAAGGGGAAGCTGGTTTGTTTAATCAATATATTCATTGAGTTCTCTATTTTGTTTTGAAACAAGGTATACAAAGCAATGTGCGACCTGAGTTAATAACTACATTCACAAAGAACTTTCAAGTGCTTTTCACTAGTAGTACTGGTGCACATTCCTCAAAACATGCGTGGCTTTACTTACTGGTATTATTTCAGATATAGTTTTATATCTGCTAAGTCATAAAAGGTACCTCACATATAGAGTTTCATTTCAGATCAAAATGTAAAAAACTAATAAACATAAACAAGAATACTCTGTCATAACTGCCTGAAAACATGCTAACTTCATTCATTTGTCATGAGGATAAGCAAGCCCTATGGGGTTGACACAAAGTCATAGACCTATCTGTGATTTACCACCAGTTTTACCACTTGTCTCTGTTCACAAAACAAAAACAAACAAACAAACAAACAACAAAAATCAACTAAACCTTTTTCCTCAGCACTTTATATGTGGTGATAACAAGTCATCAATACTGTAACTAAAACACAGTAGCAAACACACAAATGTGAAATTTTCATTCATCCCAGTTTGCAGACACTCTCAATTTCATCTCTACATACTGTATCACTTGTATTCATTGTTTCCAAAGAAATATTTATTTGCACTAAGTATGACATAAACTTTTAGATGACTTGAAATCAGTCAGAAAGAAAGCTGCCTTACATTAATAGTAAATAATGCAGCTTGCTAAGAGCAGATATGTAGAGCAAACTAGCCTTTGGAAGACTAAGTGTCCATCCCACATAAGATTCTGGGAGGATTAATTCAGATTATATATAGTTCAACAGTGTATCCTTAATTACCTAGCTCAACAGTGTATCCTTAATGTTTGTTAACTGCTAAAACCAGGGAGATATCTCAATCATCTGATCAGATGGAGACCTAACAAGTGCAGTAGGTTCCTTCCAAAAACCTCCAAAACATCTGTCTTTTGTAGTCTGCATGGATTAAACACAATATTTTTTGACAATATGAAATGCAGAAATTTAATTTAGAAGGACTAGTCCTCTAGGTTCCTCAACCATACTTGCAATTCATGCACTAAAATTGCATGAACATTAAAAGCGGTGAGCAGATCTTGCAGATTAACCCAAAACTTAAGCCAGAGATCTTTAGTGTATAATATACATGTGTGTGTGTATAATTTTCACAAAACAAAATGCTTTACGTTCCTGACTTTCTGCTTGTGGAATAGATGTGGATATTTAATTTTTTCTCTACCCAACAAAGAACGTACCTCAACACCTAGTATAGAGGTAAGAAAAAGGAAACTCTGAAAACAAATACATTTAGAATTTTAATCTTTTAAATGTCTGTCTGCTGAGTTCTCAGATATTTTTCTTTTGTGTAAGTGTGAATCTTTCAGAATTCTAAAAAGAATAAAGCAGGATTGTGTATCTGATAAGTAGTTCCAAATTAACCACCTGTATAAGACTTTCTGAATTTTATTTTTTCATTGAATATTGTCCCAGAACCTTCATATTAGAAAACTGAAAATTTATTTACAGTCTGATTCAGATTGACTGAAACAAAATACAACAATTTTTCTGCAGATGATCTTTGTCAATAAATTTTAAGTGGAATGCCTAGAAGATGAAATAACAGAAAATTAATCTCAGTTCCTCAACTATTATGCATACATTACAGTATTTTTTGATGTTGTTTGGTCAGTACTAATTGGTACATGGTAGTTACAAAAGTTAGACTAGCAGTCTCTCTCAAGCAGCAGCAGAAGGAAGAGTTCCTATGAAACTAATTATAGCTATCAGCAGTGGTTCTCTTTTAAATGGTCTATGAATTAGGCAGTCTCCTAGAAGCAAACAGAAGTGAATTTGCCATTAACAATGAACAGCTCTGTGAAAAGAACACAGTATAAATTTACTGAGTCCATCCTGGGAGTAAGCAGACAGATCTACTTTTATTTATCCTCTAAAGTAAGTTTCAGTGAAAAAATTAGGAGGCTTTTCCTCAGCAATGTGAATTTTGCCAAATACTTGTTACCTTATTACAATATAGACCATATTCCAATTCCAATTACCCTAATGCAAGTTGTGAGTAGCTTCATTGTGCTCTCTGGAATTACTCTAGATTTACAACGGTGTTATCAGAAAATTACACCTCTATAAATTAATCCAAAATGTGCCCACATAGTCTAGCTGGTTGTTACCTTAATAGGAAAAGTATAGTTGATCTCTTTCATGCTAATTTGTGACCTCCTCACAGCTGCTTACTTACCCATTTATATCAATTTACTACTCCAGAAACACCTTCAGTTAATAACATAAATAATTAATTCACAGTTCATGATTAGCAAAATTATCTTCTTGACATTACACCTATCACTTCAAGGTATTTATCTCTTTCAATGTTTGGTATTGTTCTTAAGATAACACCTTAAAGATGTTGAAGGTTTCCTGTATTACTGTATATTATTTCTAAAACTGCTGAAGTAAACAGTTTTTTCCACACTGGTAACAAAAGAAAAATTATAACAGTAGATTGGAACTGTCCTGGCAGTGAAATAATGATTTATATGTATTCAAAGAACACGTGTCTTGTAAAAAAGAGTGCAATATTTATCAGCATTGTCACATGGGATATAGGTTTTGCTGTAACACTATATTCCTTAAAAAATGTTATTTCTGTTCTGGATCTGAAAGTTTCACACCTATATTATAACTAAGACAAATCACATTATCTCATTTATAAAATGAATTACTTCTAAAATGTGAAGAAAATTAGATATGCCCACTATCTTCCTTATTGAATATTCAATTGATTTTTTTTTTTACTAGCATTTTCATATGCTAGTAAATTTAATGTATCAGAAGCTTTAGAAGAAAAAATCATGCAAATTATGATTACACTAAATTAAGCTATTTTGAGATCTATTAGCAAGGTGAGGCCAGGTTGAGTTACCTCCCAGAGGGCTCATTGTTCTCTTTTCTAGGCAATAAAATAGTTGTTCCATTGTTATTATTGTCTGTGAGGCAAGTTGCCACAGTTCCCATTTATGAGGAACCTGATCCCAGGACTTCACAGCAGAAAATCATCCAGTTCTATACAAATACTTTAACTCCGAGACCATCAGAGTAAAACAACAGTGATGGTACTGTAGACAAAGACTTTTCTAGCCCATGTGTGGGGGAAATGTCCATTCTTAGAGAAGATAGTCATGCCACCATAGGAGGGTAATAGTGTCTCCAACAATTTACTCTGTTTTGCAATTGTCTTAATCACCTACTCCCAAAATAAAGAAATATTGTGCACCAAACTGCAAACTCTTCTTGTGAGAAAAAAAAATAATCATAGAAAATATGTAATGGGGAATCATCTTACAGATTATATGTCATCACCTTGGAAATTGTATGTCTACTTACTTGGGTACCACGTTGAATTTGAATATTACAACTTTGATTTCTGGGAAAATAGTACTTTGTGTTCTCATAGATAAAGTATAGTCTACAACAATAAAAAACATTCAACATTTATAAAATCCCGAATATTCAAATTTTGAACTTATTATTTCTTTCATTAAGTGAATTTAATTGTAGAATCAAGATAAACAAAACGCTTTTACTTTGTTGTTCTGAATGGTGCCGTGAAATATATTTCCTTTCCTGATCCCAGGAAACTGACAAATAAATTTGGAAATCAGAGAACTTAATTCTATTTTGTCTTAATGACAGTGGGGCAATGAAACAAAAAATATTTTTCATCATCTCACACATACAAAAGCACAAACATACCCCAGGTATGCAAATTATAATCCTTATCTTTTCTTCTTCCCCTGAACTGAATCATAAAAGTAGTGTGGAGGAATATATATGTATATGTAGATAGATGCTGAAGAAACTGACTTAGTGAGAGTCCAAGAATGGAAAACTGTCTTCTAGTTACATGGTATGGCTGCACAATGTTTAGATTTGGATATTCAGGAATGAACTCTCATTGCAACTGTTATAATTGTTGTTATTATTATTATTATTACCCTGCTATTTAGTTTCCAAGATCAGCTTTACTTCTCTCTCTGTATAGGTAGATACTTTTTTTTGCTTTGCATCTTGTTTGAAAAACTGCCAAGATGGCTACAATTCAAATTACATCCAAAATGAAAAGTTAGCAAGCTGCTAACCAATATACTATATCCAAACACTTAGACTGTTTGCATTCTCTAAAGCTTTTGCCAGTTTCTAGAACAGACAAAGCAAAACCGCAATTCTAGCTATCCAGTGGAAAAGTGGCAACTCCTAGAGGAAAGATTTTGATTAAAATTAAACAAATGAGGCAAACAAAAGCAACTGCAGCAATTGCCAGGGGCCACATAGATGCTCACAGGATAGCTCTGGGACACTGCAGTCGTGAACACATCAGTACTATGCTGCATCATGACTATACACAGAACAGCACTTTGGCTGTTATATACCTTAATCAGGCATAAAATACTTAGTTCTATGCCACCAAATAAAACATTTGCCAGATAAGTTGGAACAGTACTTACTCCTAGTTTAACTGTCATTCTTCAAACAGCAAGAGTTTAATTTGCCTGCATGTCTTATGTCAGTAATCTAGTGGAATAAACTATACCAGGAAAAGAATGTTTTCTCTGTATAAACTACTGTGATTTAATTGGTATAAAAATGTAAATTAAAATGATAATAATAATAAAATAACATGTATTACATCAGAAAATATTTGTGCTGTAGATATGGTCAAAATGTAAAGAACTTGAAAATAACTACTCTTGATAAAATTTGAATACCATTGATTATGTTAACTAAATATTCAGTAGTTGATAAAACATTGTTTATGTCTAAGCTTATAGGCAAGGAGTTGAGCCTCAGAGGATACAATGAGTAGATTTATCATTCATCACAGTTATCTAATTATGAAATACACTGCAAATCTGAGGTGATCAGAATATGCATTCAATTACTATCCATTGCATATTTAAAGGACAACATGAACATTTTCCTCAGCATTAAAATTTCTAGGCATCCAAAAAGTGTGCTTCTTGACATGTCCACCAGTTTTGACAGTGCTTAAGAACTTGATAGATTGCCTTATGCTAAAAGCCTGTAGGGGACTTCAAATCAAATATTTATCTTCCTGTCTCATCCATGGTCTTCCTGAAACAAGCCTGCTGAATTAACTACATCGCGTGCTGTGATGCCATCACTATCTCCCAAGAAGTTAATAAGAGCAAAACACTCATTCAGATACAAGAAATTATGTTTGAATTCCTTTCCTCACTGGGAATTTTTGAATCAACCTCCTAAGCACTGGAGTATACAATAGCATGCAGTGTAATATAAATGGTGAATTTAGATGGGATATTTTATCTTTTCAAACTTAATTTGTACAGAATAATTAAAAAGAAAAAAGCAAGTTATAGCACGTATGGTGGGTGCAAATAGACTTGAGAACAAATTGGCTTGATAGCATGGTTATAATGCTGTGGCACTTTGACACCAAACCACTAGAATCAAGCTCACTCAATGCAGCATTCACAGAGCACAAGAACATAACTTGCCAGCACTTGGTTATAGTTCTATCAAATGCTGCCTATTATACTTACTAGAGAGACTATCCCATTCTCCAGTATTTCCTTTATATTTTGAAGAATTAAAGAATACATATAAATTGTTTGATTACAGACCAATACCTGACTGGCTACAATTGTCCAAAAGAAAACTTCATTTGTTCTTCTGATTGTGTCCAGGTAGACAAGATAGAGACTACAAATTCTGAGCAGAGGAATTATATTACTCTAAGAGATAAGAAAATGTCAAGGACAGTATGATTAGCTACCAGCTGATGTCAGAAGGGAAAAATACACACACAGAAAAGTGCCGTAGTCACTACAAAAATCAGGTATATTTGAATTACTCATAATAATAATCATGAAAAATCGATATGTGTATGTATATATACATCTAGACTGATGTGTGTGTGTTACCTCTGTTCAAAACCTGCTGCTTAGTAAGGCACTAATATATGTGAGATTTTCTTTTCAATGCATTATTTTACAGTTTACAGGGATGATTGCTGGAGTTGAAATAGACGTCAGGCATGTTACTGAATAAAAATTCATTGCAGACCATGTTTTGTTTTTTGTTTTTCATTTTTGACATTTTTCAGGTCCTAGCATGTGACAAGTGCTTTATTGGCACATAGTAAGACTCAGGTTCTAGTGTATTTTCATCAGAAAAAAAAATTAAATTTCAATGACCTGCTTCTTGAAAAGCTAGGAAACACTCAGAACTTCAGTGAAGTGATCCAGCTGACCATCTCCACATGCAATTGTCCTTCAGCACTGATATCTAAAACTATAATTCCAGTGAGGAAAAAGCTCACTTGAAGAAGTAGACATAGGCTTTGAAAATGCCGAAATGTAAAGCTAAAAAGAAAGAAAACAAAGAAAAATGGACTTGTGAATGCAATTTTTGCTGACAGCTTTAAAGAATAATAACACTCCATTTCACCTTGACAATTATCAGTTTCCTATCTGGCTTTTTTTTTTTTTTTACTGTTTTGCCAGATTTTACAAAGTTTCAACACTAAAGAAGATAAATGACAATGAATGGTATCAGGTGTCCTTCAGTATTTTCTGCAGTGCCCAGGGGTTCCACTTGTTTTTAGTACACTCAGCACGGAAATGGGCTGTGCTAAGCACTTTGTTGAATTTATAGTCAAGGTGCCAGTGCAATAATGATCTTCTCTTTGATTTGTCTTCTGGGGAGAAGTTTTTAGCCAAATATCCTCCCTTTTTATTAGTATAGATGGGCAGTTTCAGGTGAAACTGAAAACCTGAGCAAAATATTTCCTGAATTTCTCCTGTCCTCATTTCAAACTACAAATATCTTAAAAGAATTTAAAGTAAAAGAACCAAGAGATATCTTTCTTTTCTGATATCCCTGCCTGAGAATAATACAAAGAATTTTAAAATTGTCAGAATAATATTATTTAAATGCCATATATATGCCCCAGAAAAGAATCAAGTATGGTATGAACATAGTGAATTCTCCCTACAGGAAGCAAGCCCAGGAAACAGAAGCCAATCTAAACTATTTCTGGGGGTTCACTCCCTTGAAGAGCTCAATGTGTAGATGGAAAGGATTATCCTTAAATCCCATTCTCTGTGAGTATTTAATTTGGTGTTTACACAAGCTTATCTCAGATAAGCATCTGAGTATTATTTTCTATAGGCAATCACTGCATCCATTCCTTCAAAAAAAAGGGTGAAGGTTTTCTGTCAAAAAATAAATTTTACTTATATTTCATATAAGTTTATTTGATTCAGATGTGGAAGATTAGGCTTAGCTGCTTTCCTGAAACTGTTAGAAATCTCCCAAAGAACTGCTTTATCAAACCAAAAGTCTGATAGTTCTGAAGGTAGAGTGGCTTCCATTACTCCTGTATGTGGATGAAAATATGATAGATTAAATTGGCCAGAAAACCAGAACAAGAGGTATCTGAAGGAGGAGAGAATAGAATGAAATTTTTTTTTCTTACAGCTGAAGTGCCCGAATCAGTAGACAATAATGCACTGGCCTCCTGAGGGGAGTGGGAAATGTGATCCTTCCCCAACACATTCACTAAAAATATTATCATTCACACAGTTTATGAGATAGAAAACTCTTATAGTATGATTCAGATCTGTCGGGGTTTGCAAGAGAGCTGACTTTAATGTCTGGGTAGGCAAGAGTTTCTTAAGTATGTGAAGCTCTTAAAAGATAGTCTGGAAACAGAAGGTAGCCAGGAAATTCTGAAGGTAACATGGAGATGTCTACAGTTGCAGGTGTCCTAGTTCTGTGTTAAGTTTCACTAAATCTTACTCCTTTAGGGAATGTCACTGGTTGGTATGCTTGTTTTTATTTATTTATTTATTTATTTATTTTTTAGTGCAAGAACCTAAAAACAAATTCAGTCTCAGCTTCTACAATATAAAATTCACATTTCTTCTTTCACAGAAATGATCTAGGCTCACTCTTCAGGGAGCTCATGAATGTGCAAGCTATGAGTCACATTATGTAGTAAAACTACTGTTTAAACCAACAGAACAGGGAATCCTCTCACTTATTTTCTGAGATTCAACAAATCAGTTCTGTTTTGGAGGCATGCTTTAGGATGAGATTAATCACACTGTAACAGTGCCTGTTTTTTTTTTCCAATAACTGCAAAACAACTCCAGATAACAGGCTCAGATGCAGATTTCTACTCAGTGGATGTCTAAACCTCAGTGAGACAAGTATGACTTGAACATTTTGTTTGTTACAGTAAAAGATAGGATCAAACAACATACCTTCAGCAAACACTACTAAGATTTTCTTTTGTTTATTCTTTGCCCTACAAAAGCATAGGTTTTATCAATACATTTTCGAGTTTGATTTTGGAAAGAAGTACTAGAAATTTCCTTTTTATGAAAAAAAATTTACATGTATATTTTCTATCATCTATACACACTATATATAATAATAGTATGTAATTTTTTGTATGCAATAATGGCTTGTTTTCCAGAAAGTTGTCAACCTTAAGTAATTGTCAACAAGAACATACATTTCAAAGAGAATCAACATAATGCATAAAACATGTATGTTTTTAATACCTTGTAAACATTCAGTCTGTGGTGACTACAACATATTAAGCCTTACTCTAATATGTAATAGGCATTAAGTTAGACTGTTTGGTTTGGTTTTGGCTGTTTCATTTAGAACATTCCTATTTAGATATTGCCAAGCTGAACATTGGTTTCTAATCTAACTGAATCATGTTATTCTTTGCACCATGATTCCATTTTCACTACTGTATTTTCATTTAACTGAGACTTTACTGAAAGAATAAAACTTGAAGAGGCTGAAGCATTCTCAATCAATTGACATTAGCTTCACAGGAATTTTCATTTCTTCTGCATGAATATCATGGCAGAGCATAAATATCATTGTAAAAAAAGTAGTATTTATTTATTGATATTAGAATGCATACAAAATGTTCATGAAATTTGGAAATCTATAAATGTTGCTGCATAGAAAAATACTTTTATTATAATGCATGCATATACATACGTACACATGTACACAAGCAAACATGTTCAGAAATATGTTTTTTAGGCTGAATAATGGAAGGAAAACAGAGATATTTCTTATTATTCACTACTGAAAGTTTAATCTTGACAAAGCTTTATTTGTTCAAGAGCCAAATCCCTTCCCTGTTTCCTCAAAAAGCCAATTATCAGATTCTCTTTTGCTACTGTCATTAAGAGATAGACACTGATGACAGTTTAACTTGGTTTCAACATAGCTCTTGGGCCACAGCTGCTTTCCAGGCAATCTAAGTACCACTTGAATGCTCAGTTGCAGATTGACCTTGTGGTAATTGAGGTTATGAAAAGACTCTTGTTCTCTAAAATCTCAAATGAACACCTCTCCCTCTGGGATACAGCAGGATATTCAGCAATAGCAGTCCTGCTGAACCTGTAAGATTCTGCCATTCTGGTCCTTGCTGAGGCCAGGATTAGAAAAAAAAAAAAAATGACTATGATGGGATATGAGGAATGTACATATGTTGCTCCAAAAGTAATTTCTCCTATTTATTTCCATGGAAACTGCAACAGTTACAAAGAGCACAATAACACTAGGTTACAGAACAAATTCTCAGTTACAAAACACCATTTTTCAGAGTAGTCACCACTATTAGCTATGTATTTTAGCCAGCGATGAAGAAGAGCCTGTGAAGCTCATAAAAATCTGTATGACAGTCCAGATTGTGTCTTGTCTTTCATGTCACTGTCACCACTGCTGAAATAAACCATCCACTGCCTCACTGTGCTCACATCCACAATTTGGTCCCCATAAATGTTCAGAAAGCATCAATGAATATCAATGTGTGCAATTTTTCCTCATGGACAAATTAAATTTCACACCTTTGCTTCATGCGCACTTCCATGTCAGACCCTGTATTGTCAGACTGACCCTCGGCTACCATCTATTTCAGGACAACAAATTGTAATGGAGTATTGGTGGGAAGGTTCAACTTCTAGTGCCACACTATCAATATCTACATCTATTTTATTATGTTCGCACACTCATGAGCGAACATAATAAAATAAGAGGCATTACTTTAGGAAGAGCCCTCAAAGTAGTATGCTATGATGGAATTATCTAGACTGCAATTGTTTTCTTTTAACGGTGTCCTATTCTATCACCCCAAAATGATCTGCTAAATATTTGAAAACATATTTTTATCGCTTTTCTCACTTGTATCAAAGGCAGTGCTTCATATTTGTATTCTTGACAATGTTGTCATTTTGTCTTTAAAAAAAGGGAAGGGCAGAGAGTAATGACAGGTTAAACTCTCTTTTCTTTAAAGCCCAGAACCATCTGCTGAAGTTCTCAAAAATTTCACATTGCAGCATGAGCCAGCATTTGAACATTTCTGCCCCTGCCAGCAATTAACATTACAGTCAATGGGAGTTAATGTTGAGGCTTTCAGAGGAAATGGGGGTAATTAAGCTAATCAGAAGAAGTACACAACAATTATTATTATTATTTTAAATCTCAAGTCAATTAGCTATGCTAGCCACTCTCTTTGGCAAAAGCTCACTGTTTATGAAAGCTAAATATAAGATTTAAATTACTGATGGCAGAACACATTTGAGCTATTCAGCTTAGGCTAGGGCTTATAGTATTGTTTTGTTTTAAATGTTAAATACATGATTAAGAGAAGCCTGTCCAGAGGCAGAGACATTTTAATAACCTGTTATTGGTATTGGGCCTGAATAGCCTAATATTCCTGCAGATACAAACAGATGTTAACTCCAATCAAGCTGAGGGATGGCACTGATGCTCAGCATGTAAAACTGGTCAGCTAGCACCATGAATTGTACAGACTGAATTATCTGAAGATTTTGATCAATATAAGAGACATATTAATATGCATTAAACATTCTTAGATGAAGTCAGTCACAGTCTTGTATAACCAAAGTTTACTTGAAGCCATGTTTTAAATAATTTCTGTGCCAAAATTTGGTTGTTAATGGTCAGTTTCATTAAATTACCCTCTGATTTTCAGACAGTTTCTAGTCATAACCGTGATAAAGATTTTTTGGATAAATGTATTATTTTTCCATTTCAAGCAAAAATATCAATTCAATAAGAAAGCAATAACATAAGGACAAAGAGCTGCTATATATTCTTTGGCCTAGGATATAAAGAAAGTTGCATGATGTATAGACAAGATACTTTTTTCAATAAAATGATATCCTATTAACTCTGAACAACAAGAAATGAGACTATGAACCTCTGAAGACTTTGTAGGATAAAGCTTCCACTACCTTCTTAGCTCCGCAGAATGTGGATGCCAGATCCTTCTTCCCATCTCCCTCTGCACCCTACCCTCATATTAGTTCAGCTAATTTTTTGTGAAATTAGTTCATATAAAAGAGGAGGACTATGTGTGGAAGCATATGTACACGTGCATCTGACCTATCACTGAAACATTTAAGAGAACAATCTCTTTTTCAGTCTTCTTACATGAACAGAACAGTTTAACTACTCATACAGCGTATTCAACAATATTGATATTCAAAGTCCAGAGGATAGATACCTTTATTTCAGCAAAAATGGTCTGAGGTAAGGGATTTCAGTTCTTTACTGTAGCAGATGTAGACGTAGAAGATGTTTTGGTGAAATACAGCAAGCAGAATGCATATTCTTATTCTAAGTTATAATTAGACATATGTTTTCCTTTCAAGTAAAAAATTATAGTCTATTGTGCTGTTCAGACTGTAGCTTTATCTTCTTACATTTACAAATATCTATCCCAAAAACACACATGTAATATCCCAGCTTGCAGAATTATTTTTCAAGATTAGTACCCTCTTGTCTCTTCTTGATTACTTTTACTTTGCTTCTGTGTTGCTCTACATCGGTCTATGAAAGGGTAAGCAACATTTAGTTCTGAAGAAAAAAATAATCTTGTTCATTTTTATAAATAGTAGTTAAAGGTTTGCCCACCACATGTTCTTGTGAACAGCTTACGCTTTGAAGCATGTTGCAGGAAATTATGAATGAAAAGATAATAAAATGGCATAAAAGTGTCTCAGTAAAACATGCATGCTACCAGCATTTTTTATCTTCAGTAAGTCTCTCATGAACATGGGTCTCTTCTTTCATTATTCAGACTGTCATGCTTTATTGAACCACATAATTCCACCTAATTAAAATAAGCAGTGTGAGGTTTCCTCCCCCTTCTGATTTGTTAGTTGGACAAGTGCCAATAACGATGTTTAGAGTATCCTAAGTGGACATTCTATTAATTATTCTTTCTTATGTTTCTCTTTGCAGTCAAAATACAGAAAATCCTACTGATTTCCTTTCTGAATATTAAGATCCACTCTATTATTCTGATGATTTAATATATAGTGAGTAGATTGGAATTTGCAGTTATGGAGGCAGGAAAAGATTTATGTTTCTTAAAATGGGCAAAAAAAGAGGAGACTATGTAAGACAATTTACTGATATGAAACCACCAACATAAACCATTAAGTCTCTCATAAGTAATTATCCTAAAAATCACTACATAATCACTCGTCTGTTACTCCAGCAGGTTGCGGAGCTTTTTGGCCATCATGTTTCAGACAAAAATTTTGTTTTTCTCCTTGGAAAAGAACATGGATACATAACTTCATAAAAACTAAAAATCCAAACTAGAACCATACTCTAGCTACCATGTGCTATTTAAAGAAGAAATAAGTTTGATTCAGCAATGGGGTTGTCATTATACTTTCACATTTTAGTAATCAGTGACTGCTTGTGACAACATACATTTCTTATATTAAGGAATGACATTTTTATTTCATTTTATTGAATTAAAGTCATACATATAGGATAAATATGGTTACTTCAAATAAATAAGTAAATCAAAATTAGATAAATTATTAGTGAAAAGATTCTTCTGTGTTTGAACAAAAGGAAAGAGAAATGTAGTATACATTTCCAAAAGGGCTCACTGTCACAAATAACATTTTCTGTACAAAATTCTCCTTTGTTTTAGACACAGAAAGATGAAAAAAGTGGCAATAAAGTAAGCAAGATCTGATAAGGTATTAGCGATAAGTTCACCTCTGTGAATTTACCTTTATAAAAAAATGGCAGACTCCACACGACATTCTTTAACGTTGTGAGTTTTCTTCATGCTTAAGTAACGTGCTACTATTCAGGAATGAAAGGGAGCTCAGATTTACCATATTCTCACTTTTTTCCTTTTTTTTTCACATCCATTAACATATTTTATCTCATAATCGAATTTCATTTTCAGAAATATTAAAATGCAGATGGATAATCAAAAGAAAAAGCTCAGGAATACCAGCAGAATCATTCTTCAGTATGTCAACTATGATATAAATGTTAAGAGAACTAAAATTAACTTAGGGGATTCCGGAACAAAAACTGTGTATTGTTTTGATTCAGGTTGGTAAAAGCTTCATCTGTTCAACATTCTCTGTTTATAAAAAAAAAAACTTCTGCTAGGTTTAGCTCCATAGGAATTAAATTGCCGGAAACAATCACTTGACATGCTCAGCAATGATGGGATTGAAAGCATGTGTTTGATATAGGATAGCAATACTTCCTTTCAATTACCTCTGTTATCATACTGAATATCATACAACAGCTAAACCATTTATAGTCATCAAAACTCTGTGAAAAATGAATGTGACTTCTATTTCGCTGAAAAGATGCAAAGCAAAAGTAAATTACCCCAAGTGACATGAGTCAACCTAACATATTCTAGGCTACAGTTTCACAAGAGATTTTTGGTGCTTTTTATGTGACTTCTCTAGCTACCTAAGATATGTGAAGTAGGATCTGTTATTTGCGATGTGTATTGATAGTATCTATAAACCCTGCTCGTAGAAGATGTAAGTAGTTACAGCACAAGTAGTTATAATGCATTTTTTAAGACTGGTTGAACATATATTTGAGTTTTTGCTCTTCCTACATTTAAAGAATATCAGTCAATAATCAGGATACTTTGAAAGTAAGCAAAACTTTGTGAAAGCTGATGGCTACCTACTGAAATGTAGATGTCATTTTTGATAGCTGGAAATTCTCTTTCTTTGTTGAATACACCACATTAATTCTTTCATTTCCGAAGAAGAGTGAAGTATAGAATGAAGTTGAATCATCTGTTAGTGTTACTTATTGATGGATTTTTGCTGTTTCTGATAGCTCTCTCACTAATTAATTATAATACCATGAATATATGATCGTTAAACATTTAAATAGCAATGCATGGTATAATTATATTTTCATTAATGAGTCTATCCATGTTTTTATAACTCAACATATTGTACAGCTGACACCTTGCTTTTCAAAGTTTACTAGTTTATATTTTTTTAAATGTCAGTAGTTTTTACATTTGGACATGGTATATAAGTGAAAGCAGTTTTAAACACTGAAAGTTATGGGACCTTTTTCAAGCAGTACCAGTTTTATTTAGTGAAGAGCAAATTTAAGTTTTAGCTCTCTAGAGTACAATACAGCAGGAGTCATTTAAGTGTTGAAGTAATTTAAATAAACCATACAGGCTTGGAAGTATTACAAGGGCAGAATTAAGTATATAAATCAAAATCTATTAATGAAAAGAACCCTTTGATCATGCCTTGTAGTGAGAAAGTTCCTGTACCAGATCTTCGATATTGAAGTATGGTTTTCATTTCTTTGTTTTGCGTTTTCCTTTGATTTCTTTCAACTTTTTTGTTTGTTCGTATTTCTTCCTTCTTTTTTCTTTTTTTCTTTTTCTTCAGGATCATAAAAAACTCATTTGAATTATGAAGGCATGAAAAAACAAATTTGCCTATTTTCTTTTGTGTACATAATTTTCATTACTTCTGTAAATATACATAACTAGTCAACACTGTATGTTGCTTAACTTGCTAAATTATACAGCTCTAGAAAAACACCAAAAACTCACTAGATTTTGAGATAATAATATAAAGACATCAGTAATAAATACAAAATCAATAACAGTAGTAATATTAGTGAAAAATCAATATTATCCTTACTTTTCACTGAAGACGATAACATCACAAAATCTGTGAGAGAAAATAGGGAAAAACTGAGCCCTTAACAAACTTTACCCTGCTTTTGAATTCAACAAGCGAATCCTTGTCAGGCAATACCTATGATTCAATTAGTGACTCCTTGATCCTTTGCACCCTACTGGAAGGTTTTTTCTTATGTCATCCAGCTCCCTCTTAAGCCTCCTCCATTTTCCATCAACACTTGATTTAACAATCACTCTTCAACAGCTTTTATGCAAAGCCCACTCTAGGGGTTTTAACGTTACCTCGTGGGCAAAATGTTGGAACAGAAATAATGATGTCTTATTAAAGTTATTCCTAGTAAGAAGAGCTCATCTCTGCCCTGTACTGCCCCCTTAGAAATACAATGCTAATGTAAGAGTGCTGTTCCACGTGTGTGCCTCTAACTTGAGTATTCTGAGATAGTCTTCTGTTTATTTTCATTTTTATAAAATGCTCATTTGTTTTCATACTGTTCTTTTCATTCTTCTTTATAAGTATTTGCTTCTCTGATACTATTTCCTCAGGGAAAAGGATAGGGATGACTCTAAAGTCATCACAAATGTAAAATAAAGATGATAGTACGTTGTACAATTATGTGATGGGGATTGTAAAGGATAACAACAAATGTGTTAAGGAAGTGTTGTGATTCAACTCCAGCAGGCAGTTAAGTACCACACAACCATTCAGTCACTCTCCACAGGTAAGATTGAGAAGAGAATCAGAAAGGCAGAAGTGTAAGAAGTCATGGGTTGAGATAAAGGCAATTTACTAGTAAAACAGAAGTCATGCACACAAGCTGACTAAAACAAGAAATTTATTCACTGCTTCCCATTGATGGGCAGATGTTCAGTCATTCTCAGGAAAGTGAGCAATCATCATGCATAGTGGTTTCTTCTAAAGACAAACACTGCTCCTAACAATATCCTCCACTCACCTTTCTTTATTGTTGGGCATATCATCATCATGCATATCTCATCTTTGACGAGAGGAGAAGCATCACTTCCTTCAAACTGCTAATGCAGTTTCCACTCTGCCACTTCTTTCCACTCTGAATCAGAAATGTTGGGAGTTACTGAGAAAAAAGTAATAACTTTTTCTCAATATAACCTCATAAAGTAGGTAAATTATGTGGGTGTCTATACTTGCAATTATTACTGGACAGATCTTGCTTCTGTGGCACAAGTCTGAGAGGATTTCTATTAGTTTAGTTCAGACCATGGGTGAGATTCTGAAGAGACTCTCCTGTTTGTCCCATTATTTGGTTGTACTGAAAACTGCTGGTGGTGATCATGAACTTCATTCTTTTTGGATGAAACTAAACCAAAAATATCTGCGCCATCATGTACCCAAGACATAGCAGCTACTAGAACACCCCCTATCTATGGACACAGAAAAGAATCATTCTGAAATTACCCCTGCTCACTAAATGCATATGCCTCGGGAAATTCTTTGCTTTATGGTTCTGCTCTTACTGAAGTACACAACTTGCCTATGTAAATGTAAATAAGATGTTGTCAAACAGGTGTTGCACAGAACTAGACATTCATTAAATCACATAGAAATGTAAAGTGGTTGTCAAACAAGACAAGACAATCACATTTTCCCTATTGAGTAGCACATATGAGTTCCTTTCCTTTAATATTTTGAAGAAGCTATTAATTTAACGTATTACTGATAATTATATACATTATATATATAACACATTACTTCTAAAGAATGAATAAACAATACATAATTTAAGCATATATTAAGGGAACTATGGAAAGAGAATGTATGTTGAATTTATGCTTTTTATCACTAACCAATGTTAATAATGTGATGGACATAAACTTTCTGAATTTTTGCAATGCATTTGATACTGTCCTTCACCTGTTGCTCTGGACAAATTTTCTAATTGTGAGATAAATATGTATATGCTATGTTGAGTAATGAACTGCCTTGATGGTAGAGCTCAAAGAGTTGTAGTGAGGAGGCTACACCTGGCTGTCAGCCAGTCACTAGCTGTGTTCCCTAGGGCTCAGTTCTAGGTCCAATCCTTTTCAAAATTTTTATCAAATACATGGATGCAGGAGTGAAATAAGTCTTCAGCGAGAGTGCTGATGACACTAAACTGAGTGAGATGTTGTTGACATACTGGAGGAATGAGAGGGATCTAGACAGATTGGAGCAGTGGACAATCAGCAATGATGTGATGTTCAACAAAGGAAAATGCCAGGTGCTGCACCTGGAATGGGGTATTGCTGGACACACATACAGACTGGAAGATGAGTGACTAAAGAGCAGTTCAGTAGAAAGAGGTCTTTGGTTGCTGGTCAATAATAGGCTCAACAAACAGTGTGTCTTGGCTGTCAAAGGAAAAACTGTATTTTAAGGTGTATTAAACATAGTACATCTGGCAGGTCAAAAAAGAAGATTTGTCCACTGTATTTAGCATTGGTTTTTGCCTCACCTTTAATATTGTGTGCCGTTCTGAGCTCCACAATATAAAAAGGATGTTAAAATACTTTAAAGTGTTCAGAGGTGGACAAGAAAGCTGGTAAAAGGGCTTGAGGGCATTTCCTATGAGAAGAGGTTGAGGACTCTTGAGTTTTCTAGCCTGGAGAAAAGGAAGTCAAGAGGCAAAATCATTGCTCTCTGCAACTTGCCAATGAGGGGAAAGAAGGGTACTAATGGCAGGACATGTCAGAACAGCACAAAGCTGCACCAGAGGAGGTATAAGCTAGATGTGAAAAATTTATTCATTTAGGCAATACCCTCATTAATATGTTTTAAGTATTCTTTATCCCAGAAGAGATCACACTGTTGGACTGGAGGATCTTTGAAGATCTCTTTCAACTGAACTATTCTGTTCTATTCCAACTAATTATTTCAGGTAAAACAAACAAACAAACAAACAAAACTTTCAATGAAATCATACATTAAACAGCTGATGGAAACCATGCTTATTCTCCAAAGTTCTTTAGTTCATAGCTTTGATATCAGTACATAGCTGTGGACAAAGAAAATTAGCTTGCTTCGCAGTTTAAAGGTAAGCAGGTATCTTTCAATTTGGAATGCTGGTAGAATGAACCAGTTTGGAATACACTAAAGTCTCTTTGAATCTTAAATCTTTTGAAGTAATTAAGCCTATATAAAGTTTGGAATTTCCTTGGACTAAATTTAATCTGATGAGGAATATTGTGAAAAGTGTGAACATTTATGTATCACAACACACTTCAGAACAGAAAGGTATGATGTATGTGGTATAAAATACCTTTATCTACCTTCTCAAATTAATCATTCATTATTAAAGACTGAGTTAAATAATCATACCTGAGAGAATTTTATTACTGGAAAAAAAATCAAAAAACTTTCTTCTCCAGATTTCAGGAGTTTTCAAGTGTTAAAAAGGTAAAGTAACATCAGCAAATTGGGGAAAAAAACAGATATTTTTTTTTGTCATTTCAATTACAAGTTATTGCAGCTTGTACTAAAAAGTTAATACTAATGATACATAGTAAGATTTGAGGTTTTGTCTTCTCATACTAATAAGGATGTATAACAAAATAAAAGAACAACAAAAAACTTATAAATCATTACCAGATTTTCATTCTTGCAAGTGAACAACATTCAATCTATCACCTTCAAAGACAAATGAATTATTCTTACTAACATATCTTTTACAATAATGATTATAATATGCACTAGTGAAACTAGGACTATTACAATATGTATGGACTTTATGCTTCTGTTTAAGCAAAAGCCCAGTTCACAGAGTTTTCTTTGAAATGACAGAAAAGACATATGAGCGACATCGTGGATATGCAATTATATTTTAGAAGAATCTTATTTGGCTTATTACCTTGGTTGAATTGACTTTAAATAAAATTAATTTCAGTCACCTGTAATCATACTTTTTGTAGATCAGTTGTTTTTTTTGTTGTTGTTTGTTTGGTTTTTTTTCCATAGCTAGCTACCCCAGGTGTAGTTACCTGAGAAGGAGGAACTGAGTCTGAGTAGCTAAAAGCAGCAACGTGTTATTCATTTCTGCTCACAAATACGTCAGTGTAAATGTTCTTTACAAATCCTTGTTATCAAACTACAAGAAAGATAAGTGTTGGCCAAACCCTGGAAGGTTTGATCACTATGGAAAATGACTATTTTACTTTGTATTTGTTGTCATAGACCACTGTTCTAAGAAGAAACTTTTTTTTTTTTTTGAGTCATATAATTTGCCAAGAAGGTTTTAATGCAATATGCATGCAAAAAATATGAAATAAGTTTCAGAGGAAGAAATTTGGCTTGGCTGAATCATAGAGTCATAGAATTAGCTAGGTTGGAAAAGACCTACAAGATCATCCAGTCCAACCATCCACCTACCACCAATAACCCCACTAAACCATGTCTCTCAACGCTATATCTAAATGTTTCTTGAACACCTCCAGGGACGGTGACTCAACCACCTCCCTGGGCAGCCCATTCCAGCGCCTGACCATTCTTTCAGAAAAGTAGTGTTTCTTCTTTAAGGAATTTAACTGTTTTACTCCTGCTTACATTCCTTATGATATGAAACTTAAACCAATCAGCCTAGGAATATTCTTTTATCCTGAGACTGCACATATACAAGCACTGCTCCAAAGATAATGGTTCCTATTTTATGATGTTTGCCCGCAACATTAGAGGCAGGTGTTGGTGAGTGAGTTGGTGGCAGTAGGGATTGAACCTTTCTGCCAGTATTCCATTACATTTTGTTGCTTTTTGAAAGATGGCTGCAGAGGAGCAGTTTGACAAAATGGCATCTGATGTGGAAGAGTATATGAAGCCAAGGGGTGTCATTGAATTCCTCCATGCAAAAGAAATTGCACCTATTCATGTTCATCGATGCTTGCGGAATATTTTTGGAGACCAAACAGTGGATGTGAGCACAGTGAGGTGCTGTATGGTGCTCTTCAGCAGTGGCAACAGTAGATCACCTTTGGTGGTGCAGACTTCTATGAGAGCGGCATGATGGTTCTTTTTGATCACTATTGAAAACGCAGAGTTAATGGTGGTGACTATGTTGAAAAGTAGTGCAAATTCTCAGCTACAAAACACAATTAAATAGTGTTATTATGCTCTTTGTATCTGTTGTTATTTCCACAAAAGTAAATAGCAGGCATTACTTTCAGAGCAAACCACGTATTGCTGACCAGTTCTAAGCATCTCAGAACTGGTAAATGTAAAAAATCAGTCAAAATATACCATCATGCAGATTTGGATAAGCTACTCTCCTCAGCCTGAGGAGAATTCAAGACTTGAATTCAAGACTTGAATTCTCCTCAGGCTAAGACAAGACTTGAATTGAAAAGGGTTTCAATACCCTGGAAAGACGATTTGAGTGAGCAGATTACAGTTTGGGTAGGATTTAACATAGATGTGTAAAATGTCTTTTCACTTCCTTTCTGAAACAATGCCCTTACCTTATTATTTCTGCTGTAGTACTATACAGAATTCAATCCTGAAAACACATAGCTGGAAAAGGAATGAACAGGCGGTGAGCATTAAATGCTAACTTATTAGGACTCCCATCCATAAGAAAACTAGCCTCTGCCTCCAGTTTCATTTCTATTTTCAGTGTTTCATGTCATCCTTTCTGAATAGAATACTTAAAATGCAGACTTAATCCCTAAAAGCAGCATTTGTGATCTGCTAAATACCTTCCTGAGCCTCAACTTAAAGTTGAATTCTTTTGCATGTCTCTATGAAGCTTCAGAAAAGAAGGATGAGCATTGGCTCTACACATTTTTAAAGTAAGGTACGCTTGATCTAAAACTACTTTTTAAAACAAGAAAGAGCATCATGCTTCACTTGAAAAGTTGTTTCTCATAAAGAGATGTCACGTATTTTTAAAATCTCAGATCTAATTGATAAAATAGGTAAACTCTATTTTTCCTGTATATCATTGTAATTGGCAACTTTTTCAAATATTCACAGTCTTGGAATGATAATAAATAAGTAAATAATTCTGCAGAGAGCAATACATCGTGTGAACAGAGTATCTTCTAAACCAAAGACTGCCAGTCATCTACCAGGTCTTTGACAGAGCAAATCTAATACATCTGGGTAAGAGTAATTTCACTGTCTGAGACTGTCCTGAAGGTCAACATTTAAAGTTGTCAGTCATAACAAATTAAAGTATTATGTCCAATGAATAGGATACTCTTCCACCATCTGGAAGATGACAGACTGAATGCCTTCAGATGTGGGAGTATACTGAACCTTGTTCTTTAATTTTCTGCAAAAGTACATGGTGTGATAACCTTTCCTCCAGTAGATTCAGAGTCAGCCTTCAGTAGGGAGTTTCTAAATGCCAAACAAAGAAAATTCTCCTAAACTTTGTGATTAATCCACGGGATTTGAAGAGGAGCAGAGCTGATTTCCTGTATAACTCTGTAGTGAACACCTTGCTAACTGTTAAGAAACAACTCAGCTATTGTGGCTGGCGTATGTATTCCATTTGAAACCCCTAAAGATCCAATTGTCTCCAGGCTTCGTATGAGGAGTACAGATTCCTAAGGAAGCTTTAGTTTCCATTAAAAGATGGTCAGATACAACTAGATGACTATTATGGTACTAAAATATCCATTTTGTATTCTTGAAGCTGAATCTTCTAAATTCTACGGAAATGAAGACTAGGCTGTTTTAATAAGAAGAATGCTATTCTGAAGATGCAATTGATAATGCTTGTTTACTGGCCTTAACGTGCTAAGTGATTCTCTTTTCCTTTCTTTTTTTCTTTTTTGAGAAATTCCACTTCATATTTTCATCTCTAGGCCTGAAGAACGAATCATGAGTTCTCTGTTTATTTTTGTGCCAAATACAGTCTTGTGGTACTGTTTTTCCTGGCTATCATTAGTAGCCTCAGGAGAAGAGATTTGTGGGAAGAGAATGGAAAACTCTAGTCCTAACTGAAAAAAGACCATAATGTTCCAAAGACCTCACATATCCAGTCGGCTACTGCTCTCTTCATACTGTGACTTGCACTTATTCTGAAAGACCTCTCAGTTTTGATAGAAGAACTTTGTTCTTAAGTATCCTTAAAATAAATCTGGGAACAGGATACTGTCCACAATATGCTTGTGTAATTGAGATTAATACATAACTATGAATAAAACAATTTTCTTTTTTATCCAATTTCAGTTTATTTAATAAAAAGAGAATCTTTGAAGAAAAATACCGATCTGCAATATTTTTTATCGGGACAAATATTGCCATAAGACATATGATCATTTTTATGAAAACTGGGGAATCTACCTGATGGCATGCTATGTTCATGTTATTTTACAGCACTTTGTTTTGTTGTTTTACGTATGTGTATGTATTATAAATAAAATTGTATGCTGCTTTTACAGATTTTACAATTTCACAGGCAACTCAGAGTGACCTTCATCACTCTATACAAAGTCCACTGGCTAGGTCGTATTTCCTGATCCATTTAGGCTTACTAAGTGTCTACCCAGCCATTTGTTAAAAAAAAAAAAAAAAAAAAAAAAACCCTCAATAAAATATAAAGCAAGTGCTTGTGTTAAATGCAGCATTTACAGTAATATTTTCTCCACTAGGGAAGAAAAGTTAAAATTAAAAAAAGTTCATTTGAGGAAGAAAGTGATATTTTTAGAAGAGTTCTAGCTTTAAATATCATCATAATAATGAAAAATAACACCACCACCAAAACAAAAACACCTTTTCAGTATCTATATAAGCTTAGTTTTAACTTTCAGAAATTGAACATTATGCTAGTATATTACTGACAGGCTAAGTGCTACCACACAGACCTATTAATAGCCATGAATACCAAGCTTACAGTTCAGCAGAGAACCAAAGTGTCCAAGAGGTTAGAATTGCATTATATGTCTAGGAAACATCAAAGCAAAAGAGATGTTAGGACTGCATTACTGTCTGGAGCCTTATTCCAGAAAAAAGCCCTAAATTCTAATATAACATTATGTCTGTGATGTAATTTAATGTTGAAAATCTAGTGTGCACTTTTGTGATTTTCTTGATCTTGCAGAAAAATTAAAGGCCATGTTTTCATGGATTAAACTAGTGTCATGGTTTTGTGATTTTCGGTTATTGGTACTCCACATCATAACATCATGTAGTGAATGTACCTGGTTCTCAGAAGAGAAGGACTACTACATTCCCCAAGGTACTTTGCTCCTCTGTTACCATTTCCGGCCAGAGGGAAGAGATAAAAACTTGCAGATCACGAGACCTCGCCCCTTTTTCTGCCCGTCTCTCGTCTTGGCAGCACCTCGTTCCTCAGCCATCTTATCGTTGGTAGTAGAGTAAGGCCTACCTTGATTTTGGGACATTCTCTCTCTCTGTATTGGATTTATCAGCTTAAATTGTAATTATATTGTATTATAGCGTGTTGTTTGGCATTCCGATATCTTATTTAGTAAATTAGTTTGTTTCTCCTCAGATTGTTGCCGCTGTTCTTTGCTCTCAGGCCCATCTCCTTACCCTTTTTCCCTTTTCCCGGGGCGTGGGCCTGAGGGTCCCCCGTCCCATTCGTCACGGAACCGGGCCAAATGCCCATAAACTGTTGACAACTAGATAACTAGTTAAGCTTGGACTAATACTAATTGTAGCATCTCTCATTTTTTCTTGCTTTTGGAGTGGTAAAGTAAGCATTTTTCACGTATGGCAGCAACAAGTCCAAAATAATCTTTTTGAAATTGTCTCAGACAAAACGTGTACTTTCTCTTAAATTTTTTTTGTCACAATAAGTTTATCTGCATTTATTTCATATATTTACATTGTGTTGACCTTCATCAGTGAAATGTGTCAAATGCAGTTTCCCTGTATTTTCAGTGGACAATACAGGTTTCTTACACTAGGTGAAACTCCTCCTTTCATACTATGTTAACAAAACAGAAATTACAACAGTTCCCCTTTAACCCATGGATCAGGAATTATATTTCCCTTTCTTGGTTTCACATTCTGTAATGAATGGAAAAAAAATAATTGTAAACCATAAAAACAGTATTCAAAATAACAGATAGTAAAGCAGACAAAA
The DNA here is from genome assembly GCF_002078875.1 of Numida meleagris. Classification (NCBI taxonomy): domain Eukaryota; kingdom Metazoa; phylum Chordata; class Aves; order Galliformes; family Numididae; genus Numida; species Numida meleagris. The sequence goes on along the minus strand of NC_034409.1, from coordinate 139,678,766 downwards.
TTATCTATATATATTTTTACTTTGTAGTTAGTTACGAAGCTCTTGATCACAGAAAGATTTGAGTACATAAAAACTAATTACAGTACATAAAAACTAATAAATAACACAATAATTTTTACTAAAGAAGTACTTACAAGAAGAAAAGCTTCTGAAAACTACCGGAATATTCTGGGAAAGCATCATAATAGTATACACTTTTGCATACTCTTAGATATTCACAGCTGACCATACCCAGAGAAATTTAAGATAGATGGATATTCGGTCAAAATCACTATAGTCTTTCGTAAACAATATTGTTTACCTAAGCTTGCCACTGTACTGCATGTTTCTAAATCTATCATAATATGCTTATTTAATTATACTGATTTTAGACAAGTCTAATTGTGATAGTCCCTACTTCTGACAATTTTACTTTGAAGTGTTAATAATTTATATTTAAAGTGTTTTAAGTACTTTTCAAGCATTTACTGAAGGGCTTTTTAGTGTTTTAGAGTATAAAGTGTTATAGAAACAGAGATACGAAATGAAACAGAGGTTGTATCAGTCTTATCATGTTTTCCATAATCATGATTTGTGTAAGTGATTTTGATTCTCTAAAATGCAAAGCCAAGATCAAATAAACTTTTAAATATGACCTGAAAATGTGGAAAAATTGATCAACATTTAAGAGAGTTGGCTGACATTTAAGAACCACTTCTTCAAAGCTCAAGACTAATGCATTCCTAGGAGTAAGAAATCAGGCAAAAGTGGCAGGAGACATGCCTAGATTTACAAGAAGGGTTGTAAGGAGGATGTAGGGATCTACAGGCCCATCAGCCTGACCTTGGTGGCAGAAAAGGTTATGGAGCAGATCATCTTGGGCAAGATCACTGTCAACGGTTTACGGGCGTTAGGCCCGATTCCGTGACAAAGGGGACGGGGGACCCACGGGCCCACGTCCCGGGAAAAGGGGAAAGGGGAAAAGGGTAGGGAGATGGCCCTGAGAGCAAAGAACAGCGGCAACAATCTGAGGAGAAACAAACTAATTTACTAAATAAAATATCGGAATGCAAAACAACACACTATAATACAATATAATTACAATTTAAGCTGATAAATCCAATACAGAGAGAGAGAATGTCCCAAAATCAAGGTAGGCCTTACTCTACTACCGACGATAAGACGCCTGGAGAGCGAGGTGCTGCCAAGACGAGAGACGGCGGAAAAAGGGATGAGGTCTCGTGATCTGCAAGTTTTTATACTGTGAGCTTTTATCTTTTCCCTCCGGCTGGAAAATGGTAACAGAGGAGCAAAGTGCCGTGGGGAATGTAGTAGTCCTTCTCTTCTGAGAACCAGGTACATTCACTACATGATGTTATGATGTGGAATACCAATAACCGATTATCACAAAACCATGACAATCACACAGCACGTGTGGGACAACCAAGGGACTGAGCTCAGCCAGCATGGGTTCACTGAAGGCAGGTCCTGCTTGACCAACCTGATCTCTTTCTATGATTGAGTGACCCGCCTGGTGGATGAGGGAAAGGCTGTTGATATTGTCTACCTAGACCTCAGAAAAGCCTTCAACACTGTCTCCCACAGCATTCTTCTAGAGAAGGTGGCTGCCCACAGCTTCGACAGACACACTCTTTGCTGGGTAAAGAACTGGCTGGAGGGCCAGGCCCAGAGTGTGGTGGTGAATGGAATTAAATCTAGTTGGCAGTCAGTCATGAGTGGTGTTCCCCAGGGATTGGTACTGGGGCCTGTCCTCTTCAGTATCCTTATTGATGACTTGGACAAGAGGATTGAGTGCAGCCTCAGTAAGTTTGCAGATTACACCAAGTTGGCAGGATGTGTCAGTCTGCCTGGGGGTAGGAAGGCCCTATAGAGGGATCTGAACAGGCTGGATAACTGGGCTGAGGCCAGTGGGATGAAGTTCAAGAAGACCAAGTGCCAGGTCCTGCACTTTGGCCACAACAGCCCTAGGCAACACTACAGGCTTGGGGCAGAGTGGCTGGAAGACTGTGTAGAGGAAACTGACCTGGGGTCTGTTGGTCAGTGTTCGGCTGAGCATGAGCCAGCAGTGTGCCCAGGTGGCCAAGAAGGCCAATGGCATCCTGGCTTCTATCAGAAGTAGTGTTGCCAGCAGGAGCAAGGAAGTAATAGTCCCTCTGTACTCAGCCCTGGTGAGGCCACATCTTGAATACTGTGTTCAGTTTTGGGTCCTTTGATTCAAGAAAGATATTGCAGCCTTGGAGAGTGTTCAGAGAAGGGCAACAAAGCTGGTGAGGGGCCTGGAACTTGAGTCTTATGAGGAGTGGCAGAAGGAAGTGGGACTGTCCAGTCTGGAGGAGGGAAGACTCAAGGGAGGCCTTATCACTCTCTGCAACCACATGAAGGGAGGTTGTGGCGAGTTGGGGGTTGCCCTCTTCTCCAATGTAACTAGCAATAGGATGAGAAGGAATGGCCTCAAGATGCATCAGGAGAGATTCAGGTTGGACATTAGGAAAAACTTCTTCACCCAAAAAGTGGTCAGGCACTGGAACGGGCTGCCTAGGAGGTGATGGAGTCACCAACCCTGGAGGTGTTCAAGAAGTGTTTAGATGTAGTTCTAAGGGACATGGTTTAGTGAGAGATACTGACGACATGCAGACGGTTAGACTGGATGATCTTGGAGGTCTTTCCAAACCTTGATGATGCCATGACTCTAGGTGAATGAGGACATCATGGAAACACTCAAAAGAGAGAAGAAATCATATGAAATGTGGAAAAAAGTCCTTGCCATTTGAGAGGAATATAGGAACACTGTCAGGGCCTCTAGGAATATGACAAGGAAGGCTAAACCCAACTTGGGCTGAGGTCAAGGACAACATGAAAGGATTGGCAGAAGTGGTTGCCAAGCCATTCTCTATCATCTTTGAAAGGTCATGGAGAATGGGAATGGTGCTTGAGGACTGGAGGATAACCATTGCGACTTTAGTCTTCAAAAAGGGCAAGAAATAAGATCCAAACAACTAAAGGACAGTCAGCCTCAGCTCTGTCCCTAGGAAGCTGATGGAACAACTTGTTCTGGATGTGATCACCAAGCAAGTGGAAGACAAGACTGTTATCAGGAGTAGTCAACATGGATTCACCAAGGGAAAGTCATGTTCGAGCAACCTGGTAGCCTTCTATGATGTCATCACTGGCTAGGCAGACAAAGGGAGAGCAGTGGGTGTTCTGTATCTTGACTTCAGCAAAGCTTTTGGCACTGTCTCATAACATCCTTGTAATGAAGCTTAGGGCATGTGGGATAGATGAGTGGACAGTGAGATAGATTAAAAACCGGCTGACTGGTAGATCTCAGAGGGTTGTGATCAATAGCACAGATTCTAGTTGGAGGCCTGTGGCTAGTGGTTTTCCCCAGGGATCAGTACTGTCTCTGGTCTTGTTCAACATCTCAATCAATGCCGTGGATGGGTATAGATTAGATATAGGATAGAGTATACTCTCAGAAAGTTTGCTGATGATACAAATCTGGGCAGAGGGGCTGACACACCAGAAAGCTGTGCTTGCAAGACCTGGACAAACTGGAGAGCTGGATGGAGAGGAACTTAATGAGCTTCAACAAGAGCAAGTATAGGATCCTACATTTGGTAGGAATAACTACACACATTAGTTAGTACAGGCTAGGGCCTGATCTCCTGGAAAGGAGCTCTGTGAAGAAGGACTTAGTTGTCTTGTTGGATATCAGATTGTCCATGAGTCAGTAGTGTGACCCTGTGGCCAAGAAGGCCAATGGTGTCCCGGGGTGCACTGAAAAATGCATGGCTAGCAGGTCAAGAAAGATTGTCCTCGTGCTCTACTCTGCCCTGGTGAGGTTGCAGCTGGAGTATTATGTCTATTTCTGGGCTCCTCAGTTCAAGAAAGACAGGGAACTTCTAGGGATAGTCCAGAGTAGGGTCACAAAGATTATTAGAGGCCTGTAGCATCTTCCATATGAGGAAGGGCTGAGGCACCTGAAACTCTTCAGCCTAGAGAAGACTGAGAGGTGATCACAAATATCTGAAGTGTGGGAGTCAAATGGATGGGAACAGGCTCTTTTCGGTGGTGTGCAGCAACAGGATAAGGGGCAATGGGCAAAAACTGCAACACAGGAATTTCCATGAAATATGAGGACAAAGAACTTATTTACTGTGAGGGTGACAGGGCACAGGAACAGGTTGCTCAGAGAGGTTGTGGAGTTTCCTTCTCTGGAGATAGTCAAGACCCGCCTGGATGCTTTCCTCTACAAACTACCCTAGGGAACATAGAATAGGAGGGGGCTGGACTTCTTGATCTCTGAAGGTCCCCTCCAACCGTACAATTTTATGATTCTGTGTGATTCTGTGAATAGAAAGCAGTTTCTTTTACCAGAAGCACTCAGCTACATTAGTGTTTTGAAAGATGCAATGGTATTAATTAGAAAAAAGTATTTGCTAACATTTATATGAAATGTCACTACTTTATACTAGGTTATGTAGGAATATAAAACATCACAATTGCATCTTTTTAAAACCGTTATATTTCCTTCTATTTGTTGACAGAAACATAATCAAATTCAAATGCACTTTATGCATGCTGAAATACACTTCGCATGACAACTATGCATGTCAGTTCACTGTAATAACAAATCTAACTAACGTCTGTGTAGTTTAAAATGCATGGTCTCATTTTACAGGTTTTAACTCTCAGTAATGAAAGAGTTATCTGAGACTCTTCAGAGTTCTAAGAATTGAGATGTAAATTGGTTTTGTAACACAGTAATGTTATAATCAATAGAGATTTCTCAGTCCTTAATTTCATCTGATGCTGGCTCTAAGGTAACAACATCCAAGCAACATTCAGACGTTAAAAAGTGTTGAGACACTGAAATTACAAGCCATTAAAGGTTTGTTCATTATGTGCCTGCATTTTATTGCTAGTAACATCAATGCCATCATGCTGTCCCCTAAGACATGACATTCCATTTGTAACCCAAGCATGTAAACTAGAAACTAAATGTACACTGCGTCTTATTAATGTGTATGCTACATCTGTTTCTGCAAGAGAACATGTGCAAATTGTATAACTGGGCATATCTGACTAATCATCCACACTCATGGATAATAATCTGATAATAAAAAAGGATGAACTTCTAAAAATTTTTTATTAACTCACTTTATAATGAAACACTATTTTGTAGTCCTTCCTCCTTCCTCATACATTTTCAAGAGGGGTACTTGGTAGAAATCCTTCTTATAAATTCATAAAGAGCTGTCCTAGTAAATGTGTATATTTCTTATAATCTAAAGTAGAAGTGGTTTGGGGTGGTAAGAGGAATTACAGGATTTTCAATAGTATATGAAGGCTATTTTCAAATGTCCAAGATTATCAAGCCAAACATTTTGGAAATTCCAGTACTCCTCCCTAAAACATTTAATCAGCACTTTCATATTGGTAGTGATCACACCTCCAGGCAACAAGTCTTTCTAGAGTATGAGAGGGCCAACAGAGTGTGCAAGGAAGGATACAGATTTTTTTAACAATATAGAAGTTCTAAAAAGCATGCAAGGCCTTTCAAGAGCAAGACATTGCACATCAAAAAGAGATCTATCTCAGCAAATTTTAAATTGAATCTGGAAAGGACAAATATAAACTCACATGAGAGTCAGGCTTGAGTTTATGCAGTATATTTAATCAAGCTTTTTAGTCTTCTGATTTGCGTAGTTTTAGGTCAGATACACACATTCATTATGTCAGTGAATATAGTCAAAGAAGATGACAAGTGTCCAGAAAACATCCAGTGAATCTATTTCCATAATTTCCTTGAATTAGTTCTTGATGTTTCATTTACTCAGAACAGCTTTACACCTAACTGATAACTCACTAAGTACTTTAAAGGTTGCTTGTTCAACAGTCTCTAAAGTTACCATGTATGGTTCAGGATACCACCATAAAATTCTTTCTTAGCTTCCTAATTTTTATGATCAATTGCCTTAAGAAACAAACAAACAAATGAAAAGAAACCACATTCTTTTGTTTGAATTATTTTTGCCAGATCATCTAACAACTTTCTTGCGCTTACCCTGAACTAAGAAAGCTTTTCCAAAGTCAGAGATGCTTGTTCTTATTTAAAACTCTGCTATCTCTACAAAGAGTTCCTCTCAGCCATGCACAGCGTGTAAATACTCTATACACTGTTTGATCTGAAAGTAATGCCTCCTATTTATTTTCATTGAAACAACAGTGGAACCGGAGAGCACAGTAACACTATTTGATACAGCAAATTCTCAGCTACAAAACATGATTTTTCAACATAGTCACTACTATTACCTATGTATTTTCAAGAGTGATCAACAAGAGTCTGTGTGTCATGCTCATTAACTCTGCACCAACAGAGGTGAGCCACTGTCCACTCTGCCATTGTTGAAACGCACCACTCATCATCTCATTCAGCTAACATCCACTGTTCGGTCTCCATAAGTATTCAGCAAATATCAATGAATGTCAATGAGTGAATTTTTTTTTTTCTGCATGGAGGAATTCAATGACACATCTTTGCTCTATTCACACTTCCATGTCAGATGTCCTGTTGTCAGACTGCTCCTCTACTGCCAGTTGTTGCATGGCAGTGAAATGGAATATCAGCAGGAAAATTCAACCTCTACTCCCACTACCACCAGCATCTGCCTTTCATGTCATGAGCCAACATAAATGAATAGCAGGCAATACTTTCAGAGCAGTCCTCGTATGTAAAACTCAGAGTATGTAGCAATGATGGTTATACTTCACTTTGACCTTTTGACATTTCTTGAGCTCTTGATTTCCACTCTTCCTTGCTTAAACACTCATTAATCAAGTGTGTATGTCCCACTGAAAATTCAAGTCCTTCATTTTCATACTAACCATGTCTATCTCTGGAAAAAAAAAAAAATCAAAGAAAATGAATGCTGTATTGCAATTCTTTAAAGTTATGGCATCCTAGCACAATTTATTTTAAGACAGTTATGATCCAACTCTGTTTTCAACAGAGCCCATGATAAGTAATCCTGATTACCAGGCATTTGCTGAACTTGATATCTCCCACTAAATAGAAAGATAGATAGAAAGATAGAATCATCATAGAATCGTCGTAGAATCATAGAATGGCCTGGGTTGAAAAGGACCTCAAAGATCATCGAGTCTCAACCCCCTGCTAAGTGCAGGGTCACCAACCACCAGACCAGGCTGCCCAGAGCCATGTCCAGTCTGGCCTTGAACGCCTCCAGGGATGGGGCATCCACAACCTCCCTGGGCAACCTGTTCCAGTGCATCACCACCCTCTGTGTGAAAAACTTCCTTCTAATATCTAACCTAAATCTCCCCTGTCTCAGCTTAAAACCATTCCCCCTTGTCCTATCACTATCTACCCTCACAAACAATCGATCCCCCTCCTGTTTATACGCTCCCTTCAAGTATTGGAAGGCCACAATGAGGTCTCCCTGGAGCCTTCTCTTCTCCAAACTAAACAAGCCCAGTTCCCTCAACCTTTCCTCATAGGAGAGGTGCTCCAGCCCTCTGATCATCTTGGTCGCCCTCCTCTGAACTCTTTCCAGGAGCTCCACGTCCTTCTTGTGCTGGGGGCCCCAGACCTGGACACAGTACTCCAGATGGGGCCTCACAAGAGCCAAGTAGAGGGGGACCACCACCTCCCTCCCCCTGCTGACCACTCCTCTTTTAATGCAGCCCAGAACATAGTTGGCCTTCTGGGCTGCCAGCGCACACTGCTGACTCATGTCCAGCTTCTCGTCCACCAGGACCCCCAAGTCCCTCTTCGCAGGGCTGCTTTCAAGTACTTCTTCCCCCAGTTTGTATAAATACCTGGGATTGCCCTGGCCCAAATGCAGCACCCTGCACTTGGCCTTGTTGAACCTCATTAGGTTCTTGTGGGCCCACTTGTCCAGCCTGTCCAGGTCCCTCTGGATGGTTTCCCTTCCCTCCAGTGTATTGACTGCACCGCTTAGCTTGGTGTCATCTGCAAACTTGCTGAGGGTGCACTCGATTCCATCGTCTATGTCATTGATAAAGACATTGAAGAGCACCGGTCTCAGGACTGAGCCTTGGCGGACACCACTCGTGACCAGCCTCCACCACAGATGGATAGATAGATAGATAGATAGATAGATAGATAGATAGATAGATAGATAAATAGATAGATAAATAGATGATAAGTTACATCTACTGCTAGATTCACAGAGAAGGTATGTACTCTTTTGTAATAACGTTCCAAAACAGATAATGTTGGCTTTTTTTTCTGGGATCATCCTTCCGCTAGAACAAATTTATGCTAAAATAACTTCGTATAAGTAAGATACATTGGAAGACACTGAGGTGTGTGTAAATCCAGTCAGTTCTTTTAAAAGTTGTTTTTTTTTCCTCATAATGAAACTAAGTAACTTGATAAGTAAATGGTATTCCTCTGAGACAAGGAGCTAGAGCGACAACGTAGCCATGTTCCATAGATAAGAGAAAATAAAGCAAGCTTTCTTTGTAAAATGTCATATTAAATCACATATTAAATCAGTTAACCTGACATCAATCTATCGATGACAGATGTATGGGATTAACTATTTCATTTTTTTCTTCCACGACATGGTATAGATTATATTATCTAAATGTGGTTAGTCATCTCATGCTCTAGTGTTTTTAAATGAACCTTCATAGACGGTTGACTATGATTTTAATCTGATCTAAGCATCCAGAATACAAAATCTGAACATAGTCTCTCAGCTATTATTTCAGTTCACTCTTTCTCTTCTTTACTAACAAGGCATTTTATGGAATGTAGACTGGAGGGAAACTGAAAAAGGACTTGTTTTAGAACCTCCAAAAGCCAAAAGCATAAAGGGCAAAAGGGATTAAGAAATAAAAAAGAAAAAATACATATGACTCTGTGACATTGGTGTACTAAAAAAATGTGTGAATCTGTGAAAGGTCACCAGGGAACTCCTAAACTTTTCCTTCTATTTTATTTATTCTGTAGACTGAGTCCTGGAATAACTGATGAGATTTTGAAAGTTGTTATTGAAATATAGTTATCCCTCCATTAGTATCATGTTAACTCAGGAAAAGGATAATCCAGAGGCTGTGTATAAATAATGCGGAGAAGTACATAAATTACCAGTGAAAATAATAAAAAAGTTTTTTGGTGATTTTTTTTTCTTCCACACGAGTTGCTAACTTTTGTTTCAGCTTCTTGGATATATTGAATGCAGGTACAGAGGAATCTTCATGATTTTAAGCAACAGCAACAACAACAGCAAATTGTTCATAGAAACATACAATAGCTTAAGTTGGAAGAGACTTTAAAAAATAATCTAATTCCAACCCCTCCTGCCATGGGCAGGGTTGCCAGCCACTGGATCAGGCTTCCTGGGGTCCCATCCAACCTGGCCTTGAACACCTCCAGGCACGGGGCATCCATGGTTTCTCTGGGCAACCTGTTCTACCCTCTGAGTAAATAATTTCCTCCTAGTACTAAGTCTAAATCTCCCTTCTTTTAGTTTAAACTGCTCTCCCTTATCCTATAATTATCAGACCATGTAAAAGGCCAGTATCCCTCCTGTTTATAAACTCCCTTTGAATACTGGAATGCTGCAGTGAAGTCTCCCCATAGCCTTCTCTTCTCCAGGCTGAACAAGTTCAACTCCCTCAGCCTGCCTTCATAGGAGAGGTGCTCAAGCCCTCTGACTATCTTCATGGCCCTACTCTTCATTTCACATTTGAACACTTGCTGCTCTTCTAATGTTGTTCCTTAGATCGAACTTGGTATGCTGCACTAAATCAGCTGGGCAGATATTAATGAAGTTAATTATTTTCTGAATTTCATTGATTGTATGAAAGACAATAATCACTTATTCAAAAACACGTACACAATGCACTGGTTTGCAGTGTACCATATGAAGCAGAAAAATGTATTTATTCTGTAACTGTCCTTTCCCAAAATCATTGACATCATTCTTCCATTTTAGGTATTATTCTACAACTAGAATCCTTGAAGTTAAAGATATCTAAATAAAACACAATTAGAAGAAGAATATAGGTAGGACTTGTGAGATATGTATTTTTCTTTGTTTTTCATATTCTAAAAAAGACTTATGTATTCTTGAAAACTTTTCAAGTACTGGCATAACTAATTCTCTATGGGCTGAAAGTTTCCAAGAGTAGGGCAGAGGTAGAAGATATGTAACGTACTTCACTAGATAAGATAGGAAGATATGCATAGAAAAACTAAAAAACAAACTCAGTGAGTCTAAAAATACCAAAATCTATATTTATAGAAAAACAGTAAATCTAAACATTCACAAATGACAATAATTACACTGGAATTTAATGCTCTTTGTACATTGTTCAGTATCTGCGTTCTTTCAGTGAAGAGTAATGTTTCATTTCACCACCACCACCAAGCTTGTATTATATGAACACAATGCATAATCTTGCAATGTGATCCTCATGGGAAAAGAGAAGGAAAGAAGGTGAATATGCTTCCCTGGCAAAACTGACTGAAAGCAATGGCTCAACACAGATGCAACAGCCATTCTAGACATAGAAGAACTATAAAGTTGTATGAACCAGGAGATTAAAATCCAACCAAAATGAAGAACCTGGGAATATTTAATTGGATATTTGGAACCGTAGCATCATACAGTAATCCATCAATGGATTGATTCATAAGAAAAAAAATTAAAGTTCATTCTAATCTTTCTCTGTGCAAAGAAGAAGAGAAAATCAAGTGGGCTTTTCTTCCTTTTAGTGTAATTCCAGCTTTTATGTACCACTACTTAGATAAAATATATTTAATGTAAAACATAGTAGTATATGATATTAATGAGTTCTATGTTGTATTTAATAGTTTAAATACATTTTATATTTGTATACATATATATATGTATATACACAAACATACATGCAAACAGTAATCTGTCAATGTGCTTCTTATTCTCTCTACATACAGATGCCTGCATAGGTATCTATATTCTTCTTGCTCACATTTTTTTTTTTTTTGTCTACGTGAAAAATATCATTTTTAAACAATTGATTATTATGTGTTTTTAATTTCAAATGACAATTTAAATATTTTTAGGAGGAAATTGAAAACAGGGATGAAGTTGTTTTTGGAAACATGTTCCAAGAATCTCTGATATTCATAACATAGAATATAACAAAAGTATAAGCTGGTGAAGTCAGTGAAAGCAACAGACAGTATCTATGTGGATTTACACATATGTACATTTACACCATTATTTTATTCTTCGTGTTTGTAACACATCTCAATTTAACATCATCTGTGGGTATCATTAATGTGATATTTAAACTTCTTATTAATGAAGATGTCAGATAAAGAAGAAAGCTGAAACCTGCTAAACCAATATGCCTCTAGATAATTCTCCCTATCTGATAAGTCGTCATTCATCATTAACTATTTTTATGGCTATTGGACTAGTTTTCATGCCATATCACATGGTTTATTTCCAAGGAAATTTGATTTTTCAGTGTAATATTTCATGAGACACTCTACCAAATGTTTTGGTAAGATGTAAACTTGTTATGTTTGCAGAATTGCATTCCCTACAGTTATGTTGCTCACCCCTGGAAAAAGCAGTCGTACTTTGTAATAAATAAATCACAGAATCACAGAATCACATAATTGTAGGGGTTGGAAGGGACCTCTAGAGATCATTGAGTCCAACACCCCTGCAAAGCAGGCTCCCTACAGCAGGCAAATAAGTAAATAAATAAAATTTATTAGCTAACTCTGTCTATTTTTCATGGTTTCATTATCCTCATTTACTTCAGTAGTGAAGGCGTGCAACAGTAAGAATTCTAAAATGGCTTATGTTGATAATTCATTTTAAAATTATTTATAATATCATTTTCTCCTGATCAAAATAAAGAGATGCATCCTGTCAAAAATCAATTGATTTTTAGTTCATTTATAGTAAATCAGATATATATTCTAGTAGTCCTCTACGACCTAACATTAGAAAATGATTACATTTATGAATCTGCTTATTTGTATATAGTCATAGAATCATGGAATGGTTTGGGTTGGAAAGGACCTTTAAGACCACCTAGTTCCAACCCCTCTGCTATAGGCAGGGATTCTACTTGCAAGACTAGGTTGCTCAAAGCCCCATCCAGCCTGGCCTTGAATGCCTCTAGGAGGGTAGAGGAGGGGCATCCACAACCTCTCTTGGCAAGAATTTATTTCTAATATCCAGTCTAAATCTACCCTATTCCAGTTTAAAGCCATTTCTGCTTGTCCTGCTGCTACATGCCCTTATGAAATGTATCTCCCCAGCTTTTCTGTAGGCCTCTTTCATGTACAGGATGACCACTATAAGGTCTCCTCGGAGCCTTATCTTCTCTAGGCTGAAGAGCTCCAACTGTCTTAACCTGTCCATGTAGGGGAGGTGCTCCAGCCCTCTGATGATCTTTGTGGCCCTTATCTGGACCCACTCCAACAGCTCGATGTCCTTCTTATGCTGTGGGCCTCAGAACTGGACTGGATATAAATTCTATAGATGACTTCAGAATATTGTCAAATTTCTTTAAAGACATGCACTGTAATGACACTAAAATTAGCCAGAGATGATCATGTGTTCTCATACTGGTTTTTCCTTTATGACCCTCTTGAATGACCTTCTGTAACAACCAATAGTTTTCATTTGTATTATTCAAAAATAAGCATTTATTTATTGTTTTATTATTATGTAATTGATTGTATAGAAACTAAAATGTGTATCAAGGTCATAATACTTTTAAAATGGAATGAAGAGGAAAGATTTTTTGCAGCAGCAACTGTCAGAGTTTTTCCTTGTGGTATTTTTTTTTCAAACAGTAGTTGTTGTTGTCTCATTTTAATCCAGTATCATGAATTTCTGTGTGAAATCCACATGAGGAAATAATATATTTTACACAAAATCTAAATAGGAAAATATATTTCTTTTTATCTTATTGCAGCACTATTACTTGTCAGTTCAAGTGTGATATAAACATGGAGATCAAATTATTTCTGCTCAGCTTTAGACTTAATGCCTAATTTAGGAGCCTAGTCAGTTTAAATTCTCACTGTAGTCAATGTAAATAGGTATAGAGAGCAGTTCCAGGAGGTATTTTTATCTCAGATACTATCTGAACTGCTACATCAATGATCTTATCTCCCCTGTTACAAGAAAGGGAGTCTAATTTGAGTAGGCTGCACAGTTATTTTCTGCAGTTAGGCAGGGACACTTTGTGGGCTATAATGTCTTTTATTCTGAACTATCGGCTTTTTAGAAGAGTGTCTGGGGTCTGTGCATAGTGGCAGTGTTTAGCAGCACAGTGATTCTGGGTGCTAACGTACCGCTTTAGTTCTGACCTTGGACTGTTTGGGGCTTCACAGAGCCTCTGATTTGGGTTAGTAAATAATTTTTCTCCAGGGTCAGTTCCACTTGGACTCTCAAGCTATGTTTCTGTCCTTGTCATTATTTTACTTCTACATGCCCAGTACTAAGATGACAGTATGGAATTTTTATGATCTATATTCTATCTGAGGACCCCTTCAGCTCCCAATCAACTCTTCACCCGGATATGAAACTGTATGGTAATAAAAGCCACTGATGTAATCTATCTGGACTTCAGTAAGGCCTCTGAAATGGTACTCCACAACATCCTCCTCTCCAATTGGAAAGATATGAATGTGATTGGCGGACTGTTCAATGGACAAAGAACTGGCTGCAAGTTTGAATTCAGAGAGTGATGGTCAACGGCTCCATGTCTGGATGGAGATCAGTGGTGAGTGGTGTCCCCCAGGGCTCAGTGCTGGGATTGATACTCTTTTAATATCATCATTAATGACATTGACAGTGGGGTTGAGTCAAGTTTGCTGATGACTCCAAGCTGTGGAGTGCAGCTGATGCCATCCAGAGAAACCTAGACAGGCTTTAGCAGTGGGCCAGGAGAACCTCATTAGGTTCAACAAATCCAAATGCAAGGTCTTGCACCAGGGTTAAGGCAACCCTCACTACCAATACAAGCTGGGGGATGAAGGGATTGAGAGCAGCCTTACAGAAAAGGACCTGGGGGTACTGGTGCATAGCAAGCTGGACATGACACAGCAATGTGCCTTTGCAGCCCAGAAAGCCAACGTATCCTGGGCCACATCAAAAGACACACGGCCAGTAGATCAAGGGATGTGATCCTGCCCCTCTACTCTGAGCTGGTGAGGCCTCACCTGGAGTACTGTGTCCAGACATGGAGTCTTCAGTACAGGAGAGACATAGACCTGTTGGAGCATGCTCAGAGGAGGGCCACAAAAATGATCCAAGGGATGTAACACCTCTCCTACAAGGACAGGCAGAGAGAGTTGGGGCTGTTCAACCTGGAGAGAAGAAGGCTATGAGGTGACCTGATAGTGGCCTTTCAGTATCTAAAGGGGAGCTACAGGAAAGAAGGGGACAGATTCTTTAGCAGAGTCTATGGTGACCAGACAAGGGGAAATGGTTTCAAGCCTAAAGTGGGTAGATTTATATTGGATATAGGGAACAAGTCTTTTACAGTGAGGGTGATGAGGCACTGGAACAGGTTGCCCAGAGATGTGGTGGATGTCCCATCTCTGAAGACATTGAAGGCCAGGCTGGACAAGGCTCTGAGCAGTCTGATCTGGCTGTGGAGGTCCCAGTTCATTGCTGGGAGTCAGACTAGATGACCTTTAAAGGTTCCTTCCAACTGTAAGGATTCTATAATTCTAACACAAAGGAACATGTGTAATTAATGCCCAGTTACCTACAGTCCTAAACCACTTCACAGCAATATTTTGTCCTTTTTTATTTTTTTATTCCATACTTCTATGACAGACCACCATTTCTTTGGCCTGTTGTGTGATGGCAGAAAAAGTTAACAGCTGAGAAGAAAAGCTGAGTGTGGGTACTGTTGCTCTCAAAAGTGCTTTTGAATTAAGTGCATACTAGCTGAACCTCACAGCTTGTTGGTTTTGGATAACTTGTTTAGTGGGCTACTGTGGATAAAAAAAGCAACATGGAGAGCAGGAAAGTGGCAATAACAGCAGTTTCTCTTCTCATTTCCACTTGTGGAGAGGCACTTATGATTATTACCAGCAAAGTGGAAAACCCAGCTGGAATTCTGAGCAATTTCTTTTTTCTATATTTTATTAAATTGTTTTATTTCCACTAGGTTTTAGCTGGCATTAGGCATAACAAAAAGACAAAAGTGAAAATTGTCACAGTGGGATGCCAAAAGTTGTGTTCCTTTATCTTCATCTGGTCACCTAAGTAAAAGCAGAATGATTTTAAAAAGATTTTGGAATCTTTCAACTCTGCTTAGTCTGCTATAAATTTAATAGATCAGAAGCACTCCTGAAAGTTAGACTGTTAGATTTACTTGCCTTTAAAGTATACTGACTTCAGATATCTAGATTTATAACTTTGCGTTCAACTCTTCTGGTTTCATACATTTATCCTAGATTTTGCTTGATTTTTTTCTTAATATAGATATTTTACTTCAGCAATAAAACAACTCAAGCAAAATACGAATTGTGGATACTTAGTTAATACAATTTATTTATTGTAATTTCCACAGAGAAAGAGATAAGAGTATATTAACTAACATAAATGCTTACAGAGTTATCTGAACAAAGCTCAACTACACAATACATACATCAAGAATATTTTCAAAGGATTTCTCCAGGCTTGCCAAAGTTTACTTTTAACAATTAAAACTAGAATTTGTAATCAGAACTTGCAACATAACTTAAAAAAAAAAATCACAATGCTGTGAAATTAGGATGGGTTCTCCTGATTATTAATTTCAATAAAATCTAACAATGAGAATGTTGTGAGTATTAAACTTGCTGCAGAGCATGACATGTAAAGTTCATCTTATGTTCATTGTAGTTTGAGCAAATATTAGTAATATTTGAAAAATATCAGAAACATTACTTTTTCCAAGGCTCAGATTTTTTTAATATATATATTTTTTATAATTCAAAACAAGGGAGAAATAAGGTATTATTTTCTTAAGAAATCAAAAACATATTGACATCACTCAGTGTCAAACACAAAGGATAGCTGAACCTGTTAGGTTAAACTTAGAACCCATTTGAAAATCGTGTTTCAGTTTCACAGTGGAACTCACCTTATGAAAAAGGTTTTTCCACTGCTAAAACTGTGGTGCTCTGCAGTTTCTTCATTATTTCCTCTCTCCGCTTAAAAGCAAGGAAACAAAAATTATTTTTTGCAATTTTGAATTTAAACTAGGTACTTCATTTTGTCATGTTTCTTCTTATTTTGTACACTCTAAATTAACAGGAAAATTCATCTCAGAAACAGCGTAATACCAGATTCCCCTACTATGTTCTTAGTAATTTTTCTGCTGTGTCTTCGATTACTGTTACATATTTTCAATTCTTAACAGTCAGGTTTAAAAAAGATTATAACAGAAAGTGATCTTACTTCTTATATGTGTTTTTGGGAAAGATAAAGAAACTTTATTTCTTAATGGACAAAAATGAGAAAGTAATTTTTTTTTTCCTTGTATTCTCAATTTACAAACAATGACAGACTTCATTGAGTGTGGTAGGAAAAATACTTCCAAATTTACTGACAGTGTTGATCTCTTTTCCCTGGTGGTAATTGCTACGATGCAGGGAATAGCTTAAAGCTGCATTGGAGAAAGCTCAAACTAGATATTAGAAAAAGTTCTTCACTGGGAGGGTGGTCAAATGTTGGAACAGACTATCTAGGAAGACAGACTGTCATGGCAACAAGCCTGTTCAAGAATAATTAAATACATAGGTTGCTCTGAAAGTAATGCCTTCTATTTATTTCCACTGAAACTGCAATAGATACAAAAAGTACAATAACACGATTTGATAGAAGAAATTCCTGGCTACAAAACACTATTTTTTCAACATAGTGGCGCCCATTAGCTAAACATTTACACTAACAGTGAACAAGAGCACATGCTGTGCTTGTAAAGATCTGCACCAGCAGAGGTGACCCACTGTCACCACTACAGAAACACACCACCCACAGCTTCACAGTGCTCACACCCACTGTTTGGTCTCCATAAATGTCCAGCAAGTATTTATTAATAAAGTGACTAGATATAAAAGATGGACATCTTGAGCTGGCTAAACGTAAGTCACCACCTGCTTCAGGGCTCAGAGTATGATCTCCTAAAACTTTCTTTTTTAGAAGGAAATGATTAAAAGGTAAGCCTACAGCAGGTTTCCCCACAGTCAACACACTCTACTGTCTCACTCATCAGGGAAAAAAAGAAAAGCACAATCTCACAACCTCCAAAAACAAAGAAATCACAACATGATTAAGTACTTGGTTTCCTTAGCAACTGAATGCAGTTCTATATTAAGAACAAGTAAGTAATTAACCCTCTAATGTGAGATTATGTTGAAAACACGTTTAAACCTGAAGGAATTTTTGCTTGCAAATGACATTGCAATTTTAAATGATGAAGGCTAATCTGTGGATAGCCATCCTGTCAAAGCCAGTGGAAAATTCTCAGGAAGTAGTGGTATATGTAACGAGTAGAACACATCCCGGCTTTAGGATGTAATTGTTTGTCCTGATAGAAATAGCTGTGTGGTTCTGCAATTTGATTACACTGTTAAGTGATCTTCTCACTTTTTGTAGATGCAGCTATGAAATGTCACAATAGTTGTCTGGAGAGACGTTATAGATTCTTTGTTTTAGCCTTGACTAGTATTTTTTCCTCAACTTTCACTGTGAAGTTAGGGGAATCCTGAGAAATTCAGACATGCATTTGGGTATGAATATGTTCCTGTGTCATTAAAACAATCAGGATTCAGAAATACATGCTTTTACTCATATAAAATTATTCAGCAAGATACTTTGGAACGCCACAAAAGTACCAGAATAGTTTAACCAATTCTTACTTACTACTTGTCATGTTGTGGAGAATGTCTATGGATGTGGTTTAGCCATAAAAGCACAGATTTTAGAAGCTTAGGGCTATTTGCGGTATATCACCTGGTTTAAAAGTCCTGCCTATTTATGTAGGCCTTTAAGTGTGCAACAAATATTTTATATTTGAGACTCTATTGCAAAATGTTGATAAATGTTTATGGAAATTACTGCAATATATATTAATCTCTTTAAAGGTTCTAATTTACACACTGCAAACATACAAATTAAAGCTTAATTATTGTTAAATACTACTAAATAATATTGAAATAATGCATATTGATTTTATTTTTTACTGGAGGAATGGTCACATGTTATCTCTAATAAACTTGTATTTGGGAGTGGACAAGTGAGCTGTGTTTCATTTTAATGAACTTCATGCCTTTTATTCTTTATTTTTCTGAGAACAAGTAAAACCAGTCTAATTCAGCAGTGTCTGTGTAACCTAGGGGACTTGTGTGGAATTTTCTTTTACAAAAGAGAGAATTTTACCTTCTAGCCAAATGTCTTTCTCGTGTATTCTTATTGGCTTCATAGCAAGTTTTATACTGAGAATACAGATGGTCCCTGTTTCTTTCATGGTGCTGTATCAAGACTTAGCAGAAAGGAAACAAGACCCCGCTTCTGAAGAAATAACAGGAGACATAACATTACTTTCTGCTGTAAGGATCTTTCAAAAATATCTTTGATCAGGCTGGTTCAAAGTTATTATGTACCCGTATTTCTAAATTATAGGTAACTGTCAAGATCATTGACATTACATATTAGATATGGTAACACTTCTGCCCCATCTGACTCATGATATCTTTTCAAGGAGAGGCTCTTCAATTTCTGTATTTTTTTCTTGTTAAAGATTTTGTTGCTGTTGTAAGAGGAGAATGTATTATAAGCGTAAAGGCTATATACTGTGCTTTGTAAATAGAATAAATGAACTTCAACATCTAGGATTTGAATTTTTTCATTTACTGTAAAACAGAACAATGTTTTGCACAGAACTATTTTCAGGGCTCCTGCATGATGTCATAGTGCTTGTTTAAAATCTGTTGTTCTGATTCTCTGATCACAGCCATTACAGAATCACCACTGTGAGCAGTGTAATTCTAATTTCTCAATTTTCTCAGCTAATAGATCCACTGTCTGTCACTGTCGTTGTTTTATAATTTTTGTTATCGGTATTCCACATCATAACATCATGTAGTGCACTGGGAGTTAAAGAGTTAATGCTCCAGTTCCGTGGATCGTGGATAGTTCTGGGTACCTGGTTCTCAGAAGAGAAGTACATACCCCAGAGGACTTTGTGTTGTTTTGTTTCCATTTTCCATTCAGAGGGAAAGATAAAACTGCTCGCAGATCACGAGATGCACTCTTTTTTCCCTTCCTGCTCATGCCGGCTAGATGTCTTGCCTTCAGCATTAGAGTAAGACCTTTGGTTTTTGGACACTCTCTCTCATTTTATTTGATTTATTAACTTCAATTCCAATTATGTTGTATTATATTGTATTATACTGTGTTATCTTGCATTCCAATATCTTATTTGGTAAATTAGCTTTTTTTCCTGAGATTGTTGCAGTTGTTTTGTTTTTAGGCCCATCTCCCTATCCTTTCCCTTTTTCCCCTTTCCCAGGGCGTGGGTCCATGGGTTCCCCTGCCCCATTAGCCATGGAACCAGGCTGAACCAGCCCGTAAACCATTGACAGTCACTCTGCTCTTCTCAAAGAAGTGAGTCTTTTCTCTGCTAACTCCTCTATACTGGCTAAAGTTTTACTCCCCTTCAGACTTGAAAGAAGGGTGGAACAAAAAGCTATCACTTAGTAACTAGCAGATGGAGAACTACCATAAATGTACTTTCTAAGAGACTAGACTGAGACCTTCAGACATATCTCCTTCATATTGTGATTGGAGGCATAGCAATCACCTACATCACAATTAAGAAGGACATGAGAAAAGAAATACTAACTCATCTATGTACCTGAAAACCAAACATATGTGATCATTTTCATGAGTAAAGTCTCAAAAAAGCAAATAATTAAGGATATCTTACTAAAAAAAAAAGCAACTGCTTTACTACCAGAAGATACTTTCTATTTGCAAGTATTTATAAGTACTGTGTGTGCAATTTTATGAGAACATTAATTCCCAAATAAATCCTGATAGACACTTAACAGAAGTAATTTGTCACTCAACTCCTTAATCTAGCAAATGTTTTATGTAGTCTCATAAGGATTCTTAGAGTATTATATTAGATTAAGAGCAAAGTAAATAAGCATTTTAAATAGAGGGTCTTTTGTGGTTTTTTTTCCTTTTTATTTTTTCAATATTATCATTATTATTATTTACCTCTATTATCACTCTGGAAAATGTACCAAATGATAACTATGGAAAGAACAGACAATGGAAAAAATTACTTTTTGAGCTTGTAAGACCTCCCCCTCCCCCCCCCCCCAAATTACCTACAGACAAGAGGACAGAAAAGCTCTTGCCACACTGTCAAAGGACAGAGTGGTAGGGGGTTTCTCCTGATTTTCTGAAAAGCTATTACCAATTTGAGTATATTCCATCTAGAATTTTCCTGGGATATTGGTCACCTACGCATAATAATAGAATAGTATCATCATAGAATCATAGAATTAGCAAGGTTGGAAAAGACCTACAAGATCATCCAGTCCAACCATCCACCTACCACCAATAACCCCACTAAACCATGTCTCTCAACGCTATATCTAAACGTTTCTTGAACACCTCCAGGAATGGTGACTCCACCACCTCCCTGGGCAGCCCATTCCAGCGCCTGACCACTCTTTCAGAAAAGTAGTATTTGCTAATGTCCAGCCTAAATCTCCCCTGGCGCAACTTGAGGCCATTCCCCCTCGTCCTGTCACTAGTTATAAGAGAGAAGAGCCCGACCCCCAGCTCACTACAACCTCCCTGCAGGTAGTTATAGAGAGCGATGAGGTCTCCCCTGAGCCTCCTCTTCTCCAGACTGAACAATCCCAGCTCCCTCAGCCACTCCTCATAAGGCCTGTGCTCCAGACCCCTCACCAGCTTCGTTGCCCTCCTCTGAACATGCTCCAGGGCCTCAATGTCTTTCTTGCAGTGAGGGGCCCAAAACTGGACACAGTACTCGAGGTGGGGCCTCACCAGGGCTGAGTACAGAGGGAGAATGACTTCCCTACTCCTACTGGCAACACTATTTCTGATACAAGCCAAGATGCCGTTGGCCTCCTTGGCCACCTGGGCCAAGGCCATAATCTTCAACTGTAACTTTGCCTTTTAGTTATAAATAAACTGTTGACATATTCACACAGCTAAATTTCCTATTATAATTTTTCTAAGACTCACAAAATTAAATCAAGAAGAAAACTGACATTTCTGTTGTGTTATACTTTTTTTTTTTATAGAATCATAGATCTGTATTACATATTTGTTTGGAATAGAAGGTCTGTGTTATCCTCACTTGGAAATATACTTTGAAAGAAGTAGAGATACCAGCTATTCATAGCATTGTTCATTTATCTAGTAATTTTTTTATCCTTTCTTTACTGTGAGGCATTTGATGCATGTGACAATGATTAAATAATTATTCTTTGACAGTTCTTTTTTGTTTCAGTAAATGACGACTGTGTTACAGTCTTCATAAAATAATTAAAGGTTCCAGACATTTTGTGAAGTGTTTGGAAGCTTATGCACTGTATTATCTTATTGCTGTGTTCAAACATCACATGAAATACCTAACTGTTATTACATGAAATTAGTAACATTACTCTTACAGTCATATTTGCAATATTCATTTGCAATATTACCATAATGAATAGAATCTTCTATAAAAACTATTGTCCCAGCAGTCTTACAAATCAGCCTATAAATAGGTACATAAAAACATCCATGGCATCATGCCAGACACTCTGAAGAAAACAGTTCCATCCTAGCTGAAACTAGGACACTGATGGACACGTGTCTCTCTCTTCCATTCACAAGTATGTGGCAAATGGGTATCAGCTGTCAACAGAGTCACCATATTGGCTCAAAATGAAAAGTGCACAAATCTGCTGGGGGAAAAGTCTCCCCAGGGAGCTCTAAACTCTTCTCCAAATGCTGCTGCCTTTGCTGTCAGGTCTGCAAGTGGCACAAAGCTAGGGGTGCTGGCAAATGTAGCTTTGCAGGACAAAGAACCCCAGGGCACATCTATGTCCTTTCCTGATACCTACTCTCCTCACATTCCAGCATCAGCAAAGAATATATTAAGCTATGTGATTGTCCCCCTGTATTTGGTACTGATGAGGCCACACTTCAAGTACTGTGTTTACTTTTGGTCCTCCCACTACAAGAAAGACACTGAGGACATGGAGCATGTACAGAGACGGGCAACAAAACTAGTGAAGTGTCTGGAGTGCAAGTATTATGAGAAGTGGCTGAAGGAACTGGGGCAGTTCAGTCTGGAGGAAGGGAGGTTCAGGGGAGACTTTATCACTCTCTGTAACTACCTGAAGGGAGATTGTGGCGAGGTGGGAGTCAGCCTCTTCTCCCAGGTAACTAGCAATGGGACAAGAGCAAATGGCCTCAATTTGCACCAGGGGAGGTTCAGAAAGAGTGGTTATGCATTGGAACAGGTTGCCCAGGGAAGTAGCTAGGTCTCCGTCCCTGGAGGTCTTTAAGGAAGGGGTAGATGTAGGGTTCATTAGTTTAAATATGACAAGTTTTGTCCTTTAAATATAAAAAAGCCCTTTAAAGGGCCAAATAATCTGATGTAGTGGTAGATTTAAAATAACACTGTTTAGGAAAATACCATTTATTTGAGAAGAATTAATACAGATTATATATTTACAACTGTAATTGTAAGATTGTTAATGGATTTAGGAGTTTTCCTGAGTGTTCTTGGATGTGCAGTAATAGATGGTCTACAAACCAGCAGTTGTACAGGGCAAATCTCAGGTACTGAGCAATTAAACCTATGCTTTCTCATGCCATTCCAGATCATTGCATATATGAGTTTAATTGTTCACACAATGAGTAGCTGACTTGCTGTTTGTGCTGGTTTTGACTGGGATCAAGTTAATTTTCTTCCTAGTAGCTTGGAATGGTGCTGTGTTTAAGATTTGAGATGAAAATGGTGGTGATAACAAACTGATATTTTAGTTGTTGCTGAGCAGTGCTTACACAGAGTTAAGGAATTTTTGGCCTTTCGTGGTGTCCTGCTAGAGAAGAACCTGAGGGTGCACAAGAAACTGGGAGGAAATAGAGCCAGAATAGCTGACCTCAATAAATCAAGATGTATCTTATGATGTCATCTTCAGTAATAAAAGCTAGGAGAAAGAAGCAGGAAGGAGGGATAAAGGAGGGATCATGGTGTTTGTCCACCCAAATTATGTGTACTGAGCCCTGCTTTCCTGAAAATGCCTGAACATCTGCCTGCCAATGGGAAAATAGAAAACAAATTCCTTGTTTACATTACTTGAGCACACAGCTTTTTGCTTTCCCTATGTCTTTATCTCTACCCACAAGTTCTCACACTTTTACCTTGATAGTTCTTTTTCTCATTTCACTTGGGAAGAGTGAGCAAGAGGCTGTGTGGTGCTGAGCTGCCTAAGAGGGTTAAACCACAACAGTGTTGCACGGGGTTGTCTGAAAGAAACTATTCTGGGTCAGGTAGCAACATAGATGACTTTCTTTTCTTCCTCGTGTGACTTAGAATTATGCTTTCCTTGGGTTTCTTCTTGCTCATCTAAAGACATGTTGAAAATGCTTCCACTGCCTCAAAAAATCACACTGCTTAAAAATGCCTGAACCTGCACATAAAATGCTGAAAAATACAGGCACAAGCTACAACAGGTAATTTGGATTCTTGGGCAATTTGGAATCTCAGGAATATCTCAGACTTAGACCATTTATGTACTTATTTAACATAATGTGTTAAAGGATCAGAAGGTTGCAGTCTCTCCCTCAACCTCCATCCCATAATCCAAGCAAAACAAATAAACAGAAAGTTCAGTGAGATAGCGTGGCTGTAATAAGCATTACTGACATTCTTTACCAAGAGCCTGTCATTCTTTCCCTAAGTATTTTTTCACCACAGTTACAGCGAGTCATTTGCCCCTGTGGGCTTGAGATATTTAGATCCCATCCTAACTGCTGGTCACCCATTAGGCTTTCAATAAATAGAGACCCTAAAAATAAATAAATAAAAAAATGAAACTGCTAAAAGGCACCACTGGGCCACAGGGAAATTCAAGCTGATCTGCATACTGGAGCTAAAATATGCTTATGCCAAGATATAAAGTTCAAACTGAGGTTATACTGGTGCAGCCTTCTTCAGAATATGATTTTTTCTGTTCTGTTTCATGGTGATTTTCTTTCTCTTATTTTTGTTTATGTGAATGTTGCAACTTGAGGCCATTTCCTCACATCCAGTCTCTTAACACCTGAGACAAAAAACTGACACCCATCTTCCTACAGCCTCTTTTCAGGTAATTTTAAGAAGTCTCCTCTCAGCCTCCCTTTCTCTAGACTAAATAACCCCATTTCAGTTGCTCCTCACGTCTTGTTTTCTAGTCCCTTCACTAGTTTTGTTGCCCTGCTCTGAACATATTCTTGCAAGTCAATGCCTTTCCTCTTGTGTAGGGCCCCAAACTGAACACTGTATCCAAGGTTGTGCTCTTACCAGTGCTAAGTATGGAGGGACAATCATTTCCTTAGTCCTTCTGGCCTCACTATTTCTGATACAAGCCAGGATGCCACTGGCCTTCTTGGTCAACTGGACACCCTGTGAGCTCATGTTCAGCTGGCTGTTGGCCAGCACCCCCAGGTGCATTTTTGCTGAGCAACTCTCCGACCACTCCTCCCCAAGACTATACCCAAGCCTACACTACTGCCTGGGGTTGCTATGATCCAAGTGCAACACCTGGCATTTAATGCTGTTGAATGCCATACATCTGGATATGGTCCATCCATCTAGCCTATCCACATCCTTCTGCAAAGCCTTCCAACCCTCAAGCAGATCAACATTCCAGCCCAAATTGGTGTAATCTACAAACTTACTAAGGTTGTACTTGCTCCCCTCGTTAAGATAATTGAAAAAAGTATTATACAAAACTGTCTCCAGCTCTGAGCCCCCAGGAACACCACTTGTGTTTGATTGCCAATTGTATCTAGCTTGATTTACAGTGACCCTTTGGGTCTGTCCATCCAGCCAGTTTTTAACAGTACATCCATCTAAGCCACAATGATTCCATCCAGCCAGTTTTTAACAGTACATCCATCTAAGCCACAATGATTCAGTTTCTCTTGGAGAATACTGTGCAAAACTATATCAAACACTTTTCTAAAGTCCATATAAACAACAACTGCAGCCTGTTCTTAATTCACTAAGCATATAATCTTATAATTGATGATCAAGTTACACAAGCACAGCCTGCCTTTCATAAGCCCATACTGACTGAGTCTGATCACCTGGTTGTCCTTACTTTCTGTATGATGGCAGACGCAACAGTTCTGACACAGCGGTCCTCAATTAATAATCTAACCATTGGAAAAAGACCAAAGGGGACTGGAAAAGCAGAGTAGGTCAGGATTGCAGTGAACTTATTTCATTTCAATTTATTTCCAATTAAATTGTCATGGGACTGTACTGAGGTACAAAAGCTCATGCTGCAGAATAATCTACAGACCAACTCCTTTTTTTTTATGGGATAGAGTGACTACATGAATTGCCCAAATTCAATTTAGAAATCTGTGTCCAGATAGGGAGAAGATGCTATGCCTGAACTCTATCAGGGCTAGAGTTAACATACTATTCCTCAAAGGAAAGCTTCCCCCTAGATGTAAATCTCGGCTTCATATTTGTAATTTTACATCAACGCTATCACTTTAAAAGCCTTTTGTTGGGTGGGATTTAACTCAAACAAAAATAATCATAAATATTCATGTGAGAACTTTACCAGGAGACTAAGGAAGGAGAGATGAAGGTCCCTCTTTTCCTTCTTTTCTTTTTTTTTTCTCCTTTCCTCTTTCCCCTCCCCTTCCTTTTTTCCCCCTCCCTTTTCTATTTCCACTTCTCTTCTCTCCTCTCCTCTCTCTCTTTCTTTTTTATTTCTCCTATTTTTCTCATTTTTAAATAGAAATCCTCCTGTATTACCCTTTCACCGTTGTATTTTAATAATCACTTCTGTCTGTCCTTATGCCCTTTTTTACATACTTATTGCTATACTTTGAAATGGACAAAGATTTATTTTTTTTTAATATATAGAATTGCTGTCTCTCTGTGAAAAACCAAAGACTGTTCAAAAATCATTTACACAGGTTTTCATTTTACAAATCAAAAAGGGGATTGGTTATTCATGTTATTGTGTGAATCATTTGAAAAATATGCTGCAGATCCCAGGCTGAGCTAGATTTCACATATCAGATGCGTACCACAAGTAAACCCAAATTACCTTCAACTATTTATATAAAGTATTTATGGCTGTACACTTTCAAAATGTAGAAGTAAATTTTGAATTTTATGTTCATTAGCATAGGTGAGAAGAATGGGTTTTAGATCCAATAGTAAGTCTTACCTTTTGATGTAATAAATACCAATAAATGAATAATAGGTCATGCCTTTATATATTCTATAAAATGTTTGGTTTCTGTAATAAATTTCAAGGAAGATATTGATGTCTATATCACACTACAGCATATGACAATATCAACTTTCAGATGGATAAAGACCATAGTGTTAGCTACCGCAATGAAGAGGTAGAAAAATAATTTTACAGAATTTTGCTGAAAAAGTCCTGAAGATCTTTAATGTCATTATTTAAAAGAGATTATTTTAATTTCTTGATTAATCAGCAAAATTTAAGTCTGCAGGTGTGTCATTTAAACTTTTTGTATATATTTTTTGGTATATATAACAAGAGATTTTAATATACTCACAAATTACAGTTTAGAAGTCCACTATTGGCAAGCTATTTATCTTCTTACATACAGAGTTAAATATGTAAAACTTAGAAAAAAATAGAACATAAATATTTTGTTACCTGATCAATATTAAGTTATTTTAAATAAAAAGTTGTTTATGAAGTTCAGTAAAAATGGCAAATCAGAGCTCCAGAATCAATCTTGACTTAAGACTTCATGTCTCATCTTAGCACTTCATTTAGGCAAAGTGCTCATTAAATAAGAATTCATAAAAAATATTTTTTTGTATCCAAGTGAGATATCATCTCTATTTCTATATCATAATATCACCGACACATTTTTTTAGAATTATCATTTTAGATAATTTAGATAATAATTTTTTAGAATTATCATTTTTCTTGTTCAGGTCTACTAGTAGCCTTTCCACAGTTTTTGTATGCAAATATACAATGCCTTCATACAATAGGCATTATCCAAAGCGTGGCTGTCAAGTCTTGATACTAAAAACTATATCAGTGTACAGAGTAATCCAAAGAGCATGTACCATTTTTGATTTTCAGAAATCATTTTCAGGATCTTGAGGAAGAAAAGAATTAAGTAAAAGTTTTTTGTTACATTCTACAAAATCGAAAGAGAATGATTGCAGGCACATTGTCAAAATTTCAAATGTGGCAGATCTTCAGTCAAGCTGAGGATCTTTGTGAGAGATTTTAGCAAATATTCTCATGGTTCAGTACCCAAGACACGCTAGTAAGGGAAAAGCATAATCACTGAGGGAATGGCTGTGTTGTCAAGACTATAGGCTTAGTCTCAGTTATTTCAGTAAAGTCTTCAAGATTTGAGAAAGAAGGATCTCAATCTAAGCATAATAGCAGTCCTTTTTATCTCTTGCTCTTAAATAAAGTACAGCCTTTGAAAGCTAGACAAGTACTAAAAGTAAACAACATTTCTTTTAACTGCTTATTTTAAAGCTCTGATCTCTAATGTGACTTACTGGCAACACATTGTTGCAAGATCCTCTGATATTTCTGTCAGCCCCAGGAAGCTGTCACTGCTGCTAAGGTCCAGGCAGGCAAGCAAGTAAAGAATGATGTTGCCTGCAGCATATAACTTGCTTTACATTGTTTTCTACATTACCACAGAGAATTGGAAGTCATAGTTCTATCAAATTCAAGATGTAAGTCTGCATACTCATAAATTATGTAAATGACTCGGTGCAGAAAATAATATTTGAAGAGGCCAATTAATAATGAAAGGACAGTCAAAAAAAAAAATAGGATCATATTGTATTAGAAATTCTGAATACCAAATTAGTCAAGTAGTTCTTAAAAGAAAATCAAGTAAATTAAATATCACCAGATATTTATATCCAGTTGCTAAAGAACACTTTGGAAAGAATAGCTTCAGAATAAAAACAGAACAAAACAAATAAGAAAAAAAAGGTAAAAAAAAATATTTTAACCACAAAAATACAATTATGCTTAAAGGCACATTAAAAAGGAAAAATAATTTTAAAAAAAATTACTCCTGTTGAATTGTTGCTGTTCAAAAATATCTGTTGGAAATCTAGCTTCCTATAAGCCTTTTATATAACAGTGATGTCATGTTCTTTTGCGTTGTAATGATGATGTACTATAATGAATTTTGATGTCATTACAGCAAGGGAACAGATGCTGCAATTAAGACCACTAAATAAGATTCAGTCCTTCAAGATTCATACATTCTGTGTAAATTTCTAATAACTTGTGTACTATTTATGGCTTCAGAAGAAGATCAATAATAACATTTGGACCAGAGTAATGGTGCAAGATACATATTGTCAGAGAAATTGAGACATTATTCTCTCCTCTCAGACAGCAAAGAAAATGGGCTTATTTGTTTTGTCCTCAAATTTGCATGATGAAAAGTGGAACTAAATCAGTGATAAATCTGGCTACTGGAAGTTTTCAGATAGCAGTGATAAGATAAACAGTGCAGACAACAAGATATATGAGTTT
Organism: Numida meleagris; assembly: GCF_002078875.1. Classification (NCBI taxonomy): domain Eukaryota; kingdom Metazoa; phylum Chordata; class Aves; order Galliformes; family Numididae; genus Numida; species Numida meleagris. The sequence continues at coordinate 139,649,911 of NC_034409.1, read as the reverse complement.
AAATGATATACATAACACTTTACATACACTATGAAATACTTTTTCCCCTAAAGGAAAGAAATATCACTAGGATAATTGTTTGAATGCTATTAATGTAAAGAAGTTAATTCATGTTTTTCCAGAATACCCAACAGTTTGTTAGAGTGATTACAGTTAATTTTTTACCTAAACACAAAAATTAAGCTGTACTGAAACTTATTCCAAATTTTTGGTCTCAAAGCTGATTTCAGTGTTCATTGGGTGATGCAAGTTTGTCTTTGTACCCTACAAAAGTCATGTTCAAAAATGAAGTGATAATCTGCAGAGATAAATGTGAGACTCTTTAGTTCTTATGATCTCAAAACATGGAAATTACATCTAAGATTTTTAGATGAATTTGAGTGTAGGAAATTCTGTACCAATATGTGAAGGAACTTCTTCACAGTGAGTGTGAGGGAGCACTGGAACAGGCTGCCCAGAGAGGTTGTGGATTCTCCTTCTCTGGATACGTTCAAGACCTGCCTGAACGCCTACTTGTGCAGCCTGCTGCAGGGAGCCTGCTTTGCAGGGAGGTTAGACTCAATGATCTCTAGAGGTCCCTTCCAACCCTTACAGTTCCTTGATTCTATGATTCTTTGATTCTAAGACAAATTAGAATAATTCTAGGATGAATCATTAAATGTTTCTGAATATTTTGTAGGTGAACATTGTAAGCAAGCGTTTTTATGACTGTTGTTATATCTACAAGTGAAGAAAGTGGGGGAGTTCTTATTAAATAGCGATGCAAGGATTAAACATGGTTATTATTTTATACTTTTAATAACTTCCACCACTGTTAGTAAGCTTTCTGTTTGGATTAGTTCTGTGAGACAAAAATTTCAATTTATCTTGAGTGAATTAAGGCTTAATTAACCTTACATTCCCTCAAGGCCATTGATCTGTAAAGAGTAAGTCAGTAATTGAATGCTGCAACTACTACAATCCCCAGTTTCTTAAAACATATGATTCATTTTCTTCAACTACCATGAGAGCAAGTGTATCCTAGCTCTTAACAACACTTGCTATAGCTTTAAATCCGTCAAAATAAATTAAAAAAATATATACATACATAAATTCAAATGCACAATAGTTTTAGTATGAAAACAGTCAGTTCATTTACATAGTGCTATTGTACCACAAGTGGTACAATATAATCTTATTTAGTGGAGTTGAATAAATTTTATAGTTACATTAGCATAGATGAAGCACAGATGATAATTTCTTTTCTACTGTTTATTACTGTGTTGAAAGGGAATGAACTACATTAGTCTCATTCGTACTACTATGTTTCTTCCCCTTAAAGCCAAACATCAATATTTAATACACTGTCTATTCATCAGCATCCAACTTCTGGGGATCATCTCACATCTGAAAACCATTATTGAGACTATATAAAGTGAATCATGTCCATAGATTAATTATGTATAAATAAGATCAAAAGAGACGTACTCCTATGATGTTTTTGAGTACAATAGGACAATTTTTGTCTCTGTACTGTCACTGATTGATTTAAATAAATATTTTTGTAGATGGAATCATATATTAGTTAGACTTGTTAGTACCACACATAAGATGTGTATCAATTGAATTCAGCAGACTCACTCTATGTATTTATTAATTTAGATATTTTATTTACCATTGTTACTTAATAAGTGTAATTAATTAATAAGAGGAACATAAATCTCTGTATAACAGAGGTAAGCAGTTCTCACTGTTTTTAGAAGAATCTCTGAAGGATTTTCACTACAGATGAAAACTCTCCTCAGTTTTTCAGTATTTTCTTACTTGTTTTGATTAATATTAACATGAGGATCCTGACATGATCTAACGGGAATTTTCCATCTTCGTACATCTTTGCTTTAAAACTTTCCTGTACATTTTTAATATTTGTCCTGAAAGTTATAGCAACTCCTGAAAAATTAAATAGATTTTCTTTGAATCTTCATAGTTAGGTTTCTACATCTCCATTTGTATAGATCCATGCAATTTGTAAACAATTCACTGAAGAAATTCTGTAAGCTTCTCTGAAGAAGTGTATTCCAAATTTCTAAAGGGCTCCACTCATTTTCATCAACACTACTTATTTTCTTCCCTCTAAAACTATGACCCTTTGTCATATTATGTTTTTCTGTAAACAGATTACAGATCATCCCCAGACTAGAAAAGAATAATGTATTTTCAGTTTTTCTGCCCTGAAGAACTTAATTCTCCTCATCAAATCACCATTTTAGGACGTCCAATTTTGTTAACTACTCTTGAAACTCCAGAGGAAGAGAGGATACATCTGTGTCTATAGCTTTCAATATATGCAACACTAATCTGCCAGTGAAGGCAGTGAGCATGGACCCTTCCATAAGTTCCTGAAGTACTATCTTTTCCTCCATACTGGCAAGATTTTAGGGCTGCAGGTATGAATAGAGCCCAGAAACTGCCCCATGTCAGATTAGAGCCAGCTCCAGGCTGACCAGCTGCTGGTCAGAGATAAGCCATGAGTGACTCTGCTTGTGCTTTTCGGAGAGCAAATTAAAGAAATGGAATAACTACTGAACAACAGCAACTGGGAGAGAGAAGTGAGAAATGGAAGAGAAACAGTGCTGCAGCTGTTGGAGCGGTGATAGAGGATCTGCAGACTGCAGGAAACCCACTTAAAATCAGCTTGAGATGGACAGCATCCTGTGAGAGGAACCTCATACTGAAGCAGGGAAAGAGAATGAAGAAGGAGTGGCAGATGAGGAAGCATTATGGAGTCTCTGCAACCCCCATTCCTACTCCTCTCTGGTGTGGGAGGGAAAGGATTTAGAACAAGGTGAACTGGGAGAGGGGTTACTTTCCTTTTAGTTTCTTACTGCTCTATTCTGATTTAAATTGGGTTAATCTCTTTTATGTTGAGTCTATTTTGTCCTTATCTCAAACCCTGATCTCTTTTTCATTGCATTCCCCCATCCCACCCCCGCCCCCACCAGTCCTGCTGAAGAAGGGTATTGAGAAAACAGTATGGTGAAGCTTAGCTGACCATTGATGTTAAACCACCACCGTCCTAAGCAAAGCTCCTGGGATTGAACTGGATCTTGAGAGAAAGATAATTCTCAGATAACTTTTGAGCTATGCACTGGTAGTGCTTAAGATCATGATCTTCCTAGGATTGTTCTAACCGTGTAGCACTTGCAGCACCTGCAAGTTTTCCTGACATTGTCTAATTTACTATAGTAGGTGTCAACTGCACTCAGCCATAGCTGAAAGACTCATCTTTTGAATCAGTCAGACCATCTGCTCCTTACTATATTCATGCTTATTCATGTAATCATACTTGCAGGGCTGTGATACCAGCATTTATGCTGGGGATGGAGACACTGATAACACCTTAGAGGTCTACAACTGCAACAGCTCTCCTTCATACCTTTTTTGTTTAAATAGCAGCAAAACAGTTCTCTATGCTTTTTGACTTGTTAGGAAAATAACTACATGATAATTGTTGATGGGCTTTTCAGTTTGGTAGTTTTGCTGTAGATGTGAAAAGAGATTCTGAAGAAAAGACGGAATTTTTGTCAGTCTACAAAATACTTCTGAATTTATTGAATGTATTCTTTCTTTTTTCAGTTCAGTATATTTTCCTTCCAAAATAGGAGTTATCAAGAGTTATTACAGACAGATTTTATATAGAATCTGATTTTTTATCCATTTTCTAATATTTCTGTTTTTTTTACCTGTCTTTTTAAAAAAGTGTGAAAAAGTCACTGCATAGATCTGAGGAGAAACAGTATTCTGTATCTGAAGAATATACTATCTAAAATGTGAGAGTTAGAAATCCATTTAAAATTTCATGAGAAAACTAAAAAAAAAATACTTTCAGCACATCAGAGCACAGTCTGAGAAGTCATAAGTAGATTGTTTAAATATTGAGGCTCCAGGCAAAAACTGTGATATTGTGTCTATACAAAACGTTATAGGAATCAAACATCAAAATAAAGGTTTCCTAAGTGTAGCAATAGGATAGTAATATGTCATGCTGACTTCTTAAATAGTGTGATTGAATGAAGACAGATCTGTTCTCTGAACACAGAGGTTTTCACTTAAGATTTTTCATTCATAAACATTTTTATATGCACACCAATCTTACAGTTCTGTAAAGATTGTAGTTGACATCAGATTAAATTTAATCTTCAAAAATTATAGTGTCTTTTATTTTGGTTCCAGACACAAATAGAGGCACATTGCCAAATTTAAACAACTAGATCTCGTACAAACCTTTGACTAGTATTAATACTGTCAGCATTTTTATCCCAAAGTAGCTTCCCAATGTGGTTTAAAAACAACTTGCACAGGCAGCATTTTCATTCTTGTCTGAAGATAGATCTGGCTTCAGTTCAGTCAAATTTTTCTCTTTATTAGTTTCACTACCCACAGTACGAACGTGGCATTTCAAGATTCAAGGATTTTGGTGGCAGATGGAATCAATCCACTCTCTTCCAGCTTTTATAGGTGGCTTAGAAAAGTGTGATATAGTAACCTCACTTTCTTCCAAACATAAACAAGCTCATAAAACTGTAGTATTTTCAGTAGTTTGTATTTATAAGTTTCTGTCATCTCTGAACCGCTCTTACTGTCTGCTGGAAAGTAATTCATTCCAAATTTAAGTTGCTTTTCAGATTAAGTTTAAGTAATCGAGCTAAAAACTATTTTGTCCTTGTCTCAATTTAGTAGTAAGAAACACTGAAATGTCTTACTGGACATCTCACAGACCATCAGCAATGAATATTTAGAATTTAGTGCAGAAAATGTTATGAATGTTAATCCTCTTGTTAGGAAAATGCATGAAAATGCCTGCTAGTTTTCTATTTGGTCTGTTCTCTGTGAGAGTAATTGCTTTAGTCATTGCACTTTCACTTCTGTCAGGACCTGCTGATGATCTGGTAGAACACTATGAACCCTGGTGCTGAAGAGCTCCCATATATCAATGGCTTTGCTCTAAAAAACTGCACTGTGTATGCTGGAAAGATAAGATAGTAATAAATGTACATCAAGAAACACTTCGGTTCATGTGTATGTCAAAATAACCTCTTCTTCCCTGCATGTCAGACTCCTTCAATCCCGGTATCTTGTCTCAACCATTGCGTGCATGTTCTCAGATGCTGTCTTGCCAGTGCAATATTTATTATCAAGCAGGTAGCTGACTAATGAAAAGACATTTGGCATAGACACAGACTGGCATTTACAGATGCAGGAAGCAATCGTGAAAAAATCTTGAAAAATATATTCAGTCTTCTACTTCGCATCATCAAATGCGCTACATGTAGGAGTCTTCTTGCTGCCATAGGTGTTATGTGTGGGTGGCCTCAGACTTTTTAGGCATAGGTGGATGTGAGAAAACTGTTTCAGCAGATCATTTGAGGTGACTTTTAACTAGAGTTAGAGTATACTCTTCATTTATCTTTTGTTTCTTCAGTTTCAATTGATTTAATCATTAAATTTCAAAGAAAGTTGCTTCTGCTTGCTAGCTTTCCAAGAAAACTGAAGAAAGTGAACTCACATGAAACTTAAACTTTTCTTTCATATATACTTTTCTGCATGTAAGCAGAGAGCTCCAAATCATTACTTCTTAAAAACCTCTTCAGTAAGACTTCAGTAAGCGAGTTAATCAAAAGCAAAAAGAATAGCGTTCAGTGCTACTTTACCTCAAAAAAAAAAAAAAAAAAAAAAAAGCAAAAACACTGAACTCCTCAGACTTACTTTCTGCTTACTTTCTATTGACACATACAGATCTACCTGGAAATTACTGTGTTATCTGAATTGTCTAATTTATTTATATATAGACAAAAATATTTGCCTATTTTTTTCTGGTTTAGGATTCATACTATATAACAGTTATATCTGTTTGCTGAAGACTTTTCAAGGGCACTGACAAATGCATTTCTTTGGCATGTAGCATGAAAGATACAATAAAATTAAAGCTGTGTAACACAGGTTAGAATAAAATAAGCCAACACAAATGAAAGTATTTTTTTCCCTTGTTCTTTTAATTGCAATGATTGTGTAAAACTGCTTCATAAAAAATAGTCACATAGTTTCTTATATATGTAAAACTTACTTGGCTTGCAGTATGTGTATACACACGTTCATTTAAACTGATAAAAAGGGCAGTAAGCACCATCAGAGAACTGACAGTTATTTAAAGGGTGGATTATTTACTCAGCAGTGCACAGATTGGTCCTGGATTAGATTCAGTACTAGAACAGTAGAGACGATAGCAACAATAAAATTCAGCAAAAAAAAAAAAAAAAAAAAACAGCCTAAAGAAGATGAATAATGTCCAGGAAAAGTTAAATGTAAATAGAAGATAAATCCAGACATGTAAACCAAATCTAAGCACTTTCTGAAATTTCTCTCAACTGAGAATATCATTTTTATATTTTCATCATTTTTCTGTATGTTTTCAAATGAAAAGATATTCTTGTTGAAGATAAATGTCTAAGCAAAGAATAGATATTTATTTATGGTTGCCTTTGTTAGGTTTTGATCAGACTTGGGTGGACAGTCAATATTTTAAGGTTCTAAATAATCATAAAGCTACTGGTTCACTACAAATAGTTCACATCTCAAGGTGAAACATTCTCTGATGTTGGCTGCCTTAGTTTGCCTGACTTCTACATGACTTAGAGTTTCCATCAGTAATACCACATGTAGGTTTGATTTAGTAACTGTGGAGAGCATATCAAGTTTTTCTGAATATAATACCTGTTTTGGATCATAATTCGTATGCATAGATTTCTTTCTGGTTTTCTTATGTTTTCTGTTTAACTATTTTTATTTATGTTGATTTATGTAATGTTTTTCCTTTCCTGCTTTCAAATGTACAACTACTGCTTCTTTTCTTTGCCTCAGTTAGATTTTTAACATCTGTAGCAATTTAAAATTAAATAACTATGTGAAGATCAAATGGAGTCAGAAATCAGAACACTTTAATCACAGAAATCCACAATTTCACAAGTTATACATCTTCCCTGAGCTGCAGGAGAAGTGATACAGCCCAGAAGAATAGCTGGGTGGGCAAGTTTAGTAGTTCCATCTTTTGCAGTGCTATATAAAGCCTTGTTGTGATAGCCCTGAGCCATCTCTAAATGGGCTACTTCATCTTCATGGCAGAGAGTAGAGTGAAACAAGATTGCTAAAGCTGTTCCCAGCGTAGGACTGGAACTCTTCATGACTTTTTCTTCCATTTTGTTATTGTCTTTGCCTAAACAATGACAAATACCACAGCATTCAGAGAGCCTGGCAATTCAGTGAGGAAACTGAATAGCAGAGTTGAAAGAGAAGCTATTCTTGGTGTGATTGCTGTAAAGAGAATAGTTCATGGACAGATTATGACTCCTGTAGGAGTCAAAGAAAGAATACGTGCAGTAGTCAACCAACATCTACAAATGCTATGATTTTGCAGCAGACAATGACAACAATCTATCTGAGGAGTCATAAGCAAGGCCAAATTTACTTTATAAGAGCAAATAATAATCTATTCACACTACTTTTATTTGTCTCTTGATTACATTACATTTCAAATTAAGTTGAAATATCTTGCTTGCTGCAATACTTTTCTTGAGTCAGAAAATTCATAAACACTTGAGGATATATATCCATAGAGGTTTTGAAAGGCACTCTTCCAATTAGGTTGTCACCATTTTCATTACTACAAAGGCCAGAGAGACTATACAAAGTGTACTATAGATTCTAGGCAATTTCTCTCATCCCTCCGCAACACATCATTACATGGTACAGCCAAGTTCTTTAACTTGGCCAGTGCTCTAAAATTATTTATTTTCTCAGAAATTGAAATGAAAGTTGATGAAGTTTCTGGACTGAGATACAAATTACATACTCTTTTGGAATTACTGATCTAGCAGCTCCCCTCAGACCTCCTCTGCCATGGTCTTCTCTTCATGAGCTGCTGCTTCAGCTTGGGGCCTGCTCCTGCAAGGTTCTCCATGGACTATGACTTCCTTCTGGCTACAGCCGCTTACAGAATCATAGAATCATAGAATCACAGAATGGTTTGGGTTGGAATTGCCCTTCAAGCTCTAACCTCTTCCATGGGAAAGACTGCCAACAACTAGATCAGGCTGGCCTTGAACACCTCCAGGCATGGGGCATTCACAACTTCACCTGCTGTAATATGCACTCCTGCATGGGCTGCACATGGAAATCTACTCCACATAGTATCCCATGGGCTGCAGGGGAGCAGCCTGCAGTTTAAATGATAACTGTGCTTTTTTTTTGTTGTTGTTTAAACTGGAAAATTTTCCTGCTTATTAAATGCAAATACAGATATTGTGTCAGTGAAATCAATTAAAGTGTTTTTCATATAAAACTAAAATGCATTTTCCACTGAGGAATTTGTTTACAAATATCGATGAGTGATACTCTCTCTAGAGGAGAGGATTCATTCTGTTCTTAACATAAGAAGAATTAGCAGCATCTTTTCTACTGATGCATTGTGCAGCAAACACCTTGACTATGTCATAGTATCTTGTTGCTAATTGCATGTCATGGAACAGTTACAGTTACTCTGCTTGTTTGTCAGACACAAAAATTCACTCTACACCATTTTAAAAAGAAAACTTCAAACTGTCACATGTCCACATCTTGAACCTCACTTAGCATCAGTCATTTGACAGAGTCAGCTTGTTAGTTAAACCACAAAGAACTTTCCACCACAGCCAAATCTACTAAGTCATTAGTGCACATTATGGCATAAGTCAGAGGTTACTGGCAAGGCACAAAAACATTCATTTATTTAACAGTGAGCTAATACAGCTGTCATTGAAAGCCTTTTGTTCTCTTTTCTTTACTTTTTTAATCTCTCCTCTCCTCTCCTCTCCTCTCCTCTCCTCTCCTCTCCTCTCCTCTTTTCTCTTCCACCAGCATTTTTCCTCTCTTTGTAGGTTCACTGTTAAAACAGATACTTTTTACCTTTTATCAAAGGATATATGCAAAAGAAAAAAATAATATTAAATACTAGGACATCAAACATGCAAGACAACCAAAGTTCTGGGGCATTAAATTCTAAACTGCACATACATATAACTTCAGAAGGAATTTCCATCTAGGGACCAGTGAAAAGGAAGAGAAAGTACGGATCTTGCTTGCAAAGAAGTGAAATAACCCAGACAGCCATGACTAATGCTGAGATAAAACAGTCATTCAATTAAAAGAATTAAGGAAGGAAAACTCCTTCACATCCTGTACCTGGTCCAAATACTTTCTCTGTCTCTCATGCTCCCCTTGAGATTTCTCTTGTCTAGGAGCCTCTCCAAAGCAGACTATCCCATGTTAAATACAAAAACATTGTATTCCCAAAGCAACAAAGAGAATCTCTTTGCATTCCTAGCATGGTTAATAAGCAATGTAACCCAGCAACCAAAGAGAGAAATCATACTGGAGATCATAATGAAGGATTTTCCTACCTTCAGACCTGGAGAATCTCCCACACCAGAAGAAAAGAAACAAAAATTTGCATAGCACAGCAGAAGTAAATACTGTAATTATAACAAGTAAATTAGATATTGCTTTATTATTACTCTATAGAACTTCAAGCAATCAGACCACTGCTGATAAGCTGCTCTTTCAAATAGCAAGTACATTTGTTTTACAACTGTGGGGCAAAATTTATCAGTTAATATTTCTTCTTTTGCCTACTAGAGGGAAAAAAAATACAGAAGAAAAATAAAGGAAGCAAAGAAATAATATAAAAGGCTATGCTATTAAAAATATTTTTATTTTTATTAACCATGTTAAATGTCTTAAATTTTTTAACTGGTATCAGTGTGAATATGGAAAAAGAAAGTAAAAAAATGTAGTGTAATAAAAGAAGTTTGAAGGAGCCAGATGTCACATTACGGGTATCACATTCTTCAAATTATGTTCAGCAGCTACTTGTACAAGCCTGAATGTGTCTGAAGAGATAATATAAATAGATGCCAAGCACTAAAATCTGACTGACTGACGTTTTGGCAGTTACCAGTAGATGGCTGCAATTTCTAGTTACTGAAATGGCTCACTGAGAACTATTCTGTTCCACACAACTGCTGGAAATGAACCAACCACTAGATGTATATTGAAGGCTGCTATCGGACTTGTCCTGGCTATGCAACAAGAGCATACATATCTGAAAAAATGGAAATTTGTAGATTTCGTACATGTTGTTCACTTCTTTTAGGATTCAGTAGATATTGATAGTCTCTGGTTCTCAAAGACGTTTCTTATTCTCCTCTTATGTTTGTCATGAATTCCTCTAGATATACACAAAACTTAAATTTCTGTGTAACATTCCCAAACTATTTTCTCCCTCCAACAGTAACCCACTATACAGCCTCTTTTGTCTGAAAAATATTGATATTGGAGGGGAAACATCAATAAAATTATTTTGTTTTGTGATAATTAACATTTTAAAATGCTCATAACAGCAGCAATAATAACAGTAATAATAATCATCATCATAATAACACTCCATTATTGTAGTGTGCATTATATGCAGTGTTTTCAAGCTTTATTCTAGTGTCTTTTTTCAGGTCCAAAGAAGGGCAACAAGACTTGTGAAGGGTTTGGAGAATAATGCCCTACGAGGAGAGACTAAAGGAGCTGGCACTGTTTAGTCTGGGGAAGAGGAGGCTGAGGGGAGACCTCATTGCTCTCTTCAAATACCTGAAAGGTGATTGCAGTGAGAGCGGGGTTGGTCTCTTCTCACTGGTGACAGGTGACAGGACAAGGGGAAATGGCCTCAAGTTGAGCCAGGGGAGGTTTAGGTTGGATATCAGGAAAAACTTCTTTCCAGAAAGGGTTGTTAGGCACTGGAACAGGCTCCGCAGGGAGGTGGTTGAGTCACCATCCCTGAATGTGTTTAAAAACTGTTTGGATGTGGTGCTCGGGGACATGATTTAGTGATGGGTTGTTAGAGTCAGGGTAGTATGGTTAGGTTGGGATTGGACTTGATCGTCTTGAAGGTCTTTTCCAACCTGAGCAATTCTATGATTCTATGATTACTGGCTGAGTCTGAAATTACTAAGGTTCATTTTAATTTAAGGATATGAATATATACAGTATTATCTTGTCAATAAAATGTTTTTTGGGGTGTACCTTTTCAGTGCTTCAGTATCACACCAGCTGCTGCAAAGACATATGACATGAGTCAAAAACAAATTGTGTAACTGAAGAGAGCATAGAGAGAGCTTACTGGGGATAGATGGAAAACAGTTACATTCTACAAAAAATACAATAAGCAAATAACTAGCATGGTGATAGATTGTATAAGGCATAACTGAGATTATACACAATATTTATGATTCTCTTTTCCTTATAAATTATCATACATTCTTCAAAACATTATCCCATACAGTGTGTCCCACATTATCCAAATTGATGGATAAGCTTTTAGAATGGTAGCTATCATGGATTCTAAAAGCAATTATGGAACTGAACACATTCAGATTTAGATTATGAAAACACTGTTCTAGTAAGCAGCTCGTAGCCACTTCTCATTATTTTGGTGTTATGAATGGAGGAGAAAAACCCTGGGGGAAATACTATCTCAAGACCAAAAAGACACTACTTGGCATCCAAAGGAGATTGTTGCGGTTTAACCTGGCTAGTAGCTGAATACCACACAGCCTTTTGCTCACCCCCTCTCCTTCCAGTGGGATGGGAGAAAGAAAAAAAAAAAAAAAAAAAAAAAAAGTAGAACTCATTGGTTGAGATAAGAACTATTTACTAAAGCAGAAAAGGAGGAAGAGGGAGAAGTAACAATAATGATAAATTGCTAACCATCAGCCAACACATGCCCGGACAGTTTCTGAACAGCAGACCCTCCACCAGCCATCTCCCTTCAGTTTTATAGTTTTTTCACATGATGCCATATGATATGGAATATCCCCTTGGCCAATTTAGGTCAGTTGTCCTGGATCTGTCTCTTCCCAGCTCCTTTGTGTACCCCAGCCCGCCTGCTGTTATAACAGTACAAGAAACAGAAAAACAAAAAGTCCTTGGCTCTGTACACCACTGTTCCGCAACAACCAAAACACTGGTGTGTTATCAGCATTGTTTTTCTCATAAAACCAAAACATAACATCATACCAGACACTGTGAAGAAAAACAACTCTATCCCAGCTGAAAGTAAGACAGAGATCTAATCTAGTACTTGATCTAGCAGCTGGCAACCTTGCGTGTTGTAGGGCAGTTGGAACTTGATGATCCTTGAGGTCCCTTCCAAACCAAGCCAGTCTATGATTCTATGATTATATGATCTTGGTTAAGTTCTATGTGATACAGATGTGACCACTAGTTTTGCATTGTAGGCATGTGTTAGGTAACAGCTGGACCACATAAGAGCTGATAGTGACCAGTCAAACTCCTAGGAGTAGGATTAAGAGGCTGTTTCAAATAAATTTATTTTGGGGAAAAAAAAAAAAAAAGCTCTGATGCTACAGATATGTTTTATTTAGCTGAAAAAAACCCATGAACTGAGAAAAACTTTGCTAAATATACATCATTCCTTAACAGTTCAGAGTGTTGATAGTTATCATTAAACTATGTTATAATAAATGATTATCTGCAATATACACTGATTTACAAAGAAATTTATAAAGGGCTTTCAAAATGATCCAGTGCCACTGTCTATCATAGATTAAGGAGTGGTAATTATTTTCACATGAAAGCTAAAACTGAAAAGTAAAACCATTCACCATTTAAACCTAATTATTAATTGTCAGATTTTGCTGAAGATTATAAGATATAAAAATAAATGTTCTTTGTTGTTGTTATTTCTGCTGGGAAAAAAAAAAAAAAAAGGATGGCTACTTTTGAAGTCCCTAGGAGGAGAAAAGTTCTCAGAAATAAAAAAGTATTAGAATTGGGAAATAAATTTGCTCGTGAATTGAATCTCAGCATATCTACTGTCCCATCTTCCTTGCAAGTTAAAGCTAAACCTTAAAAATTGTTCTTTCTTGTCGCTAGTGTTACAACTTGCATTATTATCCTCAGATCAAATTCTCCACTAAAAGAATGAGTAACTCTTTAGAAACATGTTTTTATTCCCTAACTTTTGAAGTTATGAAACTATCTTTGAGAAGATTAAACTAAAATTTTATATTCAGTTTTAGAGCACATAAATCAATATTTTCAGTATCTTTGACTGTAGCCTACAAATACGATCACAACGCAAATTAATGTCAGTGAACTTTTAGATAAAAATGTAAATGAATAAATAAATAAATAAATAGCACTATATTTTCCTTTAGAGCTTTGCCTTTTTTGTGACTCATTAGTTTTATTTTCTTCTCTGTCTGATCTGTAGTTCCACCGCTGAAATTGTAGAAATATTTCAGATTGAGTCTTCTTTGGTTTAAAAAGATTAACTTTCCTGTAGAAGATTCTTTGTGAAAGATTCAACACTTGCAATAAACTTTCACTTTCTACTTCAGTAGTGCACTTGTGAAGAATCTTTAAAAAGAAGAGAGGTAAATGTCACACTATAAGCATACTACAGCATTTAGTTTTGCTGTTTATAATGTGTGAAGAAAAAGATGTCTGTGGTGAGGCAAGAGTTAAAACTCCCATTTAGTTTTCTGCTGAAATTTATGCAAAGACAGCTGGAGCTTTGCTTTCTTCCCTCCATCCCAACATTTACATGAATAAAATAATTAACAGTATTGAAGTATACAGTAGGCAGGACTTGGTACATGGGTAGCAAATTAAAGTGCAAGGATATTCTATGAAAGCAAAAGCTACATCCACTGTTTTATGCAAAACACCTCTGGCAAATACAAAATAGTGACAATACTGTCAACTTTCCAAAAGAAATATGAAATAAGTGTCCTCTAGTTTATATATATATATATATAAATCAGATGTTAACAAGTAATCTCTGAAATTGCATTAATTCTGTGCAAATTTGTCTTTCTTCTAATGGAACTACAGAGCAAGATATGTGATGCTTGTTCTTACCCATCCCCCACAATCCCCATATGACTGTTCAAAACGTGCATGTCAATTATTCTTCTAACTGTGGAAAAAGTAGTCTGAAACATTGTTAAATGAACTATATTAAGCCTTTAGACACAGTAGGTGGTTGAAGTGAGAATTAAAAATGCCATGTTCCTGAAACTCACACGTTTTTAATATACTCCTTCAAAGTTAGCAATGATAGCAAGATCATTCCAGCCTTGTGATATAGTTAATTGCTGTAATTTCAGACATTTCAGAGGTGAACAAGCCCTTCATACTATGTTAATGAGAAGAATCTTGATGGTGCTATGCTTTACATATAGGTTTGGAAAATATTTTAACAATGATGCTGTGAGTTAACTTCTGACTTTCATCAGAGGGAGTAAATTTTGACTGGTGGTTACAAATAAGCAACCACATTAACTACAAGACTTTTAATTATTTCATACAGCTCTCATACTGCTTTTTTCCTCCAACTGAACAACTCCAATTTAAAAGTTTCTTGGTTCTGTTTCTATTCAATCTTTCTACAAATAAAAGCTCATTTTCTACCTAAGATAATCTATTATCTGTTCACCATGACACGCTAATAAGTAAATTTATTTTTTCTGCTCACTGTGAGACTTTATCTATGCCTTTTCTACTCCGAATTTCCTCATTATTCAGCTTGCTTTCTCAAATTTTCCCTCTAAAATAATTATCACAGAGGAATTTACATTCATATTTTAAAAATAAAATATCATTTTGATGAGTACTATTGTATCGTTTCATATCACCATTCAAACTTATGATGCACTTCCCATTCCTTTATTGAATAAGCATATATATATATATATATATATATATTTTTTTTTTTTTTGCTAGGAATCTTCAAAGAAGTGACAGAGGCTCCAAAACCCTAAGAGTAAAAAAGAGCTGTTTGAGATTGGTAGAGAACTAGTGATTTTTGGAATATTCTAAGCATTTTTCTTTCTGTGCAACTGACGTCTTGGCTGAGGTGTTACTGCTAGAGAAAACAGGTTACTGGAAGATTTACTGCCTGGGTGCACAGTTAAAATTTTATTTTCTCTTGTCACAGTCATACAAGGTAATTGTAAAAGTAATAGTGGCTTTGAAAAGGTGAGGTCAGATTCTCATCTGGCTCATGTATTTGACTCTGTGCCAGGACCAAACCAGAAGTTTAGGGAATGTTATGTCAAGCAGTAGCCTATTCCAAGTAAAATATACCAAGTGCACTACATTTACTACTCCGTAACTTTCTGTCATCACTGCAGTCATTAACACAAAGTAACACTTCTTTATACATGGCTCTGTTCTGAAAGCCTCAGTCATGTATTTGCCTGGAGTATTTACTTGCATCTGTGCCAAGGCACTCAAGAGATGTGATATTAGAAATTTTCTCCTTGCACACACTTTATAATCATGGGAATGATAGTTGACTTCTGCTATCTGATGGATAAATCTAGTGATTGCCATAATAATGACAAGCCAAGCTGAAAGGGCTAAAGAGGTAGCTATTTCTCAAACTAATTGGCATCTTGACACTATCACATTAAGTCACACACACACACACACAAAAAAAAAAAAAAAAAAAAGGAACAGAGAAACAGTGTGTCCATCTCCGGGATTCAAGGATAATCAGTGAAATCCCTTCTGACAGCTACTCTGCAGGTATTCTATACTCCCCCCATGCTGTACTGAAGGGCATGGTATAGTGCTTAGCTGTGATCTATCTGCCTTCAGAATGCAGTTTGCATTTACTGATACCATTATTCTTTATGTCTGTCTTAAAGTGTAAATAAACACTGAAGAAACCTAATTTTTCTGAAGTCTTTCTGAAAATTAATACAGAACAAATGGCTAAATTAGGTTGTGATGATTCTACTAGTAGGTGCTTATAAGATCTTGCCTATTTTGCAATAACTGATTAGAGGACCTCTCACCTAACGTCAATCTGTAGTTACCTAGAACACAAGTCTTGCAGATGCACCAGGAAGAGCTTTACTTTGTGCTGATAGCTTGGCATTTGTAGATACATCTCAAAGAACAACATTATCTGTTCTAATTTATTATTTTGAATTCTAATTAAGCCTGTCTTCAGAGATAATGTGTTTCTCGTATCTTTTGGCATGCCCAATTAAGGTAGAAAGTCAGATAGCCCTATCTCAAAGCTTAGGCCAATGTAAGGTAATTTGGTCGATTTAAAAAAGATAAGTGAGAAATGTACTTCACTGGAAAAATCATTTTACCCTTGACTCAATCATGTTAGAATGCTGAAGCCCTAAACAATCATAAATGCTATATTTAACAGCAAGAGACACGCATATTTTCCCATCTTGATCAAGAACAAGGATGTTTAATAAAAGACACAAGCAGGCAGCACTGTTCTTCATGTTGTTTAACCTATTGTGTTTGTATCTGGAATTAACTCTGGACAATAATTCACATCTAATGAATAACATTTCATCACAGAAGTATTTTGGAGGCTATTCTTTTTTTTTTTAATTGTTGTTTCTAGTTGTAATCTAAAGTGTACTGTTTGGCTTTTAACTCCACAGGCCACCGCATTTCAGTCAGATACGATTTCAATAATAAAATATCTTGCAACATAGAACAATGGGAAAATTTTCATCAAATCATGTTCAGAATGTACTCAGATGGTATTTAAGTAAGATTTTAAAATTTCAGATAAGCTACAGTGTTGTTAGCCTTTTTTCCCCCCAATTATAATGGGAGATTATGAGGAATTAAATCCACTTGGTCTGTAGAACAAAACAGAAAGTCTAAGAAATCCAATGCTCTCTGAAAATCTAGAAAAAAAAAGCCTGGAAGGAATCATACAAATTCATTCTGCTCTACCTTCCAATCCCACAGAAATTCTGAAAGCAGATGTTTTTGATGGTAGGCATTTGATAAGCAAAATGTTTATAAAGTTTTTGCATTTACTGCTAGGCACACTTGTTATTAAGATCTTTTTAATATGGACTGTCCTTCATACTTAATTGGTAGAATGATTATTAATCCAATTAATGTATACAGAAAGGGAAAAAAATCAAAATATGTATCTACACATTTCAAAAGTTTTTCTCGGTACTTCTCTTTATCTGCTGAATCTTTTCACTGTTCATTATTTCCTGATATTTCTACTCAAAAGTGCATACACAAAGGACATATAAAAATACTAAAAGACACTGACATTACTTGCTCATTCATGTAAACTTCTACATGAAGCTTTGCAGTTCTTGCGGGATCATGCCTATGAATAAATGCCTTCCTTCGTAATGGTATCTCTTTAATACTGAACTGCAGTTATACTCAGCACATTTTCTTGTGGGAGCAATCAATTCTTTGTGTACCTTACTTTTACATACTGAAACCTACAAGGAAGACATATTGTTCAGTTTTACCATGGAAAGAAGGCAGCAACAAACATTACTCGTTCCAGGCAGCTGTGTGTTTAAAATTTAGACAACACTGTATTTTCTTGCTCTAATAGTTTGGATTGTGAGTCATTAACAAGAGAATTATTTCTGATTCTCACTTAGGGTAGTATCAATTAATTCATCCCTATCAATAATAACACAATACCTACAACAGTGTATTGTATCTTGTTTCTTCAGTAAAGATTCCAGTCTGAATTAGAACAAGGTGTCAGCTCTCCTAAGGAATTCAGAGTAGTGCAACTATATATCAGAGAATGCAAAATAAACAAAGTGAAAGTGTTTTACATCATGCTGCAGTTATGATATGCAGTACGTAATTATTTCTACAGATTCTGAATTCGTGCTATAGACATTTACTTAAATCTGAATTTTTCCAAGTAAAACCTTTGACATTCTATGAATTCTTAGTATTTCACTAGATATATGACTATTGTTTGTCATTATAAGTATGGTAAAATAGCAGAATTCAAAGGTTTTTATGATTTTTTTCTCAAAGTTCTCATGGAAGAAAGAAAAATTCCATAACTGAAACACATTTAGAAGTGTGAAATCTCCCACAGAATCTTTAATGTAGATATAGATTTTATACTTAGAAATTTTTATTTCTATAATACTTATGAACTTACCTTTTATTACTTTCTTAAATAAACTTCATAACAAAGATTTTCAATGAAATTCTGGTATTTTTAAAGATTTTTGCAGAAGACAAAAAAAAAAAAAGAAAAAAAGAAAATGAAACAAGAACACTAAAAATCAAAATAAATCTAAAGTGAAGCAAGGTTACAATACATGTTTTGATCAACATCAGCCATGATACAATCATATAATGACTTGGATTGGAAAGGACTTCAAAAATCATCTATTTCCAACCCCAGTGCCTAAGGGGTATGCCCAAAGCTCCATCCAAGCTGGCCTTGAACACCACCAGTGATGGGACATCTACAGCCTTTCTGGGCAAACCTGTTCCAGTGTTTCCCCACCTTTGAAGTAAAGAATTTCCCCTTAACATAATATAAAACTACCCTTTTTCCTTTACAGCCATTCCCACTTATTCTATCACCATCAGCCCAGGTAAAAATTGGTCTGTATCTTTTTTATAAGCTCCCTTTTAGTACTGAAATGCCTTAAGGAGGTGTCCTCAGAGCCTCCTCCTCTCCAGGTTGATCAAGCACATCTATCTCAACCTCAACACAAGACAAAAAAAGTCCTAGGCTGCATCAAAAAAGCAGTGGCCAGCAGGGAGAGGGAGGTGATAGTTCCCTTCTCTGCCCTCATGAGGCCTCATCTGGTGTCCAGGCCTAGGACCTCCAGCACAAGAAAGATGCATAGTTGTTGGAGTAAGTCCAGAGGAGATCCTCAAAGATGATCAGAAGGCTGTAGCACCTCTCCTACGAAGAAGGTTTGAGGCAACTGGGCTTATTTAGCTTGAAGAAGAGAAGGCTTCAGGAGACCTCACGGTGGCCTTACATTCTTTAAAGGGGGCTTATTAACAGGAGGAAGACTGTCTTTTTATATAGCTTGATGATAATAAGACAAAGGGGAATGTCTTTAAACTAAAAGAGGGGAGATTTAGGT
This sequence comes from Numida meleagris, assembly GCF_002078875.1. Classification (NCBI taxonomy): domain Eukaryota; kingdom Metazoa; phylum Chordata; class Aves; order Galliformes; family Numididae; genus Numida; species Numida meleagris. Next base: position 139,630,892 of record NC_034409.1, on the reverse strand, counting down.
TGGATGTTAGGAAGGAATTACTCAGACAGTGGTGAGGTACTGGAACAGGTTGCCTTGAGATGCGATGGATGCCCCATCCCTGGAGGCATTAAAGGGTAAGTTGGAGGGGCAATAGGCAGCTTAATCTAGTGTCTGGCAACCTTGTTCATGTCAGGGGGTTTGGAATCATGTGGTCTTTAAGATCCATTCCATCCTAAGGCATTCCATAATTCTATGATTCTATGATTATCCAAATCTGTCTGGATGACACCATCGAATCATAGAATTTTTTGAGTTGGAAGGGACATTTAAAGGTTGTCTAGTCTAACTTCATTGCAATGAATCAGGACATTTACAGCTGTATCAGGTTGCTCAAAGTTTAGACCAGATCGACACTGAATGTCTCCAAGAATGGGGCATCCACCGCATCTCAATCTCAAGGCAACTTCTTCCAGCATGTCACCACCCTTACCGTAGAAGACGGTACTTCTTTCCTTGTGTCTAGTGTAAATCTCCCGTTTTAGTTTGAAACAAAATCCCATCCTTCTGTTGCATGAGCTATGCTTCTAACCTGTTATCTGCAAAGTTGTCCAGAGTATACTCAATCCTACCATATTATTGATAAAGATATTAAAGAGCAGCAGTCCCAAGACAGATCTCTGAGGGATGCTGCTCATTATTGGCCTCCATCTCGACACAAGGCCATTGACCACAACTCTCTGTCTGTAACCATCCATCCTATTTCTTGTCCACTGAGTGTTCTACCTTTCCAATCCATATTTCTCCAATATAGAGATAAGGATGCCACGTGAGATGATGTCAAAGGCCTTCCAGAACTCCAGGTAGATGATGTCAGTCAGTCTTCCTTTGCTGAATTATGTCATTACATGATAGGAGTCCATCAAACTGGTCAGTTTTGATCTGACTTCAGTGAAGCCATGCTGGCTGTCTCATATCACCTCTTTGTTTTTCAGGTGCCTCAACATAGCTTTCAGCAGGATCTGTTCCATGATCTTCCCAGGCACAGAGTTGAGGCTCACCAGTCTGCATTTCTCTGGGCCTTCCTTTCTTCCTTTCTTGAAAATGGGAGTGATGCTTCTCTTTTTCCAGTCGGCAGTGACTTCACCTGGCACCCATGATTTTTCTAATATGATGGAGAATGACTTGACAACTGCATCAACTGTAGGCTAGTAAGTAAAGATGATCTCCTAAGGTTCATAACAACCCCAGCAATGAAGATACATGAGTAGCTTTCAGATAGATAAAATAAATTCAAGACATTAAGATGAGTCATGTATTATTCAGTCTCCTTTTAAAAAGAATGAGACCATATAAGTTCTTCTTTTCAAAAAATCATACAAGGAAAAGACATTGGTGTCCTGGTGGACAACAGGTTGACTATGAGCCAACAGTGTCCTCTTGTAGACAAGAAGGCCAATAGTATACTGGAGTGCAATAAAAAAAGCATATCCAGCAGGTCGAGGGAGGTTCTCCTCCACAGGACGCTTTCCTGCGCAACCTACACTAGGAAACATACTTTAGCAGCAGAGTTGGACTAGATGATCTCCAGAGGTCCCTTCCAATCCCTATGATTCTCTAATTCTGTGATTATTGTTTTTGGGAAAGAAAATCAAGAACAAACTTAAGATCTAAATCAACTTCCTTTATTCTTTAGCAGCCAGTGTATCAGATTCCTTCTACAGTTCTGATTTTTTTTTAATGAGTCTTCTTATATAGTTTGAATCATTGGGCATGCCATTGCTAAATTTTCTAGGAACATTCATAAATTTTTCAGAGATAAATCTAGAAATTTTTCTTCATAATCAATAAAACGTATTATTCGACTATTATCACTATCAATTCATTTGCTGTCCCCAATCCTTGGTGGAACCAGGAGAGGGGACAGAAAAACTGCTACCTTGGATTTCGGAGGGCAGACTTTGAACTGTTCAGGAGACTGGTAGTGGGGGTCCCTTGGGATTTGGTCCTGGAGAGTAAAGGGGTCCAGGAAGGCTGGTTGCTCCTCATGAAGGAAGTCCTGAAGGTGCAGGAACAGGCTGTCCCCCTGAGCCACAAGATGAGCTGGTGGGGAAGGAGACCAGCGTGGATGAACAGGGAGCTTTTCCTGAGGCTCCAGGAGAAAAAGAGAATCTACCTCCTGTGGAAGAAGAGACAGACAACTCAGAAAGAGTATAAAGAGGTCGTTAGGATGTGCAGGGAGAAAATTAGAAAGGCAAAGCCCCAGCTCGAACTAAGCATGGCTGCTGGGATAAAAGGGAACAAAAAACTCTTTTACAAATATATTAACAGTAAGAGGAGGACGAAGGAGAATCTCCATTCTTTACTGGACATGGCAGGGAATGTGGCCACCGAGGACAATGAAAAGGCTGAGGTTCTCAATGCCTTCTTTATGACTGTCTTCAAAAGTCAGGCCAGTTATCCTCAGAGTACTCTACTCTCTGACCTGGAAGTCTCGGATGGGGAGTGGACGATTCAGGAGGAAATGGTCAGAGACCTACTACTCCACCTGGACTGCCACAAGTCCACGGGACCGGACGAGATCCACCCGAGAGTACTGAGGGAGCTAGCAGAGGAGATAGCCACGCCACTTTCCATCATCTATCAGCGTTCTTGGTCAACTGGAGAGGTCCCAGAAGACTGGAGACTTGCCAATGTGACTCTCATCTACAAGAAGGGTCGTAAGGAGGATCTGGGGAACTATAGGCCTGTCAGCCTGACCTTGGTGCCAGGGAAGGTTATGGAGCAGATTGTCCTGAGGGAGATCATGCGGCATTTGCAGGACAACCGGGGGATCAGGCCCAGCCAGCATGGGTTTGTGAAGGGCAGGTCCTGTTTGACCAACCTGATTTCCTTCTATGATCGAGTGACCCGTCTGGTGGATGAGGGAAAGGCTGTTGATGTGGTCTACCTAGACTTCAGCAAAGCCTTTGACACTGCATCCCACAGTATTCTCCTGGAGAAGCTGGCAGCCTGTGGCTCGGACAGGTACACTCTTTGCTGGGTAAGGAGCTGGCTGGAGGGCTGGGCCCAGAGAGTGGTGGTGAATGGAGTTAAATCCAGCTGGTGACCGGTCACGAGTGGTGTTCCCCAGGGGTCGGTGCTGGGGCCTGTCCTCTTCAATATCTTTATTGATGACCTGGATTAAGTTTGCAGACGACACCAAGCTGGCAGGAAGTGTCAATCTGTCTGGGGGAAGCAAGGCCCTACAGAGAGATCTGGACAGGCTGGATCTCTGGGCTGAAGCCAGTGCAATGAGGTTCAACAAGACCAAGTGCCGGATCCTGCGCTTTGGCCGCAACAACCCCAGGCAATGCTACAGGCTTGGGGCAGAGTGGCTGGATGGTTGTGTGGAGAAAACGGACCTGGGGGTATTGGTCGATGCTCAGCTGAGCATGAGCCAGCAGTGTGCCCAGGTGGCCAAGAAGGCCAATGGCATCCTGGCTTGTATCAGGAACAGTGTTGCCAGTAGGAGTAGGGAAGTCATTGTCCCTCTGTACTCAGCCCTGGCGAGGCCCCACCTCGAGTACTGTGTCCAGTTTTGGGCCCCTCACTGCAAAAAAGACATTGAGGCCCTGGAGCATGTTCAGAGGAGGGCAATGAAGCTGGTGAGGGGTCTGGAGCACAGGCCTTATGAGGAGCGGCTGAGGGAGCTGGGATTGTTCAGTCTGGAGAAGAGGAGGCTCAGGGGAGACCTTATCGCTCTCTATAACTACCTGCAGGGAGGTTGTAGTGAGCTGGGGTTTGGGCTCTTCTCTCTTGTAACTAGTGACAGGACGAGGGGGAATGGCTTCAAGTTGCGCCTGGGGAGATTTAGGCTGGACATTAGGAAACACTACTTTTCTGAAAGAGTGATCAGGTGCTGGAATGGGCTGCCCAGGGAGGTGGTTGAGTCACTGTCCCTGGAGGTGTTCAAGAAACGTTTAGATATAGCATTGAGAGACATGGTTTAGTGGGGTTATTGGTGGTAGGTGGATGGTTGGACTGGATGATCTTGTAGGTCTTTTCCAACCTAGCTAGTTCTATGATTCTATATCTGTCCTAATTACATCCTATTATGTAATACTTAATTTATAGCTGCATATCCTCTCAAGTAAAGTGAGCAAAAATATATGGTATAAAGTTTAGAATCATAGATTACGTTCTCTATTACAGTTGGCTGGAAATGAAGTTTTAACAAATTTTATTTTACAGACTGGATCTTCAACAGAATTTTGAACATTTTGAAAAAGTGTCTATCAGTTTGACTGTTGGAGTGTGATGGTTTCTCAGTCCTGCAAAATTAAAAAATTTGTCTCAAACAGAAAAATCTGAAGAGGAAAATAAGAAAAACATACAGGGAAATTGAGAAAAGTGGTTTTCTGTTACAAGGTGAAAAAATGATCTTTCAACACAATTTTGCTTTACAGAAATCTGTAAAATATTTTGTCTTAATTCAAAAGAACAAAAACAAATATCAAACCATAGAAGTTGTTGACTTTCTGCCAGATCCATTCACAGCTCCCATGCAACGAAGGTGGTTATGAAGGTGTAAAACTATTTTTTTTCCATTATAGATTATAAGTTGTTAAAACTGGAAGATATTTCAGGATTATGCCAGATGTTTATTAAATCTTCAAGCAGAAACTTCATAAGACTGCAGTTAGTCCTGTCAGTCTCACTATTCTGGAAGTGATGAGACATCCAGAATATAACTGAAATCAAGCCTTCTTGCTCTTCCATTGGAGACCTTGGTATTTTGAAAGTCTTGGACCAACCTGGAAGTCTTAGGCTGAATGTCTGGGAGTTCTGTACTTTTCCACAATATTTCAAATCATAAAATAACGATTTTTAATTCTGATCAACCCTACACTCTGTGGTTGAGTAGTAGTTTTCAAGCAAATCAAAGAGAGGTAGTGCACCAAAAATCCAACTTTACATGGTACTCAACTTTTCTAACTGTATCTTGCTTTATATCCTTAGTACCAACACTGTGCAATAAAGCTGTTGCTACTGAAGATCTCATAATGTATTGTGTTAATTTCAAAAGCAGGTAGTCTGAATTATATCTAGAATGCTATTTTGAGGTAAATACTTAATATGGTCTGGTTTGCATAGATTAACTCCTGGAATGCATCTCTGGCCTTAGTTCTCTTCACAAGAAATTTATTTTATGCACTCTGAGATTTGTAACAGTAGCACTTCATCACACACTTCTATTTACAGTTGAATTGAAAAAGTCCTGAAGACATTTAATAACTCCACGTTACCCGTTTCTGTTACTAGATTAACAGAAGTACCCATTTGGTGTAATATAGATTTGAATTCAGATTATGATGTGATTGAATGTTATTTACAAAGAACATTTCTGTAATAATCAGAGTAAAAAGCTAAAATCACAAATTAGGAATCTACATTTTCATTCTGAATTTGAAGAAAATGCTTGACTGCTCTTCAGATAGCAAGATCTGTTCCTGGTGTTTACATCCACATTTGTCTGAACACTTTTGGATGCAAAAATCAGTCTCTCCTCCATAGAGACATTAAGGATTACTGAGCACTGCAATTTTCAGAAATTAAGAGAAAACTTAGTCTGAATTCAGTCTTAATTAGAATGCCAAGATTTGTTGTGATGTCTTTTCCGTTGCTAATTTACCAAAATTAAAAAAAAAATAATAATCCTTATCAAATATTAAGAAAAAAAACAGTTTTGTAGCAAGCACGTTCCTTGAATGAGATTCTTAGATGGATTTTTACTCCTCTTTGTTTGTTTAATTTTATTTTAGTTTAAGCTTAGTGTTTAAAATCGACAGAATAATATGCCTGTAAGTTATATCTATTTTAATTTGCTACTTCAGTTATGTATTTTAAAAAAAGGAGCTCGAAACTTGTAAAAATATACATTTGTAAAAACTGACATTTTTTTCTCACTTCTACCTATTAATTATCTAAGAACAGATCTAATTGGAACAGTTTTGAAAATAGCTTTCTTTTCTTGTTCCCACCTGCCCAGTACTCAGTATAGAATAGTTTATTACATAAACTAAGTTGCCAAATTCATTTGAACAAAATTGTATCTACAATGAAGAAGAAATGCAGATGTAATATGCAAAATTATTTTTAACTTCTTCCATTATGTCTTGTGCATGCAAGAGACAAAACCTTGCAATAATGAGGTGAAATGTGCATCAATTTATAGCCTTAATATTTGGCTTTCTTATTTTTATCCTTCTATTCAAGGGAATTATGGTCTTTGTAAGTACAGATGAATCAAACAAATATCCTAAAAATCATTTAACTGCAGCATGGACTGCAGCATGCTCTAAAGTGTGCTATGTGTTATAGGGAAATAACAATTTAAATTTTTATTTCAAATGGCAGGATCATTAATGAACACTATATGTACCTCTACACACTGCATAAAGACCCACTGGCCCCCATTTTCACTCTCGAGGATATTCCAGGTAGTCAAGGACAGCATATAGATAATGGACAGTTGTATAGTAATCCTTACCATGAATTCTTTCCCAAAATTTCACAGATTTTATGATGAGATCCTCCTGGTTCAGGAAAACAGAGACATCAGTGGATTATTTTTTCAGGAATTCTCCTGTTACTTTTTCATTTCATGTATATTTTCACTATCCAGAGTCTCCTATGGAATTAAATTCCATATGCTCTATTACAAGAATTTATTTCATTAGTTTTGAAATTGCCTTGTTAAATTTGTTTTTCTCTTGCTCCTATTCTCTAACTTAAATCCTTTTTATTTACTCCCTTTCACACTGATGATCATGGAGAAATGAAACTAAGAAACCAGGGTAGAGTCTAGATGCTGGAATTATTAGTTTACCCAGACTTCAGTCTGAAAGTAAATAGGGTCAATCTCTACATACATAAAAGGAATCTAAACACCAGAGAGAGAGGTTTGCTACAGTAAAAAAGAAAAGAAAAAAAAAAGGCAGATTTTTTGAAGAATATTCCAAAAAGAGTAGAAACAAAACAAACATACAAACAACTAATAAGAAAAAAAAAATCACTATGGTTTTGAAAGGAATAATGCAATATGTTGCTAAAAAAAAAGAGAACCATCATTTGAACTCTATGCTGCAGCCAACTAAATATTTTAAGCGAGAGATTATTTTCTATATTATTTTGATATAGTCCTCATTTATTACTGCTTCAGCAAATAATCTGCAATAAATCTACTTCTGAATCAAATAAAAAATTATGATCCATGAATCTGCTGGAAGTTGAAAGCATACTTGTAGAGATATTTAAATAGCCTTTGCCTAGAAAAGAATTGCTCTGTGAGTAAATGAAAGATTTAACCTTTCAGGTATGTCAATTTGGCAGTTTTCATGAGCACTGAACTCAACCGAAGACTGAAAAAAAAAAAAAAGAGAAAAGAAAAGAAAAAACAGTAAATAAAACAGTGATAAAAGGTGTTCTTGAGTTTTATGCAAGACATAAAAAAGATCAAAAGGTACTTAATGTCTGTATTTTGTTCACTCCAATATCCTCAGATTTAGTCCAAACATATTCTTTAATGGTTTTTGGGGGGAGGAAAAATCAGCTCTGGTTTATAGCCTTCACTGCCAGCTTTGAGCCTGAAGGAAATTTTTACAGCTGAGTTATAAACTCCTAAATATTGACATTTATAATGGCAAGGTTGACAAGCCTTTAATTTCAACACTAGCCAGTGTCAGTATAATAACTTCAAAAAGATAATATAATTTCAGTGAGGTTAAATCCAAGGTAAAAACGTGTGCCTGGAACTTGCTAGGCCACAAACACACTTATATCCTTAATTGCACCCTCACTTAATTTAGAACTGCTTAAAAAAAATCAAGTGATTTAATGTTTAGCTATATCTCTATTCCCAAACATTTCCATGTCCTGACATTTTCTGGCCAGACTATAGTCAAAATCCTGAATGTTATTTTTAAAATATAATCTTAACTGGTTGGTTTTGGACTTCCAACTGTTTTTCCTTCTACTTTGTCCCTGAATAAATACAGCATATGGTAATTTATTGAGTAATTAAGAGTAATAAAACATGTAAGTCACATACACATTTAGTCATAAAAACACCCTCTTCTTTAGTACATCATATGGCATAATCTTATTGATGTTATTTCCATTTTTTCCTCCTACAACTCCCACACAACTTTCTTGTTTCCCCCTCATTTCATCACCTCCAGGGAAGCTAGCTGGAAATAATCTTCAGTGAGGCAATACCCTTTCTGGCTTTTGGAGAACTGTAGCATCTTTCCGCGTATGCGTACATCTTCACAGAAATACCATTCTTACTAGTACCCTCTAGACCACTGAGATTCAGATACAATTTCTGCCCACCTCCACTGTACTACAAATGCAGAGAAGTTATAGTTGTCACTGACCATGGGAAAGTTTCCTCTCTGCTTACAAAATGAAGTTGTAGACTTACTTTGCCCCTCCTTAATTATCTTAATATATTGTTCTAGGGAATAGCTTACTTTTTAAGAAGTCTCAGTGCATTTATTATAAATTACTTCTTTTTGATCATGGGTTCCCTTGATGCTACCTCTCTTAGCTATGAAAAGGTAAAATACAGATAAATCTCTTTACTATAAAAATCCAAATACACAAATAAACTCTATATATTTATGAAAAAATATATATTTATATGTATGTGTAAATGAAATAAAACCTTTATCTACTAATACAAAGATCTTATCTAAAAGGTATTTTTCTCTGCTTGCAGATATATTCAACTGCCTTGTAGACAACTTTTTGGTCTATGTAGTCAAAGACTTTTTCTGTCTCATTCTACATTTCATACTGAATTTATCAAAAGGTTTATGCAGTATTAGTATGAAAATATGTCAAAGAGTGAGTTCTACCACATTACATGTATTTTTTGTACTGTTAAACTGGCAGCTTAAATACTGTATCCATTAGCTATTTGCTAGGAAATTGTATATAAAAGAAGTTGGTCCTCTGCAGTGTGGATCTGCTACACTCATTCCACTCTATTATTTATCTAAACAGGAATAAGCAAAGATAATCTTTCTCAGATAATCATGTTGGCCTTTAGAGCTAATCTTTGTCTTAGGCTGCTTATGTGAGTTTTTAATCCATTTTTTGTGTCTCTATCAAAGTCAATTAAACTTTCCCCACTTGAAAAGTTAGTCTTGATACTTTCGCAGATAAATTACGTCATATGCCATCTCACTGAAGATATACATATTGTTTTGGAAGTACAGGTGTCATATCCTGTACTCTGTAGATTTACTAAAGGCTCTTTGACTCAATTATTTAAAATGTGCAATTTTATGTGAAGTGTACTTACTTATTGCACATCATGTTTATATCTGTAAATAATTCAGTTAATAATATGCACAGGGTAGCTCTTGATTCAGACCAAGCACCAATACCATAAGTCATTCTTATATCTAATATCCGTATGTGGTTGTTATTTCAAACTCTGCTTAAAGGAAAAAATAGAAATAATCATAAACAATAAATAGAAACACAATCAAAATCTGGCTGCCCTGGAAGTCAATGACAAAATTTTTCTTAATTGTAATCACAAATTAACTACTCCTTGCATGTTTTAGATAAAAGAATATTATCTTTGCAATGCTTTATGGACAATGTCAATATAAATATTCATTTAAAACCTTTGTTCTAACTCCTTTATTTGTGTTCACTTAGATCCATGAAACCACTTGCACTCTGTCAGGCTGGATGAGGCCCTAAGTTACCAGGTACAGCTGTAGATGTCCTTGTTCATTGAAGGGGAGCTATACTAGGTGGTCTTTCAAAGTCCCTTCCAACTCAAATGATGCTATGATTCTATATATCTCCCATATTTGTTCTACATCTGTGACTTTTAAAACAAAAGTTAGAGTCATTTTCTTTGAGACAATCAACTCCAATCTTCATGTGTTTTATGTGAATTATTAAGAAGAGGAACATGTCATTCACTGTCATAAACACAAACAGTTGAAACTGAGAGACCTATGCAAATTTAAAACTACTATTTTATTCATATGAACATTCACTTCAGTGTCATTTGTCGTTCTGCTAATTCTATCAACTATTATTGAGAATAATAAAAAAGTTTCATAATATACAAAAATGTTACTCAGTGTAGATTCAAAAGATTATGTTCTATAAATAAACATTAAATTTAAAAATATATTATACTATATTAGTGACACAGTTACTGAGTGAACAATTGTAATGTCAAACACAAGTTTCTTCTGAATAAGTAGGTTAGTGAAATCAGATGCCTAAACCTTTGCTTTAGATTCAGGGACAGTTAAAAATACACTGTTAGTCCAATTACCTTCCAACATTTTTATTTTTAATACAGGGCTATTTTTAGACTGAAAGAAAAAGAGCAAACATCCTTTGGAATGTGTTATTAAGATTCTAGGACATTACAAACTTGAACGTAAAATATAGTTTCTGTCCGAACAGAAATGCCTGCTCAAAAACTGGATATTTTTAGGATAAGAGTACTGCCAGTAGATAGCTCAGTTGGGTAAATTAATCTGTAACTCTTACCCATAATCAGTAAAGTCTAATTGATTTACTTTTCTGTATGTTCTCATTTAGAAACATCCTTCCTTCCATTGTTGCTCACAAGGATGGTGTTGCACTTGGGTCAGGGCAATTCCAGGCATGAGTTCAGACTAGAAGAACAACTTATTGAGAGCAGCTGTAAGGAAAAGAACTGGAGGGTGCTGGTGGACAAAAAAGCCCTACATGAGTCAGAAATGTGTGCTTATAACCCAGATGAACAACAGAATCCATCAAAATGTGAGTGGCAAGTAGGGTGAGGGAAGTGATTGTCCCCTTCTGTTCTGCCCTCATGAAGCACTATCTGGAGTATTGCATCCAAGTCTGGGGCCCCCAGCACAAGAAAGATGTGGAACTGTTGGAGCAGGTCCAGAGAAACATGGAGATGATTAGTGTGTTGAAGCACCTCTTCTATGAAGACTGAGAGGGCTGGGCTTGTTCAGCCTAGAGAAGAGAAAGCTCTGGAGAAAATTCATTGTGACCTTTCAGTACTAAAAGAAAGCTTTTGAAAATATAGAACCAACCTTTTATGTGGGCTGATAGTGATAGAATAAGTAGGAATGGTTGTAAAGTAAAAAGGGTAGGTTTATACTATATGTTAGGAGGTAATTCTTGACTTCAAAGGCAATGAGGAACATATTGCCCAGAGAAGTTCTGAATGTCTCATCCCTGACAGTGTTCAAGGCCATCTTGGAGGGGGCTTTGGGCAGCCACTTAGGTCAGAGGGACTGAAACTAGATTATTTTTAAGGTTGCTTCCAACTCAAGACATTCTATGATTTTATGATTTTGACACAACACATTTCATTGGGTTCAATTAACATAGATTAAAATGAAAACGAGTATTTAAGGTGTTGTTTTTTTTTTCCAAAGTTTTTGTAACTAGTGAGATGAATTTTATATGCTTACAGTGTAAGAGTTTCTATAGCCAGTGATGTGACAAAGAATAACAGATACCATTGGGCTCCTCTTGCTTTGACTGTCCTGAATAAATGATTAAATAATCTTTGAAAATGCACTTAGTTTTGATGATCTTTTATTTTACAAAAGCTAATCAGGATTGGTATTGAGAATCTTTATGTACTGTTACAGTATTTATAAAATTAATGGAATGGTGAAAATTAAAAATGGTTATACAAATTGAACACCTAGAGTGGTCAAATTAGTATAAGACTAGCATTATTTCTTACATTATATTCTGTGTTTCTAAATTTTCTGTTTTCGATTGTTAGCTGCAATAAAGGCATCAGGCTAATTCAGTTTGCATAACAAAATGCTCTTTGGGCTTGTAAGTTCAAATAAAACTCCTCCAAGTTTTTTTCAGCTCCTCAGGTACGATGCAAATTGCCAGTCAGCTTTGTTCAGAGTAATCCCTGGCCTGTTCTCTTTCCCAGTCTGTACACAGATGCTCTCTGACTACTTACTTGGTGGCCTGGACCAAGATTGTGCCAATAAGCACACTAGCGAATGTTTATCCTTGTTTCTGTTCAGTTTGCTGACATAGATATACCTTAATATATATATATATCTATGTAGAATGATTGTTAACTAATCTCCTAGGAAAATAGATCTTTCATGTATCTAAATACGTTCTGACAATCTTCTTGCAAAAATGACTGTGTTTCCAGACATACTACATAGATGTTCATTTGGAATATGATGTTCATATGAGCTTCTGACCTAGTATTGTCATGTTTTAAATAGAATGCATATTTTGTTTAAGTGGCAGTGGGAAAGAGCACCTCACCTCAGCTAAACCTCAGTTCTGATGGGAACTTCTTTTCCTCTTTTTCATTCCTGGAGAGGAGGCTCAGAGATGAAGTGTGCAGAAGCAGCTAATCATAAAATGCTTTGAAAAGATTTACAGAAGACTTGCTAGCTGCGACCTGTGCCCCATTCAAAGTACATAAAAAAATCTGTAGGGGATAGCCTGAGCTATCTCTGACTATTGTGGTCCCTCAGGAGCTTTCATATATCCATAGTGACAGGGTGACTAATAGTGAGGGGCTTCAAATCTTATTGCCCAGCAATCATTGTGTGAGTCTCCATCACATCTCAGTGCAAATATGTATTGTAAGACTTTTTAAGCTGTAGGCTCTGAAAAGAAAACTTAACATTTCTTACACTTTACTTTTCCATTAAAAAGGTGAAAAAAAATATTAGGAGTGTAAACAGAGGGCTGTATTTTTTTTAGTTTCTTGTAAAATCTACTTATCTTTCTGGACCACATTTAAAAATAAATAAATAATGAGAAAGCATTTACTTCTGATCTGTATCATTATAGATTTGTCTCTAAATGTTACTGATAACCTTTTCATTATATGAAGGTTAGAAAGTTGGGAATTTCTAGTGAAGTTGGCTTTGAATTATTTGGGCTGTCAGCTACAAGTGTATGTTCAGAGTACCCTTACAGTACTGCTAGAGATTTAGTAACTGGTGACTACAGAACATAATTAGTCCCAAAAAACTGAGAGAAAGTTCCTTGCCAAAATAAATCAGAAAAGGTCATGTCTTCCACTTGTATAAATCACTGTAGCTCAGTTAAAGTCACTAGATAATGATCATATTACACAAGCATGGAATTTCTTCCACTTTGTTTTTTTCATTCCTGTGAAAAAAGAAATTCTCAAAAGTAAGGAAAATAAACAAGCAGTGATTGATCATTTATTTATTTATTTATTTCCCTTAACTTATAAAATATTTTCTCAAGTGGAAAACATCTTTATAGCCTACTGCATATTTGATAGGAAGTCAAACATTAAATTTATGCATGAATTTTGCATTAAAGCTGTTGTATATATAGATATGTGATCTATTTATACCTGGACCACTTGGTGGATAAGGAGCTGGCTGGATGGTTGCAGTCAGTGTTGTAATCATTGAGAGCTGAAAGTGGAAATTTGTGATTTTCCACACAAATTGTGTGATGCTACACAAAGAGACTTGGATAAGCTTGAAAAGTCAGCCTGAATGAAGAACACATGGATCAACAAGGCCAAGTGCAAGGTGCTGCACTTGGGTCAAGAAATTAAAAAAATGAATACAGGCTGGGCAACTAGTTGATAGGGAGCAGCCCTGTGAAGAAGAATGTAGAAGCTCTAGTGGATGAAAAGCTTGTCATACAGTGTGAGCTTGCAGCCTGAAAGGCCAGCTGTATTCTGGGATGCATATAGAGAGAAGTAGCTAGCAAGGAGAGGGAGGTGATTGTGCCCCTCTACACTCATGAGGTCCCACTGGAGTATTGCATCCAGGTACGATGCTCCAGTACAAGAAAGATGTGGAGCTGTAGAGTTGGATCCAGAGAAGGACCACAAAGTTGATCAGATTGCTGGAGCACCTCTCCTTTGAAAACTAACTGTGAGAGTTGGAGTTATTTATCCTATAGAAAAGAAGGTTCCAGGGAGACTTTTCAGAAGCCTTCCAGATTCAAAGGTTGCCTTCAGAAAAGATGAGGAGAATCTTCGTACCGGAAAGTACAGTGGCAGAACAACACCTAATGGTTTTAAACTATAAAGGAGTAGGTTTAGATTAAATGTTAGGAAGAAATTCTTCACTGTGAGTGTGATGAGGCATGAGAACAAATTGCCCAAAGAACTTGTGGATTCTACATCCCTGGAACTGTTCAAAGTAATGTTGGATGATGCTTTGGTGGCAAGTGTCCTTGTCCTGATCCATTGATATAACCTCACTTTTGAAATGAAATCAAAAGAATGAAACACCTATTCCAAGCATAGATACTATTACTCTTTTTTAACACTTAAAAATCATTTTATGCTTTATGCGTTGCAGAGATACCAGGTGTTTTTTTTTTAATATATTTATATTTAATGTTTTTTATTATTTTTTTACTGTCATATCTAAAACAATTTGTCAATTAAATTTAAAGCTTTGAAAGTTCATCAAACATAGAGATCAAAAGAATGCCTCTGATGTAGGCTATATAGCATGAGGCTTTAGCTAATGAATCTGATCTTATTCGAACACAGTTGCCCATTAGATTTACTTATTTTTATATTACTGACCAGTCATTTAAAATCATTGTTAACAAACAAAGTCTGAAAGTGTATTTGCACACAAGTGCCAGCCAAAAAAAATGCAATACCTGGGTCAATGAATAATTAACTCAGAATCTAATTAAGAGAAAACTATCTTTTCATCTGTATAATGGAATGGTATTGGCTTGTATAAGATCAGTTTGCATCAGGAATTATTATTTATAATAGATTGTAAAACCAGATAAGAATTGATTAATATATTTTTGTGTCTTTGTGTTGCTTTGTGTTTTTTTTATACATTATAGTTTATTTTAGATATTTAGTAAAATATTTAGTACATGGTAAAATTAGTACTATACTTTCAAATAAAATCAATTTTGAAACAGATTTTTTCCAGATTATGAAAAAGCAGTAAAGAAGGATGAAAAATATTTAACTTATTTTATATGTAGTGGAAATTAATGCAGCCATAATCTGTCTGTAATAAATGTTAATTGATTAGAATTTATATTTTTGGTCTTCTTCTCCGAGACTCTAAGCTATTAATCTAACTTGAACACAGGCAGAATACTGTAACAATTCAGTAAAAGTCATTACAAAGCAGTCAGTAAAAGCTGTAAATTCAAATCTGTTATAATAAATGTAATAGATTTGTCTACCCATAGGCATGTGATAAGGCAGAGGGGGAAAGGAAAATAAACAAAACAGAATGTATTTATTATATTTACTAAGTTTAATAAAAACTCTGCCTGCTTGAATTTGATATATCTTTATCTTTGTACACTGATGAGCATGTGCACTGCTCATTATATTACTAATACAGATTTGGTTACAAAATTTACTGAAAGTAAAGGGTTATGTATCAAACACATAGCTATGTATTGTTATTATTGCTAATGAAGATGTGCATTATATTACAGATAAGATTTTAATCCTATTGAGTCAGTGTTAAATGTCAAAATGTTCCCTTGTTTTGCAGTACTTTTAGCAGGTTGGAGGCACATGAAACATAGAACCAAGTTAAGTTCTCATATACTCTTTGTACACACACAGCTGTGACATAGACAATGGAAATAGAAAAAAACAATACAAGCAGAGTAATCAGAGTTGTCTCTTTTTAAGAATAATTTTCTCATTCCCCTTTAATGAGTTTAACTAATGCTATATATTTTACAGTGTCTTCATCTGACCCAGGTTCTCAAGCATTAAAGAAGTAACAAAATGATAAAAACAGTAATTTAAGTTTATCTATCTTTCCTTTAAAAAAAAAATGGATCAAGGGTTCCATTCTGAAATAACTTGATCCATCATATCCACTCTACAGTAAAACTAAATATTAACATTATATTTTTCAATTTTTTATCTGTGTATATTCAACAAAAAGATATCATTTTCTCTGTCTTGTACAAATTCCTTTTTTCTTAAGTGAAAATTACAGCATCTCTCTGTGGATTTAGCAGACTGATCTTTACTTTTCTTTGTTCACAGACATCTAAACAGTTAAATTCAGATCTTCATTTGGTACTAACAGTCAGCAAAAGAAATTAACTGCACAAAGAGGAAAAAATTGGGAGTTACACTCATGAACAGTATTTGAAGTTTCACTCATCTTTCATTTCTTGGGCCATGGTACTAAGAATAGGTTGTGCAAAGTCCTTAAAATTCACATTACATAACAACTTTTCAGAAAAAAAGAGAATGTAAAAATTCACTTGGTTATTTAAAATTAACAAAATAATTAACACGAAATAATCTCCTATTTCCGTTTGTCAGATAACTTACATAGGAAATCAGTCTGGGGTGAACTCCCTTATTCTGAGAATTTTCGAATCCATCCATTTTCCCTCCTCATATGCTCTGTAGGGGGCAGTGGTCAGGATGAAAGGCAAATTAGCTGGCTGTTAAAATCACCCTGCGCTATACAGAAAAATGTCAGAATAATTTGAAGAAAAATGAGAAAAAAAGGGAGAGGACAAAAAAATAATGTAAACACGATCCTGATACAACAAGGTAAATACAGTATTTGCATACTGTAAACAATGTGCATTTCAATGTCCCATCCATCACAAATAGTCTGCGGATAGCGGAGATGACCAACAACAGTATACGTGGCTGGTGGCTGCCAGGCCTCCCCTCGAAGTTTTAGGAGGCATTACAAGAAAGGCAGAATGTCTCACTGCTGTTCTACAGTACATCATATATGTGTAATGAACCAGTTCTCACCTAAAGATCTAGTAGAATTCAATTGTATTTCATCTCAACGTTCAAGAAGAAAGTTTCAAGAAGATATAACTCTTGATAAAGTGATATGTTGTTAGTGGAGATCTTATAAATAAAGAAGTTTTGGTAAGTCTAGAATGTAACCAACAATCAAACGAAAACAACAACCATTAAACGTGAACTTTATAAGCCACTGAGTAGAAATAACTTTTATTTTTAGAATACAGACAGGAACTATTTTACCTGTTTGAAAGTTTGTCTCTAGTATTTGTTATGATATTGTTAGAGATTATATCTATCTATGATTTTCTAAATAGTGAGAAACTGTGACAGTTTTTGCTAACTTTTTAAAAATTCCAGTCTAGTGATTTATTATAAAGGGTCATGTTCAACACAGCTATGGATATTACTGACAATGACAATGGTTTAAAAAAAATCTGGAAAACCGTGTCATGAGGAAGAAGTTTACAGAATCACTATACACGATTCATCCTTGAATGCCTACTCAAATATAATCAGTGGAAAGCAATTAGCATCTAATTATACAATCCCAGATGAAAAATCTTGGCTGTCTTTAGCCATATTCTTGCCAAACCTGGCAGGAAGTACCCTAATTGTAAGACGCTTCTCTTTTGGCCAAAGAAGGTGCGTTCCAGCCTTCAAAAAACATGCTGACTTGCTTGGATTTAAAACTTACTGTTTTCTTATTATTTTTTAAGGAATTGATGGGTGATAGCAAGAATCCAAAGTGGTTAAGTAAATAATTACTAGGCTAAAACAATACGGA
Organism: Numida meleagris; assembly: GCF_002078875.1. Lineage (NCBI taxonomy): Eukaryota > Metazoa > Chordata > Aves > Galliformes > Numididae > Numida > Numida meleagris. The sequence goes on along the minus strand of NC_034409.1, from coordinate 139,613,343 downwards.
GAACCTTAGCACTGCAACATATATTAATAAAATTTATCTGGTGAGCTTCAAATTCCTTAGAGTCAAAACTGGATTATTTAATAGGTTTGGGTAATTTCATCTAGTAAAACAGCCATGGTATTGATCTCTTACATTGCTTAAACAGACTGCAGAATTAAGAAATCAGTGAAGGTGGATTCAAAGTAAGGAAAAAGATGAGAAAAACATAGTTATGGGAAAAAGAGAAGTAAATTAAAAAAATAAAGATTTCCTGTAAATTGCAGTTTTGAGGAACATAGTTTTATAGATGATCCTTATATTCTTATGTAAGAAAGCAGAAAACATCTAACTAAAAAGAGAACATTACTCTTATATTATCAGATAGTGAAGAATTGCAATTCCATTCAAGTGCAAATGAAAATATATTTTTTCACAAACCTGCATTTAATTGTATGAATGCCTCTCTCTCCATTCCTAGAATCTGACTTCTATCTATGGTGCCAAGTTATCATTATTGATTGTCTGAAGATTTGGGTTTTTTTTGTTTGTTTGTCTGTTTAGGGGGAGGGCAGTTGTCAGTCAGCAGATTTCATTTTCTAGCAGTAATAACACTGAACAAAATTGGGTCAGAAAAATAGCATATATATTTAGATTATATAAATATAATGAAGTCAACAGAATGTATACTGCATATTTTATAAATTTTGAAGTTTTAAATGGTGTAATTTGGAAAAATGTTCTTTTTTATTATAACAAGAATTTATGAACCAGTTTGCACACCAATATCTTACATTATTATGTTCTGAATAAAGGAAACTCTTCTCTTAAGAGAAAGCTAAGTACCTTGCAGATTTGGTATCTACATACCATGTATGTTTTGTTATATTAAAAACATAGTATAAAAGTATTTGTTTTTATACCATCCTCTTCATTTTGATTTGCTTACAAGTTTAGGGATGTTACCAAGGAATTTCATGAAGCATCATAAAAAGTTTTCTAAAATTTCTGTTTTCCAAAGATAAGAAAGAAGTAAAGTAACACTGATTCTTTTGTTATAATTTAAATCAATTATATTTAAGTACATTTAATTTGCATAGTTAAAGCAATTTTGCTTGTTAAAATAATGAATAGAAAGAGGCTGCATAACATACTTCAGTTATACCAGGTATGTATAATGAAATCAGTTCTGAGCATTTAAATTCGGAAGTAAGCTATTTGCTTACAAAAGTAATATGTAATCTAATAAGTTGATCTTTTTGACAGTAATCTTAACAACCTCATACAAATTTTATGTGTCATTTTCTAAATTGTTTTCCAAATGCCTTGTTTTTAGATTACTCTTTTTTTTTTTGTACCTAGAGTTTTTCCTAAATTACCAGAGGGTACTAACTAAATAAGAATGTGCACATCTCTAAGATTATTATACATTATCAGTCTTATACTTTCAATGCTCATTCAAATGCAAGCTTAAGGAATGGCAAAAAAAAAGGCAGAAGAAACAGCATAATGCTGTTGTATATATAATGTGAGTACTACTCATGCCATGTAAGCTGTTATTCCATAGGCATATATATGCCAAAATTTAATTTCAGAAAAGTGTTATACAGTGCAGAGAAAATGAAGTAAATTACTTTTCTCTATTACCCTTGTCCTTCTTATATATCCTTGCATAAAGGATATATATTTTTTACTTTGTTTACTGGAACCTGTTTGTAAGTATAGAAACTGCCACGTGGCCTAAAAGACTACCAGAACATTAGATAACAAAATCTTAAATTATTTTAAAATCTCAAATCTGAGTTTGCTGGCCTGAAAACTCTTTTTACACATGCTTTAACAACTTGATGAAAATTCTGATATGAAGTCTTCATGCATACACAGATTAAGTAATTAACTTAATGCTTACTGATGCTAAAAGAAGAAAGCTGTTGTGGTCTGAGCCTTTAAAAGCTACACAGACATTCAGCTCCTGACAGTGTCCTTTACTGAGGATCAGCTATTTCTGAATCTGTGTAGTGCAGGAGAATGATAGTGGTATCAAGGGAAACAGAGCATCTTCTATGGGTTGCTCTGCCTTTAAGACTCAGAGAGAAGAAAAGTGAAAAGAAAACGAGGCTAAATAGGTAGCTTATCAAGTGTCTTAGTAGCTAAGAAACAGCATATCATAGACATGTTTGTTTTCTATTATGAAGATTTAAAACATAGTATTTTTAAAATATATATATTAAAAGCCTTTTCTGAATGACTTTTACAATTAGCCATGATTAGTTTTCATAAGTTCTTCATTATCTACACCTTTGAACACTTAAAAATTTCTTCCTTTAATTGGTAAAGAATGTGTATCTGTGGTTTGTCTCTTCTGTGATAAACCTGAATTAATCTCATAGATGTTTTTAGTTTTTCTCTAAGGTTTGAGATGGATGGTTCCTAGGTCTCTCTGAAAATAATAGCTCTTAATTATTTATGTGGAAACTACAACAGGTACAAAGAACACTATTTGGTACAGCACATTCTCATCTACCACTCTGTTTCAGCATAGTCATCAGCACTAGCTGATTTGAGCAGATGATTTGATTGAGATGCTCTTCATTTTGTGGTGTGACTGCTGTGCATGGCTGTCTGGAATGTGGCTTGTCATTCACATAGCTGTCACCACAGCTGAAACATATCACCCAACCTCCTCACTGTGCTCGCATATACTGTTTGGTTTCCATAAACATTCAGCAAACATCAACGAACATGAATGCAGTGCAATTTTTTCCACATGGAGGAATTCAGTGGCACTCCATTGTTTCATACACACTTCCATGTCAGACACCATTTTGCCCAACTGCCCCTCTGTTGACATCTGTCACACAGAAACAAAATGTAACGGAATATTGGTGGGAAGATTCTAGATCTACTGCTGTACTACTAACATCCTCTGATGTTAAGGACCCAACATAATAAAATATGAAGCATTACATTTGGAGCAGCCCTCGTAAATAAATATCAAGTTTCCAACTGTGCAAGAGAGGAAAACACTCAAAATATTCTGTTTACAGTTCCTTATGACAGTAATAGCAATTATTTTGCATTTTTAGAAATCATACTATATAGATGTTCTGTGTTCAATATTTGTTATTTTTGTATCTTGAGTGCTGTGATACTCTGTACATTCAAACCACTTACACACCAATCAGCTTTCCATGGAACCATTAGCAAAAGAAAACAACAAAATAGAAATTATCTGCTACACTCACCATTGACCTGTGACTACTAATCTTTAGGCAATCTGCTGAGCTGTGATCATGATATAGCTGTCCCTTGCAAATCTTACTGTAGTAATAACGTAGTAAAAATTGGGCTCTGCTTAGTCCTGAAGAGCTGAAAGTAAATAGACAAAACTCGCTTACAACTGAACTCGCTGAAAGCCAGTGCATTCCTAGCTAGGGTTTTTTCTGAGAATAAAGAGAAAGCAAAGCCAGCACAGAATTTAATTCACTTTTAGAAAATACTACGCTTGACAAAATATCTTGAATGTTATTTTCTTCTTATTAGAATGAATCTCCATAAGACTTAGATTTTGAATTGTTAGTCATAGTGTTTTTATGTTGTCATAATGAATATCTGAATATCTAAGAATTTTTGTGAAAGTTAATAGCAGAAACCAACCAGCCATTAAAAGGAAGATGATACAAAAAGAAAACAAGCAAGCAGAGAAGCATAGTATTAAGACAATTCAATGGGTTAAAACAGTGCACAAAAATAGAGTAAATGCTGTACGGGTAGAAAGAATTTTGAAAGGTTACTTATAACAAGCTTTCTTATTTCAGTTAGGTACCCTTTAAGACACATTACAATCTTCACAAAGACAATTGTTTTAGCTGAGATATGTTAAAGGTATAGAATAGCATTTGAAATTTACAAGGAAATTATGAAAAGGAAAATCTAATATTCTTTGGACAGTACAAGAATTTTCAGCAGATATTTTAGAAACTGAATAATAATGTGATAACTTCCATCTAATATCCCTAACCACCATAAAATTTAGCCACATTATATTGGTTTATTCCTTTTAAATATGTCATACCAATCTATGACTTAATAGACTGTTAGGCAAAAGTAAAATTCAAAGAAGACAAAGAATACAAGTAAAATGTGGTCATGAATTTAGCCTTCTCTCACTCCAGATTGCATGTTGTTGTTCTAGATGAAACTGATGGATCCACATGTTATCCTCCTCCTGGATATAAAGCCTAATTATTATTATTATTTCAGTTGTTTGAAATGAAAATTCTTAATATCCTTGTACTAGGCTTACTGTTAAACCCTCAGCCCCTCTCAATTTGTAGTGTTTCACTTGAAAGTAATTTCCCATTTGATGGCAATAAGTTCATTGACATAGACAGACTATCAGTACTTTGGAACAGCAGCCATTACTTTTTGTTTTCTGTCTAATGGAATCCTAGTCTTACATATGATATCTGAGAATCCACACTTCTCTTTTTTTTTCTTTTTCTTTTTTTTTTCTCTAGAATACACAAACTGCCCCATAATATGTAAACATACTCCATGTGGCCAGGAATTATGGCTATTAAAGCAAACTCATGGCTAGCTACTAACAGTTGGTTTTGGAATAGAAATGCTGAAAAACCCATGAAGTTAAATGTGGGCCAAATTTATGTTCAAATGCAGATGTATCTGAGAATGAAAAAAAAGCCTGTAATCAGAAGACAGATCGGCTGTTGCCCTTACTTCACTGTATTGAGTTATTTTTATTTATTTATTTATTTATTTATTTACTTATTTATTATTCTGAATCAGATCTTGTTATATATTTGTCATTCCAGCCACAGAATGCTGGACCGATTTTTAGATCAGGTATCAAACCTTTACCTTTCCCATGATAATGAGAATATAGGCCTAGATTTCAAAAAAAGTCCAACTGGTTAAGCATGTGCCATTAAAAGTAGCCATATGCTTCTTTCCTTTTTTTTCCTCTTCTTTTTCCTAATTTCTTTTTAAGCATTATTGGTGTTTAGGGAACAGGTAGTCAGAATTGTGATTATCACTAACTAAAATAGTTGTCTGCAATTTAAAATTGTAGCTATATAGTTCAAGCTCCTGCTAAAGGGATTGGAAATAGCAAAACTTTCCAGTACTAGAGAGGGAAAAATAAGAAAAGGAAGAAAAATGAAGGAAAGATAAATACAGTGTTTCAATAGCTCACTCTCAAAACTACTGTGAATTCTGTACATCAGGATATTGAAAGAAAAAAATGTCTGACATATTTTTTCAGATTTCATATTCATTTACACGTACACAGTACTCCAAGTATGACATCACCAATGCTAAATAAAGGGAAAGGATAAATTCTGTTGATTTTTTGGTGATATTTTGCCTAATTTAGCCAAGAGTACCATTAGCCTTCTAAGTGGCAATGGCACATTGCTGACTCTTGATCAGTGTGTTGTCTAGCAGGAATCCTAGATCCTTTTCTGTGGAGTTTTTGCAGAGCATGTAATGGTGCCTGGAGTTTTTCCTTCCCAGGTGGAGAACTCTACACTTCTCATTGCTGAACTTAACGTTGCTTTTATCAGCCCAACCTTCTAGCCTGTCAAAATTCTTCTATTTGTGCATCCCCCTGATAAGTCAGACACTGTCTCCAGTTTTGCGTTATCTGTGTACTTACTATGGGTGTATTCCACTTCATCATCCAGATCATGAACAAAGATGCTAAAGACTGGACTCAGGTTGTCTGTATGCCTCTATCCAAAGGGACAGAACATAGCATATTTTTTTCCACTAGAAAAATTAATGAAGGTTCTTTATGAAATCACGACAGTGTCATAATAAACTTCCTAGTTATGAAACAGCAAGAATATTTTAAATCTTTCTATAGATAGAAATATAGGCTACCTCAAAATGTTACTCTCATCAATTCTGAAAAAAATGCATGGGAATGAGAAAAAATTATCAACTTAATACTCTGTCTCTCATCTAGCTGAGTTATTAGCCACATGTTTGGGGACCATGTAAAACCGTGACCTCCAAGAGCAGCTCTGGAAAATAGGATCTGTAGGAAAGCTTCAGTGAAAAAGGGAAGTCATACCCACTTTTTCTCTCACACTTATCATAAGCTATCTGCAGCTGGCATAGCTTCAGATTCTCTTTAGAGCAGTCAACAGAATATAATGGTCTTTGAGTTTAAATTAACCTTTTTTTTTTTTTTTTAATATGGTTAAATACTTCCACAAGTAGTTAAATACTGGAGTTCTGGAGTTCTTGAAAGGGGACAGCTGTTCCTCTGCTAGGTGCAAAAAGGAATGTTGTATTAAAAATCTTATAATAGGAAAAAGAAAATAATCCCATATATTTAGCCATTAATTCATTACTTTTAATGCAATCCTTACCATTCTTATATAAGAAATATTATTATTGTATACCTAAGTACTTGGAAACTGAAAGAAAATAAAGATATTAGTATTATAGAAAAAAATCATCATCATTAGATATCCAAAAGCATTTCATCTTTGACAGAGATATATTGACAAACGTGTCTGGAAGCAAAGCGTCTTTCCAATTGTCTTTGTAAATTTTCTAAAATTCATAAGCTTATGCAAGACCCCTCTATCTTTGACACTTTGTGTTTGAAGCTATGTGGATGTGATGTTATAAACAGGGTGTAGGCTTTATATGGACTTTCCAAACCCTCAGAATGAAGCTTAATTTGGCTTATTCTGTCTTAATTTGTCTTAACTTTTTTGAAACTTGGATTTCCTTTATGTAGCCACAACAGCAGTATTCCTAATGATAAGGTGGCTATACTAAGTTTATTTTACGTTTTCACTTCTTCTTATGGTAAATAATATAATAACAAGTAATTTTCTAAGTAGAATCAAATATTCATAACAAACACGAAGACATGAAGTGACATAAAGATAAAACATAAAGTGAAAGACAGTGCCCATTTTTAGGAATATGATAGCAGAGTCCTTGAAACTGGGCACTCAGATTACACTGTAGAGGAATACATGCAAGCTAAATTCAGATGTAATATGGACTAGCAAAAATCAGTGAAGTAGAGCAATGTGTAAATGATGCTTACACATCCTGGCCCATTAAACACATTTCTTCTACACAGTTAAGGACTTCCACTGATGTGTTATACACTGGAGGAAGGAAAATTTGATGCTTTATAGCAGCACCATGAAGTTTCATTACATAGAAGTCTTGGTAACATTTGAACAAGGACATCCTACTTGAGGTTGTCTGTGGGAGAAGTTATGCGTTGAGTATTGCGTGACTAAGATCCATGTGTATAATTGAAGTGTGTTGCAATGAAACTGAGCTCAGGAAATTAGTTCAAATTTTACTTACACATTTAGAATCTGTAAGGTCAAACTAAGGTCCAAATTCACAGCAAGACATGCATATTAATCATGAAATTCATAAACTCATTCTTATTTGACAGGAAATAAAATACAGGAACATAAATATATGAAGACAAATATTGTAATAGGGTCTATTAAAAGTATTTATTACTAAAACAAGATTTCTATTATGAACAGTGATTGGATCTTTAGTCAGTCCTTTGGTGATATGGTACCTCTCAATTTTATCAAGTGGAAGTTATATCCTCATGAATTCCTTGTACTAAAAGAACTTCCCAAATATAGAAGATTATATAATTACAATTTAAGGAAGCTCAGAATGTTAATGTCTGACTAAATATATAGTTTTCTAAGAACATTATGGAGAGGGAACGAGGAATTGCACATGGGAGAGAGAGTTTCAATTTCTTATATAAGTAAAGTGAAGAGGATTATACTTGTGTTTTGTGGTGAATGGAGTAAAGATCCCTGGTATTGTGTTTGTGCCAACTTTTTTTTCTTCCTTTCTTCTTTTCTTCTCTTTAGTTGTATGGAATACTTTCATTCATTGTTATGGAAACTTTTTAGATTTACATGTGCTAACAAAAGGGGGCTCTTAATCTAAATCCTCCATTTGAGGAAAAAATGGCAGACATTTAAAAAGTTCTGTTAATTCCAGACTGAGTCAGAGGAGTGGTAGATGGCTGCTTCTTCTGGAAACAAGAAAGAGGTTACAGATAGCCATTGCCTTGGAAATTGTATCCTGAGTAGGAACATAAAGAGCTAACAGGTCTTCATAGCCCTCTTTAGCTAGCTGTGCACAGGAGACTGGGTTATCATACTTGGAAGGTGAATTTCATGAGCATGCATTCCCATCCCACGCCCACTGTAGAAACTGAAATTCCTGAGTAGACACAAGAGAAAGCCCCACTGATTCAGAAGTATTTGATTGCCGATCAAGTCCATGTATTCTTTATAGCTAATAGATACTTGCCATCTCACTCTTATACAGTTATATTTTTGTTTTCTATTGCAGCAGTAACCTGTAGGTGTCTATTCTTCTACATTACCTTTTTAGTCACTTGGGCATACTTAGGTCTTTTGGCCTGCATTTATCCAATCTTAGTCCAAATTTAGAGCTGTTTATAGCGGAAGTGATGAATCTTCCACTGTTTCTTCCTGTATCCACATAAAGATTGTCTTCAGTATGTCAAAAGTGTTTTTTTATGAATGGACAGAAGAAAAGATGTTTCAAATCTGGTAACCCAGTGGAATAGTGGGGAACAGCTGAGATTTCGGAGAATACTTAAGGAAGCGGAATGACCTTCATTTCTCAGCTTTATGTGAACAAAACCAGAAGAAATACACTCAAAGTGATCAAAGCGATCTGACTTTGAGCTTAGTAGATATGTGCCTCGGGTTTTCCAAACAGCTCTGTCTCCTCATAAGGCAAATCCAAGCCACATTGAATTGAGTCACTCTAAACTTTTTATAAGTAGTATTGTCATTATTATTTGGCTTTTGTTTTAAGGAATGATTTTAAGGATTTTTTTTCCAAAATGTCTATACACTTGACTAAAGCTCATAAAAAAACAAGTGTTTTGGTCAAATTTACTGGAGAGGCATAAATAAAAGAGTGGCATGTCAGCATGCTTGTACTCAGCAGAAGAGATTAAGTGTTTCATAACTTTAGAGTGCATTCTCAGCTGAAACTGTAAATATTTCCTAGATTATTTACTGCTACTATGAGTAGTTCTTGAAGGTTAACTCTTCATGTTCATGTTTTTATTTTTCTATTTCACATTGACAGGCAAAATTTGCTTTTGATATATTTGAAATTCTTACACAGGTTAGTAAATACCAAGAACTGCAAATGCAAAAATTAATGTTTAAGAAAACTAACAGCAGTAAATTAAAAGATTTATAATCTTTTCTCATTAAGAATAGGATAATAATCAATAGTATTTGTGTAATTTTCTTAAATAGTAAATCTGACAGAAAGATCTCTTTTGAATGTAAAAATATATATTGGATATCATAATGCAATACCATATATATATATATTGAAGGAAAATAAATAAATGCCCAAATTTTTGTGAGTATTTGTCCAATTTATTTTTTTTTGTTTTATGCTTATATTTTTGTTGTTTTATAGGTCGGTATATCTATATATTAACACTTTGGTAAATGTATAGTACGATGCTTCTTTCTTGATAAGATATTCTAGGGGGTAATTATTGTTGTTGAGGAGCTGTAAATAACAAAAATGCAAAGAAATAAATGATAGAAATTTTGCATGAACTCCTTTTCTTAAGTGGTATACATATTATCTTGGTCCTTTTTCTTCTACTTTCTTCAAAGTATCAGCAGCCTTTTGCTAGTGGTTCTTACTATCATTAGTGATGATCCACATGATAACTGGGGTTCTTTACAAACAATAAAGAACAGCTGACATTGCTAATATTCACTGCTTTCATTTAGGGAACAAAATCTAAATGTAAATAGCACACAATACACAATAAACGTAAATAAATCTAAATAACTCTTTCCTTTTGTTTTCTTGCCTTGCCTTGTCTTGCTTTTTCTTTTTCTCCTCACCTGATTATCAGTATACAAAAACTAATTGACTCCCAATTTACTTAGTGTTATTTGTTCAAATAGAATTGTTTACTTTTCAAATGTTAACTTGTAACAAAGATATTTAATTGTTTTCTTCTTAAGTTATAATTGCACTCCTGCATAGATATTGGAATTTAGAAATCTTCAATTAATTTTTGAGCATTTATCATGCTCCAAACAGAAAGCTCTTCAGTGTTTTTTGTTTGACCACAAGTAGCTGAGTGAAGGAACTATCCAGTGCAGTACTACAACTCCAGTAAAATCTGGACTCCCTGCTCTTTGTCTACCAAGTTTCTTTTTAGATCTTCATCTTGTCCTTGTTCCATCTCTGCTCAGGATTTTTTTTTTTTTTTTTTTTAACTTTATTGGAAGGAAATGTTGAATAACAGAAGTACTAATCTTTACTCCAGTAGTGTTAGTTAAAGATTATTTTCCTAGTTCAGGACAAGGCCAGGAACTTTGGACTCTTATTGCATCTACAAGAACAATAAATTTGAACTCTTCTACCATTTTCTAGTGAACTGATGACAAAGTCAATTGGTATGACTTTGAGTAAAAAAAAAAAATAGGCAGGTGAAAGCTGGTAGTACTTGGTTTCATTTAAACCTAAAGCTGACAAAAAAACCTCCAGGGATGAAAACTTGCATGAGCCAAAGCTAAACTAAAGAATTTTATTAAATCTTCTGGCATTGTATAAAATCCTGCTAAATATCAAGCAGCTTTAACACTCCCAACAATTCACAAATGCCTAAAAAGACTCTCCTGTCATTTTTTTGGCAAAAGGATTCACTTCACAGCTGTTGTCCATTACATTAGAGACAATGCTAACAGTTGGGCTGTAATAAGCCTCTGATAATAAACATTGTAAGTAGTATCACATCTAAATATAATAATGTGAATGCTCCAACCATAAGAGAGCAAATGACCTGACTGCTCCTACCCACTGAGCATTGCAGCCCTTCACTACTTCACCAGCAGCAGGCCAAAGGACAAAAAAATTCTCATTCTGTATACAGTCCCCCTTGGGAAAAGCACAGTTCTATTAATTTACTGGTGGCAGTGAGAGAACACTTGTCAAAGTGCCTGGAAGCAGACCAGCAGACTGTTGACTTAATTATGCCAGACAACAGAGCCAACAATTTAAAGCTGTGAATGATGGCAATTTTTCACACTTTAACTTCCTTATTTTTTTTCCAATAGTCAGACTTAACCAATTCAAGTAATTCAAAATATTAACTATTAAATACAGAAGTTATCCTTGTTCCTCTTCCAAATGCAAAACAAAAGAAAACTGTACAATTAGAATTCAGTCAGTTACAGTATCTTCTGTGTTAGGATTCAGCATGAAGGCACAATACTACTGCTTAAATTATTATTTCATAGTAAGTTTAAATAAACAGTGTACAAAATGTTCTTCTTTTTAGATCCTAACTTCTGAGTACTACAGAAATTTGGCCAAAGGTTAATAGATATTGATTTAAAAATAAAAGCTCACATGTATTGATCTCATATATTTATATTGTCTAGTTTTTTTTTTATTTGCCTTTATATAAATCTCTAATAATGACTTGTAACTTATTCATAAGTCTACACATAAGGACTGAAACTTCCATCTATTTTATTGTGTGTAAGTGGGTCATATAAGGCTTACTTCAGTTTTTAAACACTTTTTGGGCAAGTCATCAGATTGTAGTTCAGATTTTTGTATTATTGGCCTGAAATAATTTTCTCTTTATAATGACTGTATTCAGTGTTGTGTTTACAAGGCTAAAACATTTATAAAACTCATCAACTGAACAGTAGCATGCACTTACATCATATTTTATATCAACCTATGTCAGAAAATTATAACAACAATATATATCAGTAAACCATTACTACAAATCAGAAAATAAAATTAGGTCCTACTCTAGCAATTTATTTTAGTTCTATAAGTGTATAATCATCTGTGTAGAAATTCAGCAGAAAGATTTTTTGATTTGATATTTTGTTAGATTAAAAATATAACATTTAAACCATTTACACTGTCACATAATATGTGTATCACTTTCTTGAAGATACCTTCAAATCAGATTTTTGATGTAAACAGTCATGATTTTTACGCTATAGATGTAAGTAACTTTTTGTATAAATTTAACTTTTTCAAGAATCTTGACTTTGTTAAAGCTTTTGGCCTGTATTCAGAACACTTAGAACACAAATTCAACAATTCAGACAAACAATCATTAGTGGGGTTTCACAGGGCTCTATTTTTGGGTCATTTCTCTTTAACATTTTCATAAATGACTTGAATGCAGTACTCAAATGCATTCTAAGCAAGTTTGCAGATGATAGTGAATTAGGAGGAACTGCTGAGGGTGTTTGAGTGTGGGGAGAACGGGCAGAGAGATTTTGATGAACTGGAGGTCTGGATCATCACCAGGCATATGAAGAGAGATTCAGCAAGTTCTGAATTCTGCACCTTGTACTGGCCAGTCTTAGATATGTGTACAGGCTGGAGAATGAGAGGCTAGAGAGCAGCCCTGCAGAAAAGGACCCAGAGATCCTTGTTGATGGCAAGTTGAACATGAAGTCAATGGTGTGCCCTCGCAGCCAAAAGGGCCATCCAAACCAGAGGTGTATAAGGCTGAGTCACTCTCTGTTCTGCAGGCTTGAGCACCACAATATAAGAAGAACATAAAACTATTAGAGAGCATCCAAAGGAGAGCTATGATGATGGTGAAGGGTCTGGAGGGCAAGACTGAGGTCTTCATGATGGCTTACAGCTTCCTTATGAGAGAAGTGGTGGGGCAGGTGTGGATCTGTGCTTTCTGGTGACAGCAACATGACCCGCGGGAACAGCATGGAGCTGTGTCAGGGGAGGGTCAGGTTAGAGGTTAGGAAAAGGTTATTCACCAGAAGGTGTTTGGGTGCTGGAACAGGCTGCCCAGAGCAGTGGCCATGGTCCCAAGCTACTGGAGTTTAAGGACCACACTCTCAGAAATATGATTTGAATTTTGGGTGTCCTGTGTGGAGCCAGGAGGTGGACTCCATGATCCTTGTGTGACCATTCCATCTTGGGATCTTTATGAGTCTATTATGATTAGTTGATTGATGTGGTTTTTTGTTGTTGTTGTTTTTTTTTTTCCAGGATTTTCTCATGGTTTTATGATTTTTGTTATTGGCATTCCACATCATCACATCATGTAGTGCACTACATGTAGTTAGGATTTGGTGCTCTCACTGCTGCAGCCCAGGTTTGTTTCCCTGTCAGAGAACCAGTAACTGTTACGGTTATCTTTAGGTCTATCTGTGTCCATGACAGGGGAATGGCAGGCAACTATCTGAGGAGGAAAATTAATTTACTTATTATAATAGCAGAAATACAAGTTAATTGAGATTGAAGCTAATAAACCAAATAAATGAGAGATTTTCTGAAAACTGAGGTTCTTACTCTGATCCACCAGGGAGAAAAAGAGATAACCTTGTGACTTCCAGTCAGTTTCGTCTTTCCCACCAACTGGAAAATGAAAATGGAACTGCAGTGTTTTCTGGGAGCTATAGTACATTTCTTTTCTTCTGAGACTCCCAGTGTAATACATGATGTGATGACGTGGAATCCCAATAACAAAAATCATAAAACCAAGACGGACTTCTTCAGCTACAATCAGTATTCTGATACACTGAAATATAATTTTAATGATTTCATATTTAAATACAGAAGCACTGAAGTACTACTAGGGCCAAGTAGGAGGTGCTGACAGCCATTTTCCCGTTATACATTTGTTGGGTAACTTGCATATAGCATTTTCACTATTCTTGCTCCTGCTTATCAATGACCTGCTTCATTCCTAGTTCTGTATTCTTGTTTCTAAAGTGAAGATATTTCTTGAAGTTTATCTCAAAGCTAGTACCCAGAACCACAACACAGTCAAAACTCTGAAGTCATTATAAAAGCATAGTGAATAGAAATTATCCACATCCAGGTCTTCTGAGTTATGACATTTTGATGAGATCTACAGAGAGAGGAATAAGAATTAGAAAGTGATAAAATTTGAATTTATATCAATTAGCAGATGTTTTTCACCTAAAGCTGAGACAACTGAATGTTTAAGTATACTATGAAGCAGAAACACATGGTTCAGTTCTCTATAGTACTAGTTCCTGATTCTCTGCTATCTGTTTCCAGAGTTAACTGTTACTTAGGAAAGATCAGGTCATTGTGGATCCTTCATACTTTTCTGTAATCCAATTTCAAATTAAAATGGATTGGAATGTTGTTGTAAAATATTTTAAGTACCAAATTGCACTAGGCTCTAAAGGGATCAATAACAGAGATTAAACTCTGCACAAAATCCAAAAGCAAATAAAATACTTCTATTGACCAATATTGCTACTAACTCTCCTTGGGAGAGACGTCTCTGCCTGAATAAGTAGCTTTGGTTTCTCCCAGCAAATGACATTCTACATGATTAATCACATACTTAAAACATCATGGTCTGTTACCACAGAACTTGTTTCCCTGTTGTATCAAGCACAAGAGGAAAGCTTCATTTACCTAAATAGTTCTGAAATCTAGAAAAATGCTGAATACTATGTATGGTAAACAAAAATATATACAAAATATGCACATACATTATACATTATATACATTATACGTTCATATATATATATTTTATATATATATACATTATATATACATTTGTCTGCATGAAATTTCCTTGAATATGTAAAAACATAGAGGAACAAATTCCCTCCAAATCCAAACAGTTTCTGAGATAAGCTATCTAATTGCATTAATGTTTCATGTATGTTTGGGCCATGACTCTTGATGTCTCTGTCTAGCATAATGGGTTTCTTTTCCTTCACAAAATTCTGTTTTTCTTCTAATTAAAGATATAAGGAGGAAAAAATATGTTATATAGAATATATGAATTGTAATGTCTCAAGCCTCCATTTCATTAATTTCATCTTAATACCATAAAAAAGAATTGATAAAAAAAATGAGTACTTCACCAAATTACTACTTTTGTTTGTTTGTGTTTTTTTTTCTTTTATTTTCTGAAACAGGTTATATAGCAATTATATACTTACAAAGGAAGATGGCTGAACATTGAAATTTCAGATCACTATTGGGAATTTAAGCCTCTCAAAGTAAGATAGTTTGATGTGAATTTTTTTCTGAATGCATCTGTGGATGTGATACCAGTTAACTGTGGAATGGCAAAAAGTAGGAAGAAAAAAAAACAACAAAAATTCCTGTGAGAGAGGTGTAAAGACATTTTACAAATTTATGATAACTTAGTATATTACATTTAGTAAAGTACAAGTGTTTGAGTTTCATTGTTTGTTTTGTCTTTTTTTGTCATTTTCTTTTGTCTTTTTGTTGTTGTTATTAACCACATTGCATAACCATTGAATCATCACTTTGGTCAGTTTGGGCCAGGTTTCCTGATTCTGTCACCTCTCAGCTCCTTCTGCCCCACCAGCCCACTTGCTGGCATGACAATAGGACAAGCTGAGAAAACTGAAATATCTTTGTTTCTGTACAGTGCTGCTCATCAACAACTAAAACATCAGAGTGCTATCAGCATCATTTTTCTCCTAAGACCAAAACATTGCATCATACCAGACACTATGAAGAAAAAGAACTCTATCCTAGCTGAAACTAAGACAATGAGGCATAAGTGACGAAAAACTGCCTATGCAGTTTTATCTATCTGTTGAGAGCCAGCACTATCTTCTTTAATTACAGCACTAAAAACATAAAGGACACATAGAAAACAAACTAATAAAAAAAAGAAGAATACTTTTAATTCCAAATATTCTACTGTCAGAATACAAAATAGTTGCATAAATATATATTCTTCATATATCTTTTACTGGTACTAAGGACTAAAGTAAGATCCAGAGCACAAAGCCTTTAAAGCAGTTCTAAAAAAAGGATTTTCCCAGAGGATTCCCTAAACTGAAGTTCAAGTGGTCTAACTGAATGCCTTGTGAGGCCAATGAGATCACACAGTCAGACTTGTCATTTATTTTGATTAACAGTCATTTACATTAATGCTTACTTTTTGCTTGTTTCATTATATGTGATGTTATTCTAGTAGGTTCAGTTCCTAGATTCATGGGACTATACTAGGTTTTTTTTTATTAAAAATAATTACTTCTTTATTCCATATTGCTGCAGAGCAAAATTGAATGTATTATTCTTAATATTTTAACTCCTAAAAGATAACTACTTCAAATACATAGTTGTTGAATAATATTTTGATGCTAACTCCTCATTCTTTAATGCTCAGGACTGGTAATGTTTCAGTATTATAAAGATGACCTATGATGTGAGTAGTGAGAAGCATAAGAAGGGGTTTGCAACTAGCTTAATTATGAGGATTTCACCAATGCAATAGTGCCACAGCTGCTCAGTTTATCTGTAAACTAATCCCAATATTTTTCAAGTTCATGCACCATCCTCCTGATTCTAAACTGCTATGGTAGGCACTTACTGTCACTTAGGTCTTAATTATTCTTCTCTGGTTTTTCTTCTTTTTCTTCCTTTTTTTTAAAATTTTTTTCCCTCTTTTTTTTCCTTTTTTTTTCTTCTTCTCTCTCTTCTTCTTGTACTCTGCTCAAGATGTGTTTTCACAAGTAAAATATTCATGGCTTATCAACATCCATAGAGTTTGAAAATGGGTACTGTACATTAAGTAATCACTTAGGATAGACCAGATGTTCACCTCTTGCAGCATTAGAAAAAACAGGCTCTTCAAGTCAAGACTGACCTCTCTGACAGACAAGTTAGTTAGAAGATCATTTTCTCATGGCATTTTCTTCCTATATTTTGGAAGTTATGACTAATAACCAATTAAAGGTAGCTATTATACCTGGGGGGATTTACATCCAGGCACAAGTGATACTTACTATTTAAAATAATGGCAAATAATTTTCATCGATAAGTTCAGTATCAAGATCATTTGTGTTATTTTTTAATGACCTTCCATTTTCCTCACCTATCATCATGGCTGATGAATAATCAAATATATATAACAAGGTAATATGTTCCTAACTTAATTTTCAGTGAGAATGACAGAAATTGTGTTACACACTAAGTCTTGTATGTTGTACAATATTTTCAGCTCAGCATTTGTGAAGTAGCACTGATAATAGACATAAATTTGAAAAAAAGTGTTGCTAGGAAATTTCTTTCTGTGAAGAGCTGACACAGCCAAGCCTATCAGTCAGTTCTATTGCCACATGCAGTCCCAATTTGGACATTTAATAAAAACTTGGTGATTCATACCAGAAATAGGAAAATTAAGACTGACAAATACTTTTCAATAAACTTGCATGTAGTCAACCGTGTCAATAGAGAAGCACGCATTTTAACAACTTTGTGGCATATTGAACAAATTTGTACATTTTAAAACTTTGTAAGTACCATTTCTCCTTACAGTTCATTACTGAATTCCAAAACAGAGGATTATCAAAATTCACGAGATACTTTTAAATTGAGTTATCCCATTAAGTGCAATCAGTTCACTAGGAGGTTGTGGGATGAAATGGGCAGTGCCTGCGTGCACCCGGGGAGGGGTCTAGGGTCACGAGTATCCGGGGCGGTCGCGTGTACGGGTATAAATAGCCTTGTTGCGCAGCATTAAATTGGCATTTCGGTGTTACACACTGTGTGTTCGTCCCGTATGCCCCGCACGCTGAGGTGCGGATGGAAGGGAAGCCTTAGCCTTATTATGTTGTCGTAGACAACATCTGGTGACCCCGACGTGATTTTTGGGCGCGAGCAAGGCGCCGAACGGCCGATTTCGGGCGCAAGCAAGGCGCCGGGCGCGAGCGAGGCGCCGAGAAGCTGGAGCCGTGATGGGGCTCGGCATGCAGGAGGTGGTGAGTAGGCGGAAATCCTTGGCCAAGGAAGTAGGGATAACACTACATAAGAAGGAGTGCCTTGCACTCCTTCTGTGGATGCTGCGCAAGCAGTGTGCGGAGTCCCCGACAGACTGTCTACAGAAAGTGGTTTTAGAGAAGACGGGTCAGGAGCTATGGGAAGGAGCAAGTGCAGGAAATAAGGAGGCACTGGGACTTATCCCTGTGCTGGGGACGGTGAGAAGTGTGATACAGAAAGTGAAAGACGAGCGGCATCTCGATGCCACGGCACATCAAGTGTTATCGGGGACGCCTGATGACACTGAGACAGCCAAGGCCGATGGAGAGCAGGGAAAGGAACGGTCGGAGGCAGAGGAAAACAAGATGGGCAAGTCAGGGGAAGAGACGGGGATGGAAGCTCCGCTTTTAGCCCCTTTATGGGCTCCAAGGCAAGGGCAGGTGACCCCAGGGGTACAGATCTCCGATGATGGGCAGTTTTGGTCTATGAACCCAAAGGGAACACTGACGTGTTTCCCGAGGGCTCCCATTCCTTCAGCCCCCTGGCCGGTCCAGGCAGGGACGCCCGCTTTAACAGTGGCACCTCCGCCCTATGGTGCAGCTCCCTGTGGTGCAGCTGCGCCGGGCGTAGGCGGGGGAAGGATGCCAAGACCTAGCCCTGTGGAGCAGCCTCTCCCCTCGACCTCAAGGAGGGTTGCTAGCCCCAGAGATAGGGTAGAGGGGTCCCAAGGGCATGGGGCGGAGGATGAGACCAGTTCCTCGGGGGAGGAGGAGGGTCGCCTTTGTATAGACCTATCATCAGAGGGAGAAAGGAGACGGCGGGGGCAGGCACGGGACCAAGTTCGCAGAGCCGGTGAGCGCTGGGTTATTCGTGCTCAGGAGTGCATGCTCTCCGGATGCGAGCTTGAGCCCATGCCGCGCTCTTGCTATCCTGCTTTTGTTGGCGGACCGCAGGGTCCCCCGTGGCAACTGGTAGATTACAAAATGCTAATGCAGTTGAGAAAAGCGGTCCAAGAGGGAGGTCTTACCGGATCGCAGGCGCAGGTACCGATTTTCGAGGCATACATTCAGGAGGAGGTAGACAGCTTGCGAGCTTGTGCGCAGGCAGACCCAGCTCATCCGCTACACAACATCCCAGCGGATGCAATCGCAGGAAAGGGTAATTGGAGTACCCCTCAGGAACAACTGATTTTGCCAGCCACCGTTCTTGTCACAGCGGCAGATTTGGGCAGGCGAGCACTTGAGCGGATGCATACGCTTACTAGTGGGTCGCCAAGTTATCTCCATATTAGACAAAAACCTGGGGAGCATTTCAGCTCCTTTGCAGACCGAGTACAGACAGCTATCTCGAGTAGCAACCTGCCCCCGGAAACACAGGAAATAGTGCTGCGAGAATGTTTACGTTCGAGCGCAGTTCCAGAGTACAAGGCTGCTCTTGCAGCCCTTCCTGCCACAGCCACAGCAGGGGAACTCATAGCGCGTGGTTGCGCTTTTGGTCGAGCTCAAGAGGTGCAGCCATTGGCTGCGGTTTTGTCTGAGCAGGTTGCTGGGATAACAGCAGCTTTGCAAGCGATGGCAGTCCAAACCGCACCAGACGTCTGCTTCCGTTGCGGTAAGGGAAGGCATCTTGCTCGCAACTGTTTGCAGGGCCGGGGATAAAGAAGAGGGACAGTCTGCCAGCCAGGCTGACGTACCATTGGTTCAAGTTAGTTTTGATTTGGGAAATAGGCCCATACTTAAAGCACAAATCTTGATTCAAGGCCTGACACAGCCAAATCCAAACCAGAAAACCATTTCCTTTCTAATCGACTCCGGAGCAGATGTCACCACTATTTCAACGGCTGTGTGGCCCTCCTCTTGTGCCCTGGAAACACTCCCGTGCTCAGTCAGTGGGGTGGGGGGTTTTGTGACGGGCCATCGCAGTCACTATCCTGTCCTCTTTTCGTGGGAGGACAGAGGGCAGGAGTGGACGGCAGGACCGATTCGGCCTTATGTCCTGGACATCCCGCTCTCATTGCTGGGACGTGACCTCTTAGCCCTCGCTGGGGCGAGAGTTGTCATAAAGCCCGACATCCAGGTTTTAGCAAATAGGCACCAGGATCCCTCCAGCCTTACAGCAGCCAGCAGAAAAGTCTGGCCAGCAGGCAGGCAGCAGCGCCTGCTCACGGGAGGCACAAACCAGCAGTTTCTCCTCTGCTGGATGCTGTCAGGAGCAGCCTACAAACTGCAGAATCAAAGCTGTCATTCTTCATCGCCTTTTACGGCATTCTCCACAGATGCCGGATGGGGTACATGTTTCCATTCTTTTGAAATGAATGTGTATTCTCCACGAGTGATTTGGTCTTTCAGTGATAGCTGAGTATTTGCTCATTACAAAAAGGGCGTGACTGTGTCAAGGCGTTACACCCTTGCAGTCGCGATAATGGGGGTTCCCATAGAGTTAAAAACGGACAATGGACCAGGCTACAGGAGCCATTGTTTTGAGCCTGGTGGTGCACTTGGGGTATCCGGCGCGTGTTTGGGATCCCACATATTTCCCAAGGACAAGTAATAGTGGAGCGCGCACATCAGCTCCTGAAAGGGAGGCTCCGTGCCCTTAAAGAGGGGTCGTCAATGCAGTTGTCCTCGTCACTGTTGGAGCAGTGATAGAAGAGGCCCTTCGCGCAGCGTGACCACGTTCTGGGCCAAGCAAAGACATTGTTTGTCACAGATCCGACACGATGGGA
The DNA here is from genome assembly GCF_002078875.1 of Numida meleagris. NCBI lineage: Eukaryota > Metazoa > Chordata > Aves > Galliformes > Numididae > Numida > Numida meleagris. The sequence goes on along the minus strand of NC_034409.1, from coordinate 139,592,792 downwards.
GGGTCCTTGGATATATGCACTCCTTGCACCTCCCACAGTCTTCACCTGGGCCGGCGTGTGGCCCCTGCGAGCAGGGGTTAAGTCCGTGCAGAAGATAACGGTTGACAATGATCCGTTTGGCAATTGGCTGAAGAACCTGTTTGGCGGACTTGGGCCATGGGTCACCCAGATACTTAAAGTAGTCGGTATAGTGCTCTTAGTGTTTATCTGCATTGCATTTTGCTTACCATGCTTGATGGGATGTTTGCAGCAGTGCTTACAAAGAATGATGGAGCAAGCCTTTGATCGGCGCATGGAATACCATAGGCTACGCGAACACTTGTGATAAGTCTTAGGTAGTTAATAATGAAGCACGTACTCGTATAATGTGCGAACATTAGAGCTTAGGCAGTAGGTAAGTTAGTTGGGAGATAGGTTATAGGGGGTTTTGCGATCGCGCTGTAACGGGGCAAGGCTTTTCCAGGCATGGGAGGAGAAAAATGTAGTAGGCGGTGACTAAGCGTGCGGGATGTGACGCGACAGGACCTCCCCTGCCTAGTATATATAGGTAAGACACGCTTAGGCCTTGTAGGAATAGTTGGGGAAACTGGGAACCAAAAGAGGAACGTATTAAAGGGGCTGTTAAAGAGGGGGGAGTTGTGGGATGAAATGGGCAGTGCCTGCGTGCACCCGGGGAGGGGTCTAGGGTCACGAGTATCTGGGGCGGTCGCGTGTACGGGTATAAATAGCCTTGTTGCGCAGCATTAAATTGGTATTTCGGTGTTACACACTGTGTGTGCGTCCCGTATGCCCCGCACGCTGAGGTGCGGACAGAAGGGAAGCCTTAGCCTTATTATGTTGTCGTAGACAACAGAGGTAAAGATAGTCATTGTACCAAAACATGTAGTTCCATTGTGGAATTACTCCTTCGAAGTTCATATGTTTTCAAAGAGGGGAGAAGAATTTGATGAAGTACCAAGGAAAGAATACATCCATGAGGGCAGAATTTTTTTTCCCCTTTTAGGGGTGGAAGATAGTTCAACCAAACCACATCTAATTCAAGTTCTAGATTCCTGAGTATGATTTTGCAATACATCATGTGAGGCCACACGTCTTAACAAAAGAGAAAGAATTTCAGAAATTATAGCTTGTAAGCAAGACAAATAATTAAACAGCAACAACTTTCAACAGCGAAAGTGTAGGAACATAGTGATATTTGTGATATTTACAGGAAACCTGCACCCTTCAAGAGTAACAATTGAAATCCAGGATAGAGTAGATAGATAGGACAGAAGAATTCCATTTAAAAACATGCATGGGCAACTGGATCAAATCCTTTCTGACATACTGATACATTGTAAATGTGTAACCCCAGTTGTCTGAGTATGCATCTGAATCCCATTCTACGTTACTAAAACTGCAAACAATAAACAAAATCTGATAAGGAATGAAGCTTGTAGAAAGTCTCATTTTGAGTGTAAAATCTGTGACCAGCATGATACATACTCAAAATAAATACCTAGTCCATCTCCTGTGGTAAATTATTCTGGCTGAAGAATATTGCAATGGAAATAACATACGTCTAAGTGTCCGAAACATTTGTTGAATTTTGGAAGATATTTCTCATATTCAACTGCACTCTGCAGAACAATGTAAGAGTCATTGTGAAAATAGTATAATTTGTTATTGAGGTTAAATGTCACCAGAAGACCATCTTACGTAACATAGAAAAGGAAAATCTAGAAAGAACTATACGGTAGAAAAGAAAATGAAGTAATAAAAAATTTGAGTCTGAACTGAGTTCTCAGTTAAATTCTGTTCTTTATGTCTTTGTGGTCAATGTAGCCTAGTAGTCAATTATGTGGTGAAAAAAAGGACAGTTTCTTGCTCAGTGATAAAAAACATTAACTATATGCAAGACATATGCAGAAATAAAGCGTACAAAGCTATGTGAGACTTACACAATAGATTGTATTAAACTTACTGCCTACTGGAACAGGTTTATGAACTGTAGGATGCTTGCCAAGACCATGGCAAGATGTTCAGGTGAGTGAATTTAAATTGATATAGCTTCTGACAGTTGATAGAAGCTAACAACTGCTCTGAAGCCTGACAAATGGGTGATTTCAAAATGTTTAAGTATCAGAGAGATCTTCTGGAGATATTTTCTACTAGTTCTCTTGTCAATGCCAGCAACTTAAGGAAGTGTTAAATTGGCATTTTTAGGTTCTACCACTTCTAAGATTCAACATGAAGGAGGTAATATAGAATTATTCTATGCCAGTGAAACTGAAGAATTTTGTAATATTCTCAGCAAGACATAATATAAGACTACTGTTACAGCTATCATTTTTTTTCTAGTCCTACTGGATAAAATAAATCCATTTAGTAGAAACATCCAGATGGGGGATTTCAATCGCCTAGATATCTGCTGGGAAAACAGCACGGTGAGTTGCAAGCAGTCCAGGAGACTTCTAGAGTCCACTGACAAAAACTTTCTGGTCCAGGTACTGGACAGACCTATGAGAGATTAAGTGTTGCTGGACCTGGTGCTCATCAGTGTGGAAGAGATTGTAAAAGAAGTTAAGATCTGGGCTGTAACTATCATGTCTTGATTGAATTCATGATCTCAAGGAATGGGTGCCTGGCAAAGAGTAGAGTTGGGACACTGAACTTCAAGAGAGTAAATTTCTGGCTGTTAAAAGAATTGTTGGATGAGATCTCCTGGGAAAGCGTCCTTGCGGACAAAGGAACAAAATAGATCTGGCAGCACAATAAGGATGCCTTACTGAGAGTGCAAGAGATCTCAGTCCCCCAAAGTAAGAAATCAGGCAGATGAGGCAGGAAACTGGTTGAGCAAGGATATTCTGGTCAGGCTGAGGGGAAAAAAAGAGGAAAAGTATGAGCAGTGGAAGGAAGGATGAGTGGGCTGGGAAGAATGTAAGGATGCTGTCTGGTTATGCAGGAATAGAGTCAGGAAAGCCAAGGTGCAGATGGAATTGAACTTGGCTAGGGATGTGAAAAACAGCAAGACTGGATTCTTCAGATACTCTAATCAGAAGAGACAAGCAAAGGGGAGTGTAACTCCTCTAATGAATGAGAAGGAAGAACTGGCAACAACAGGCATGGAGAAGGATGAAGTACTCTACAAGATCTTTGCCTCAGTCTTCACTAGTAGTCAGGGTTCCCCATGTCTCTCACATCCTTGAATTTTGAAGTGGGGTTCAGGGGAGCAAAATCCCTCCCACGGTAAGAGCAGAGCAAGTCCTAGACCACCTTATAAGGCTGAATATTTACAAGTTCAGGGGGGCAGATGAAATGCACCCCAGTGTTCTGAAGACACTGGTGTGGCTGCTGAGACACTCTCTGCTGTATTTGAAAAATAGTTTTTGTCAGGCAAAATCCACAGTGACTGGAAAAATATGTAAGATAGCTCCCATATTCAAGAAAGGAGGAAAGAAAGACCCAGGGAACTGCAGGATAATGAGCCTCACGTCTGTGACTGGGAAGATTGTGGAGTAGATCCTCCTGGAAAAGATGTTAAGACACATGCAAGATGTGGAGGTGATCTGAGACAGCCAGCATAACTTCATCAAGGGCAGATCATGTCTAACTAATCTGATGAACTTCTATGACAGAATGATGACATCGTTGAACAAAGGAAAGGAAACTGATGTCATCTACCGGGACTTCTGCAAGGCCTTTGGCATGGTCCTACACCACATCTTTATCTATAAATTGGAAAGATATGGATCTGAAGGCTGGGCTATTTGGCAGATAAATATTTAACTGGATGGCCATAGCCAGAAGGTTGTTATCAATGACTCTATGTTCAGGTGGTGGGCAGTCATGAGTGGTGCCCACCAGGGGTCTGTCTTTGACTCAGTGCTCTTCAACACCTTTATCAATGACATAGACAGTGAGATTGAGTGTACCCTCAGCAAGTTTGCTGATGACGCCCATCCGAATGGTGCAGCTGACACAATAGAAGGGAGGGACACCATCCAGAGGGACCTGGATATGCTCTGAAAATGGGCACATAAGAATCTACTGAGGTTTGACAAGGCCTGCACAAGGTATTGCACTTGGTCAAGGCAATCTCAGATATGTGTATAGACTAGGAGAAGAAGACCTTGAGAGCTGCACTATGGAGAAGGACTTGGCAGTTCTGATGTGTGAAAAGCTGGACATGAGCCAGCAGTGTGTTCTTGCAGCCCAGAAGGTCAACAGTATCCTGGGCTGCATCAAAAGAGGAGTGGCCAGCAGGGAGAGGGAGGTGATTGTCTCCCTCTACTCTGCCATTGTGAGGCCCCACCTGGACTACTATGTCCAAGCCTGTGGCGCCCAGTACAGGAAGGCTGCAGAGCTGTTGGAGTGGGTCCAGAGGAGGGCCATGAAGATGATCAAAGAAAAGGAGCACCTCTTTTATAAAGAAAGTTTGAGTTAGTTGGGCTTGTTTAGCTTAGAGAAGAGAAGGCTTTGGGGGGACCTCACTGGAGCCTCCTAGTAGCTGAAGCAAGCTTACAAGCAGGAGGGGGATTGACTTTTTATACAGGGTGATAATGAAAAGACAAGGGGGAATGGCTTTAAACTAAAAGAGGATAGATTTAGGTTAGAACTTAGGAAGAAACTTTTTACTTAGAGGGTGGTGAGGCTGCGGACTAGGCTGCCCAAAGAGGTTGTGAATGCCCCATCTCTGGAAGCATTCAAGGCTAGATTGGATAGGATACTGGTCAACCTGATCTAGAGGGTGACAATCCTGTCCACAGCAGGGGGTTGGAATTAGATGATCTTTAAGGTCCTCTCCAACCTAAGTCATTCTATGAGTCTATGAAATATTAATGTTGTTCATTCTCATTAGTTTTCTTTCTATCAAGGAAATTATTGAACAAACATGACATTAATTCATGAATTCTTATGTTTCTATGAATCATGACAGTGTTCACTTCGCTTCTTTTTCCATTCCACCGGATGTGGTGGTCTTGTGGTGTCTCACAAGAGCAGAGTAGAGGGGGCAGAATCACCTCCCTCGACCTGCTGGTCACACTTCTCTTAATGCAACCCAGGATACGGTTGGCTTTCGAGGTTGCAAGTGCATATTGCCAGCTCATGTTGAGTCATTCATCAACCAATACCTCCAAATCCTTCTCCTCAGGGCTGCTCTGAACCCATTCTCTGCCCAACCCGTATTTTTGCTTGGAATAAAGCACCTGTATCTGTGCTTAGGATAAAATTCTATAAGCTAAAAGAGAACGCTGACAGCATCTACTTTATCATAATTAATGAAGAATTTTATCCACTATTTGGATAAATGAACATTCTAGATATCTGGACTTATCCTTTGGATACTGTCACAGAAAGCAGAAAGACTCCCTTCCCAGTGTAATTATTACTTGCACAGGCAGACCAAGATTTGGAGCACAGAATTTTAGGTTTGAGGAGAGCACCTCTAAGGAAAAATTCACTAGTTTGTGACTGGACAGCAAGTAAAGTCCACAGAGATTATCTATCTATCTTTCTATCTATCTAATCTATCTATCTATCTAATCTATCTATCTATCTGTCTATCTATCCAATGCCCTCAAGTAGGTTTTTATTTTTGTTGGTGAGTTCACTATTTTAAAACATAAAATGAGTGTGTTTCAGACAATAAACAACCAAATTATTAGCAGTTCCATGCACACAAGTTGATCAGAATTTTCTAGCTGGAAGTGAAAGATCAGTTACATACTTCATATTCGTGCTGAATATCTCAGTAACCCTATGGCTCCCCATTTGTTAAAGAAAGATTATTCTTATTGTCGATGATATAGGACACTGAAACACCAGGAGAAAAAAAAAATGGAACTGGCATTTCTCCTAAAACATTCTGATCTCCTTCACTCCTTTCATTTCTATAAACATATCCATACACCCACTGGTTCTGGGATGTATTCCAGCTACAATGAATTCAAAGTGAGGAATAAGCACAGTTGGGTGGCTTGTAAGGTGGTTGGCTACAGAATTAGCAGAGAAAGAGAGAAAAAAAATGCAAAAGGAAAGTCGAAAGAATAGAGAGAAAAGCAGAAGAGCCTCTCTAAAAGATGGGGAGGATGTTTACAAGAAAAGATGAGAGTAAACACTAATTAACAAGATAGGATTGCGGAGAAAAAAAAAAGTGAAAATCTACAAAAAAATATTATGTTCCAAAGATGAAACATAATGAACACAGGTAATAATTATTCTTCCGATCCTATTTCTCTCTATTGATATTCTTTCTCTTTACTTATGTATGTTTTATTATCTTGTGATTGAATTATTACAGAAAAAATCTCTTCTAGGATTTTTCTAGAGATACGTAGTGTTGTATCTGGTTCAAATGATTTGAGTACACATGAAGATGTTTTGTTGTCAAAAAGCATTCAGTAATCACAGATTTACAAGAATAGCAAAGAATAATCTGGGCTTCTGGATGTTAGCTTCAGAACAACAATTTTAAATGAAGAGGAAACCCTTCTGTTAGGGAAACATTTCTTAAGATTTTATGAAAAGAAGATTAAAATGTGTTAATTAGCAAGTGAAGAAAAGATGAAACGCATCTGAGTAGAAGTCATGCTTAACTAGAGGTAGTTGTGCTAAGCAGGACTTTATTGATCTACTCGTATTTTCAGGTATGAGTTTAATTTAAATGCTTTCATGTGCCATATAAGTGATATAATTACAGAAAAGCTGATGCATCTGTGCTGTCAGGATTCTACTCCTTTTATTGCGTGTCTCACCCACATAATCTGTCTAGTAGGTGGCTTTCGAAATCCCTTAGAAAAAAAATTCATTTCATCTTTTCTCTCAGCTATTTTTCAATGCTAGTACAGAAAAGTTAAATACTGAGATAACATGAAGTAATCTGGCAAATGATCCAGCTGAAAAAAAAAACATATCAATTACTGTGTTGTTTATAAGATTTTGGTAGTGGAAGTAACAACTACTGTAGAAAATTCAAATCCTAACTTACAAGTTAAGATTAACAAAAATATGACATACAGGCAATGATATGTTTCATTTAAAGGTAACACAAGTTTGGGGATAAGGTGTGTATATTTTACAAAAGATACTTCCAAAACCAAAAGTTATATCCAACTTTGTATCTCTGGAGATAATGAAAGAAATATTGTGGCAAATTCACTCAGTCACAGATAAAACTTCTAGTAATTTCCTTGATATTTAATAATAAGCAACGTGTTACTGCAATGTAACAAAACGTGTTTAAGTTTCTAAATGAGAATATGAAATTTGTATAGGAGAAACTTACAAAATGTCTTGATGCTAACAAGATTTGGTCATGCAGGTAGCCATTTTGAAAATGTGCAGAATTTTCTAACTAAAATGGTATCAGTAATAATAAAAAAATGTCCTAAGACAATGCACATTAAAGAGCTACCCTGGCTTCAGTATCAGTGTTTCTCCTGCCAAATCTACTCTTTTCACTGATCTTTTTCTATACTGCTACTTGTAGCAAAGTTTAAGAGGAAGTAAATTTTCACTCTTGTCTGTGACATCCAAAAGAAGAAATCAGAAAAATTGTCCTCAATAAAAACAAGAACAACAACAAAAAAAAAAAAACAGAAAATAAGGTTTCCATAATGATTTCTTTAAGAAACAAACAAAAATAAATACATAAGTAAAAAATCTAAAGAATAATTATGTTTATGTTGTCACAAGGACTTGAGATGTGATGAAGAACTATAGTAAGTACCTGGTCACATAATAAAGGACTTTTCTGCATATGCAATATATTTCAATTCAATAATTTAATCAGATCTGCAAGCTACCAAGAAAAACTATGGCTATAATAAATATTGAACAAATATGTATATTCATATATTTACTTATTTGAATATCCTGATAAAGCAAGGTTGAGCTGTAGGTAGCTGTGGCTTATGGATAAGGTTAAGTTTGAGGAAATTCATTAAACTTACTTCAATGCACAAGGATTGATATTAGGTCTATCCTGCACATCGATATTTGTGTGGCCATGTGGTGAGACCTTAAATCTTGCTGTGAAATCCCACTCAACTCAATTTATGCTTGTCTGGTGTGCAATTTATGAAAGGTTTTCTTCCTAAATAAACATACGGAGAGTCACAGTTTATGTAGGCTATGCCACCCACTACGTCAGGTTGCCCAAAGACCCATCCAGCCTGGCCTTGAACACCTCCAGGGAGGGAGTATCTGCAGCTTCCCTGGGCAATCTTTTCCAGTGCATCACCAAATTCTGAGTAAAAAAATTACCTCTTAACATCTAATCTAAATCTCCCCTCTTTCACTTTAAAATCATACCCACTTGTGCTTTCACTATCAGGTCATGTAAAATCATTCTCAATTTTTTAAAACAGTTCCCTCTAGGTACTGAAAGACTGCAAGGAGTTCTCCTGGAATCTCCTCTTCTCCAGACTGAGCTACTCTATCTCCCTCAGTCTTTCTTCATAGAGTAAGTGCTCCAGCCTTCTGATTATCTTCATGGCCATTCTCTGGACCAACACTAACAGCTCCACTTCTTCCTTGTGCTGGAGGCCCCAGCTCTGGATGCAATACTCCAAGTACAGCCTCACAATGACAGAGTAAAGGGTGACAACCGTTTCTCTTGCCATGTCCTATTTTAATACAGCCCAGAATACATGTCCCTTTGTACAGCATCCCTTTCTTCTGTCTTACCAACTGCACCACTTGCTGAGAGAGCACTTAATTCTACTATATAGGTCATTGATTAAGAAGTTAAAGAGCATGGGCATCAGGATGGACCCTTGAGATATACCATTCATCACCAAATTCTACCTGGACATAGAGTTCATTACAACACTCTTCTTGTGATCATCCAACTAATTTTTTTTTATCTAATGATTAGTCCATTCTTCGATTCCATATATCTCCAATATAGAGATAAAAATGTGGTGTGGGATCATATCAAAGGTCTTGCAGACATCTAGGTAGTTGGCATCAGTTAGTCTTTCCTTATTACTGAGCCAATCACTCAAATGAGAAAGCCACCAGACTGGTCAGGCAAGATTTGCCTTTGGTGATGCCACTTTGACTCTTTTGAATCAACTCCTTGTATTCTTTATGCTTTAATGTAGCCTCCATTAGAATCTTTTCAACAATTTTCTCAGGCACACAAGTGAGGCTCACTGGTCTGTAGTTCTCTGTGTCTTCCTTTCTACTCTTCTTGAAAATGAGAGTGATGTTTCCCTTTTCCAGTTACCTGGATCTCCACCTGACTTTTCAAATATGATGGAGTGTGGATTGACAGCTACATCAGCTAGTTCCCTTAGGACTCTGAGCTGCTTGTCATTGGACACCATGTAATTCTACATGTTTGATTTCATCAAGTGGTATTGAAACTGCACTTTTGCTTTCCCAACCCCCACCTGGTATTTCATGGAGTGAAATATATTCTACATATTTCATATATGGAAAGCCCGTCTGCTAGTGAAGACTAAGGTAAAGATCTTACTGAGTACCTCAGCCTTCTCGACTTTTGTGGTGGCCAGTTCTCCTTTCTCATTTACCAGTGGGGATACATTCTACTCGTTTTTCCACAGCAACTTACACCCATGACACTGGCCTCTCCTCTTAGGCCCTAGGAGGACTTCCAGATTGTGGAGATTCTTGATATATACTACAAAGATAAACAAAGTAAAGCATTAGGTCACTTTAATGCAACCAGGAGAGTCAAATATACCTGATGGATGTTTCTGCATATAGTATTTGTGTAACTGAAGAGAACCGGAAGAGAGTGGACATGCAGTTAGAGATGCTAGGACAATTTCTATTTCCTGCTCTGTTTACTAATATAACTTATGTACAGATACACAGAGAACATTTTGTTCTGCTTGGAAAGTAAATATATAATTAGCAGCTCCTGCCTCAGTGTCTGGTTTTTCTATTTTAGCTACTTTTATAATTCTGCTGTATTTCTTCTTTACTTAAGGTAAATTATGTAGTCATTTATTTCTCTTTATTTGTCCTTCTTGTTTTACAATTGGATGGCATTTATACTTCAGTGATTGCCACTGCTTTCCTAACTCCATACTGACATTAAAACCAAATATTTGGCTTGCACATAATCACTTTTCAAATGCATGGCTACCTTCTGTTGTACAATGTTTGATCTTTCCTGGATTCAATATTTTCTTTGGATAAAATAATTTATCAAGAATGTGATATAAACACAACTATGTAATTATTCCATTAGTTCATCTTAGAACATTCTTGTTTCAAAATACTGTTGCTAAAGTTGAGAGCATAGTATCAGGACAGGGGAAATAAAAAGCCACAAAAGTCAGTTGGCTTTGCAGTGTGGCTGGAGACTTATTCCAAATGTTTTGTGATGTTTTTTGATACATACATATATATTACACACAATCTGAATAGTTCTTATCTTTCTTTCAACATGTGGGAAATTTTGGTGTATCTGCTTCTTTGAAAAAAGAATCTGTGCTTAATAATTTTGGATAAAACCTGTGATTAAGTGTGATTACCACCATTATGCCACTTCTGAAAGACTTCTTTGTCTCTTTTCCTTTCACTAATAACTTTGGGTAGTAAACATGCAAGTATCTATACATTTTATTTTGACTAAATGACATATAATTGATGCCATACTTTTCATACCTGTCCTTTTTGTGCCATATTAAAAACAAAAGCTGAAGAGACTGCAATTTTATTTGAAAAAGAGATTAAAGAAGTGAGGAATTAAAATACAAGATAGATAGATGTACTGTTCACTTCGTCTTCTATGTCAGTCTTTTCTGTAGAGAGAATGAATTTGGGAAGTCTGGAAGGAGAATAGTGCTCTTTAAATTATTGATAATCAGGACGAAAGAAACTGTACCTTCTTAATTTTTTGATTATTTAGATAATGAAGGTGTATACATTTCAACTAATCTGAGTATGTGAGTGTACACAGAAGTTTACATACAAAGACTCTTTCCACTTTCTTTGTACCTCCTTTGTTCCAGTATGCTCCACACTTTTGGTGCACATCATGTTCTTTTTAGTGTCCTAGATCACTTCCTCAAACAATGTGTGGAAGGTAAAATATAAGAAAGAAGACATTAGAATCAAGGTTAAGATCCAGACTTGAGGACAGTGTGCCTAGTGTCAAGAAATGGGGTACAATTGTGTATAACATTGAAGGATCTGCATGTACTGATTACAGTGGTTTGGATTTAAGTTTAGGCTATACCAGGATTACCTTCTAGTTCATGTAAAGGTTAAGGCAGTGTTTATCAAAAAATAAGGCGGCTGTTTCCTGTTCTTGCAGACATAGAGGAGTTTGTACTGATAAAAGGCAACCATGTAGAATAATATTTTATATTAGAATAACTAAAAACTATTAGAAAAAAACTATAATATTTTCCTCTTCTCCTTCCATTCCATTTTGTTGATTTTAACATGTTATCTACCTACTTAACAGAACATGGCCTAGCTCGCACATACTTTCTATAATCAATATAGTTAAGCGAAAACTATCAGCAGAGAATTATTGATCCTATCCCTCACTAAAACAGATGTCACAATTTATATGCATTCAGAAAGATACAATTTTCTTACTTAATAAACTAGATTGATTTCATTATGATTATTCAATATATTAGACATTGATTTATTGAGAAACATTGATTTAATGAGAAACAAGGGGTAAGGAGGATAGCTTATAGAGGGCTATTTTTTTCTATAATATGTAAAAACTCAAAAAAATAAAAAATGAAACAAACCTTGTCTCTCATGAAAAAGAACTATATCAAGGCAAGGAAGGGAAGACAAAGGAATTAGACATAGGAATTAAGGCATTCATTCAGTCTCTGGAAGCATCAATATCCTCCTTTACCTAGTGGTAGCTGAACCCATTTTGAAATCTATTTTCCAACAAAATGATTCTCTGTTGTTTGTTTTGGGAAATGAATATCTGGTTTATGTCCCATTGCCAGCTCTCTGTCACCCTGTTGCAGAAGTAACTATAACTTCTGTTTTTAAGAGTAGCATTTTGATGTCTGCATAGCTGTGATAATTTCAGTAACCATCTAAAAGGCAAAGGAAATTGAGTGAAATGGTGGCCTGCTCTGGGCGAATAAACCTGCCGGTGAAGGTTTCAGTTGTGCAGAGAAAAAAACTCTGAATGCGCATCAAAGGGTCAGTTAGTTAAGACTTCACTCCTACTTGCACTTAGATTTTTTTTTCCTACAGTTCCCTGAAAAGCACCTTAAAATTTTGCATGTATACTTAACTGTGAACATTCTGAAGTAATGTGATAGACAGCTGTAATTTAACATAGTTACTCATAATCTCAAAAAACGGACTGCCAAGATTGAACAAGATTTTTCCATCTTTAGTTAAAGCTACAAATTAATTAGTCTCAAAAAAAAAAAAAAAAAAAAAAAAAGGTAAAACCTGAGTTTGGCTGCTTCCACTGTATCTTGGTAAACCTGAACATTTGAGGAGGAGGCAATATTTGCAAGCAGACTAGATGAGAAAGATTTCAGGTAATAACAGCTTGCTTGCTGTAAAGCACTCAATAACCACTAACATTTTACATACTTCCTGCTAAGCTGTGCAAGGAATAAATATTAGTCAGTGCTTTAATCATGTGAATAAGGTCAAATTGCATTACAATTTTAAAATCTCTTTTGACCATTTGTACAAATAGTGTCTTCACATTTTAGTACAAAACAAATACACAAAAAGCAACTTATAGGTCTCTTAGTCAGATATTTGTTCTAATAAAAATATTTACTAGTGAAATTAATATTAGAAGTAAGCAATCAAATTCAAATATCATACTTTTCTCGATTTGAACTTGGCAACTGAAATTAATTGATAAATGGAACGTCCTGCTATACAAAAACTTTTCCTAACTTGTGTGTGTGGAAAAGATAAAGAAGGTGTGAAAGACAAGGAGGAAAATAATTTATTTTATAAAAATGACAAGTGAGATGTATCCCCTCATTCAAATCAATTCATTTATAAATCATAGTAAAACAATTATATTACTCACTGTGACTGGTTGATTTGTACTTTTCTATGTAAAAAGGTAAGTCAAAATTTGTAAGATGCTTATTTCTAAGAATAGTAATGTGCTGTTGAAATAAATGTATTGGTAACAGTTTATCAGAGTGATAACTTATTTTTCTTTCAGTCTTTTTGATCAGCTTTTATCATAAAGAAGGAATTTCTAAATTAATAAAATTAGTCATTAAAAAAAAATATTATTATTTTAGGAATTATTTACACCATGTAATACTGTTTATAATTTTATGAGTGTTTTTACACTTTTCATGTTCATAACATGCTCCTGTAATCACTATAAATCCTCCATTCTGAATTCAAATTCTTAAGAACTATAATTTTTAAATCTATTTCTTTTTGCTATTTATTTTCTTCAGAGTTGCAGGAAAACAGTAGTCATGAACCATCACTGAGATAATCATATGAGTGTTTGAAAGTGAAATAAAATTAACTTATATTTTATTTCCTCTCTTATTATCATACGTTAATGTGAAAAGAAATATGATTAAAGAAAAAAGACATCAAAGTGACAATATAAATAATTTTAACTTGCAGATAGATAGATAGACTTTCACAGAACATCTGTAGCTATCCACAAGCTACATTCAATTTTCCAATCCAGGTATTTTTCAGTGTATTGTCTTATTATTCATTTTGTTTTTATACGGCTATCTTTATCACAGTGCATTTAAAATATTCATATGTATCCAGCTTAAGTTTGATGGAATTATCCCAGATGATGATTCCTAGTTCTCACATGATCTATTCTTCATTCTAGAAATCTAAAATGTTGGCAAAGTTGTTATTATTTTCAATGCTTCTTTGTGAAATGACATTGACCAGTAATGAAAAGGGCCATAAACGAACAATTATTATTTATTTTCATTATTTATTTTAGAGCAGAAGACTATCCTTATTGTGTCTTGTGGTGTAGTGTTACAGAATTTCATGCATTAATTTTTCTGTAACACAATCATATTTTTACACAGGAAAGCATTTCATAGCATAGCTTTCATAAATCGTACTGCATGTATTTATCTTCCCTTTATACCACTCAAGACATTTTATACTTGAAACTTAAATGGAAAGGCAAAAATGCATATTATTTACTGTGAGAATTGTCCATGTGAGCTCAAGGGAGAGTGCAGAGACTAAGAATGAAGAACCTCATGAGTTTAGTGGGGAAAAATGAAAAGAATTGAAAAAAAAAGTTTTTGGGAAGTAGCAGCATTATACGGATGGAGATACTATGAGAGAACAAGGCGACTGACTGTTGTCCAGTGGCCTCCATGATAAGATCACAGGGTATCAAACATCTTTCTTAATTTTGATTGAAATAAAGTAATTTGCATCTGAACCTATTTCAAAGTCATGAATCCATTTGTATATATCAATTAGTCAATTTTGTATTCTGTTTTCACTTTCAGTATTCTGCAAAGTTTGTAATTTTCAGATAGAAGCTATTCAATTATTTAGCAGTGTAGGACTGAAATCTCAGCACTGATTGTGTTTGTCTGATTTTTCTATCACTTATTTCCCAAATACAATCAAATCTTGATGTATTATATTCTTGCTTCATAATATCTGTACAATGGATGTTACTCACAATTACATATAAATGTAATTATACTTACAATAAAGGAATTATGTTTTATGCTTATATATTTTTTGAAATGAAACAATAATAATAATAAAATATTTGAAATACCCAAGCTCAGACTGAAGGGAGCCACTTACATATTTATGCAGACTTTTTGTTTCATTTTCAGAGAGTAAATGAATCAGAATATTAAATACTTTGATATATAAAATATATTTTAGAATTTTAAAAAATATATGAGAAAAATAGAATTTATAAAAATGTAAAAAATAGTTAAAAATACTTAATAAGGGTTTATATGTATGAGGGCATTTAAATGGCTATAGTTTACTACTTGAAAGTTGAATGGGGGACTGGAAATTGAGCAGGAGACAGGGGAGGTCTTCAGACTTATACTGCCTGGAAAAGGATATAAGGGTCAAGAAGATTTATCAGTGTCGGAAAGGTTTCTCACTGTCAGTGGAAAGGCCTTCTTTTGTGAATCTTAAAATAAACAAAAGAGATTATCTTCATATTAAATTAACAGGAAAACACACACACACACACACACACACACACACACACACACACACACACACACACACACAAAACCCAACAAATGACAATTCTTTTGGCAGCATGGGTCTTATAGTTAAGTACAGCATATATAGTTAAATACAGCTGGGGCTGTTATCAATAGTGTCTGAACCAGCACGGCTTTGCATGCTGCCCCTTTGGCAAGTGAGGCTACAGCTCTCCCCAGATGAACCAGCAATTGCAAGACCACTCTGTAAAGCATTTTTCTACTTTATTTTCAGTGATGGAAAAGTAGACCTGTATAGGTGAAGAACTCAGACTAACGCATATCCTCTTCATGCCACATTTCTGATGCTTTGTTCTAGTTTTGGCTGATGGAGTTGTGACAGCCACGACATTACTGTTCTGTTGTTCATAATGCTCCTTTTGGTTGTTGTAAGCAAAACAGTTTTGGCTCATGGAATTTCACTTAATTCAATTTACCTTTAAGTAACATAAATATTTAATTAGTAGTTCATGTGTTGAGAGAAGAAAAAAAATAGTAAAACAAAAATGTAGGGAAGCACATTTCCTCTCTGTCCCCTGGGATGAGCGTCAGTCCCTAGCCTGATGTGAGTTACCCATAAGGTGCAATCCCTCAGGGCTGTCCTTGCCATAGTGTGGATCTTCAATGGATGTTGATCTTTTCCTGATAGGAAGAGCTTCCTTCTAACTGCATGTCTCCAGCCATGTCTACAGCAATGACTCCTTCGAGACATGTCTACTCTTTTTCATCCATGTTTTCTTTTTTACTCTATCTCCTCAACTGTGTCCAGTCTCTACTCACACACCTCCCACCCCATCTGCTGCTCATCCTTAGACACATCTGAGCTGAGGCTTCCCTTTCAGGCTGCAGTTTGGCAGTTGCTGGGCTGCTCACATGAGTGTCAGACAGGGCTGAGACCAGCTAGGACAACACAGGACATTTCTTGGCCTCCTTCATGAGTCAGTTAATACAAAATTCCCTTTCAAAATTAAAAAAAAAATGCCATAAATTTATGAAATTGTTGTTAAAGCAACAGTACAGTCCACTGAAAAATTAACATGAAATAACCAGAAAGTACTCAAAGAACAACTTACGCTGAGCAGAGATGAGTGGCTGTTTTTAAGGTTACATGCTGGAAAATATATATGTACAATCATGTTCTTTCTTTTGCTGCAGGGTTGAAGTGCTATAAAATGAATAATAAAGAGCAAACAAAAATTTGCCTTTTAAGCTACATGAAAGGTACCTAGAGCTCACGGGTAGAACACTTCCTTTTGTGCTTGTAAATCTAAGCATAATAATGTAACAGTTTTTAGAGCACTATTCAGCTAAGTTTTTGTGACGTGCTCTTATATCCCAGCCTCCCCATTAACACAGAAAAAGACTTTGTAAGGACTACAATTCCCTCTGAGTAGGCTAAAATTCTGATAAGTATTTAGGGGTTCTTTTCTTTTCTACAGAAGTCATGCACAGGAGAATATGTCATGTGGATATATGGAGATTTACACAACGTGCTTTCATTAGCACTAATAGAAACATAAATAGTTATGTGCCAACTCCCTTTTAACATTTTAAACCAATGCAGAATAAACATTCATGTCAAACACCAAGGGCGCTGCATCTAGATTCAATAAAGACTGAAGTAAATGTTTTCCATAGTCACAGTTTGATTTAGATGGAATTGAATAATGTTGTTAAACCATGCTGTGTAAGTTTAAACTCAGCTTGCCATTTGAAAGTCAAAATACCCTGACCATAAGCAAAGCTCTTAGTTCCAAGTTAGAGCTACAACAGTTTGCATATATTGTGCTCTGTAAAGGTTTGTTGGTTGTGGCTTTTTGACTGTTTTCTTGCTTAGTAGGTTAGCTGGATCTTTATAAGTGCACACATACAATCATATTTGACTTAAAAGTACTTTTGGCCTTTATGTTCAACTGGACCAGTTCACTTAGTGAAAAGACAATTAAAAGTATGACAGATTGTAAGAGTAGATCTTTTTTAGGGAGAAAGAAAAGTTCACACTTCTAGTGTCTGGGAAACAGTGTCACCTCCAATAAGATAAAATGATTGATGCCATGCAGAGATTGCAAGGATTGCTAGAGCCAGCTTTGCAGTTTTCAGAAAAGGAGAGCTCTCTCCTGCCACTTGACACTTTCTATCCTGTAAGTATTGTTTCTCTAAAGGAGAAACAGATTAAATTCCAGCTGCTGTCAGTTCTTAGCTAGGTCTGTTGAAGAATGTGGCTTTTGAAAAGTTGTATCAATACTTCCCTTTCATTATTACCAAAGCAGGCTTAACTGCCTTTGATGTCTTCTTACCAGAGTCATTACAGTTTTCTAAAACCAGTGAATAGTGGGCTTTATTTAAGGTCATGTTGAAATTCTGAGTTCGAATTGCTGTGAATTGGAGGACTGGATTGTTCATTGTTTATAATACCTTCCTTTTTGCAGTCTATATTGAAGCCAAGTGAAAGAATGGCTTCAGTTTTCTTTCACAAACATAGTCCAAGTTATTAACCTGCACCATTAGATTTCATAGGGTGAAAGTCAGCTCAAACCATCAGTCTTCCACTTGCCTGAAGGCTTAGTTTTCCTTGGGAAAATAAATAAATAAATAAATAAATAATGGAAAAGAGAAAGCCAGTAAATCTCTTATACGTCTGATGCTTTGGCAGGTAGTATTATACAACACTTTATACATGAACTTTTCCCATAGCCAACTGATCAGTGTATCACATATTTTCCTATGTTTAATAAGTATCAACAGTAAGTTATTCTAAATACTATAAATATATGAACATTGGTTGTTGCACTCAAGTTTGCACACATTCTTCTAGGAAATCCATCTAACAAAGATAATATATTCGTAGAGAATAACAAAGAGAACATAATTGTCCACCCTTGTGGCACTTTCATCACTTTGCAACTTAGTTATAAATCAGGTGTATCATTTCTGCTGCTCTACAAATGTTTTAACAAATAGATAAAAACAGTAGCAGCAAAGCCCACAGAGCTATAACAATAAACCTTTTACTGTAAGTTGTTTTCTGTGTTTCCTCCTGACTGTTTTACTGAAATAGTTCAAATCATTTCTGTGCATAGCACATGAAAGCTTGTTTTCTTTGTAAATGCTTCTGTGCAGTTCTAACCCATGGTGTGAAATAAGGCAGACATTTATTGGCCTGTACATGTCCTACTTCACATCCTGTGTCAAGGTACACTGGTATGACTGTAAAAAGACACTGAAAATGGATGACTCTGCCCTAAATACCACATATGTTGAAAAGATAGCATAGAATCATAGAATTGTGTGAGCTGGAAGGGTTAATTAAAGGTCATCTAGTCCAACTCTCCTGCAGTGAACAGAGATGTCTACAGCTGGATCAGATTACTCAGAGCCTGGTCTAGCCTGACCTTGAAGATCTCCAAGGATGGGACATCCACCACCTCTCTTGGCAACTTGTTCCAGTACTTCACTCTCCTTTTTCTAAAAATCTTTTTCCTTATATTTAGCCTCAATCTCACTTATTTCAGTTTGAAGCCACTTCCCATTGCCTATCACAATAAATCTTGCAAAAGAGTCAGTCCCCTTCTTTCTTCCGGCCCCTTTGAAAATGGGGCTATACTGAATGGCTTCTATCTGGTCTCCTCAGAGCTCTCTCTTCTCCAGGTTGAACAGAGTACACTCTCTCAGCCTGTCTGCATAGGGGAGGTGTTGTATCCCTTGGATCATTTTTGTGACCCTCCTCTCGACATGCTCCAACAGGTCTATGTCTCTCCTGTACTGAGGACTCCACTACTACGGGTGAGATAACACTAGCACAGAATAGAGGGGCAGAATCACCTCCCTCAACATGCTGGTCACAATTCTTTTGATGCAGCCACTGCTAATGTCATTGAATAAGATATTAAACAGTAGTAGTTCCAGTACTGATCCCTGAGGGACACGACTCATCACTGATCTCCATCTAGATACTAAGCCATTGACCACCACTCTCCAGGTATGATATCACAACTAATTCCGCGTTCTTTGAACAATCCAACCATCAAATCCATATTTTTCCAATTTGGAGAGTAGGGTATTGTGGGAGACAGTGTCAAAGGTCTTACTGAAGTCCAGATAGAAGCCAACAGTGACTCCCCTTGTCCATTGATGCAGTTATGCTATCATAGGCTACTATGTTGGTCAGGACTTGCCCTTGCTGAAGCTATGCTGGTTGTTCTGTCTCACCTCCCCCTCTTTCATGTGCCTTACCATTGATTCCAGGAAGATATGTTCCACGATCTTTCCTGGTACAGAGGTAGGGCTGACAGGTCAGTAGTTCCCCAGGTCATCCTTTCTATCCTACTTACTTAAAAACAGATGTGATGTTGCCTTTTTTCCAGTCATCAGGGACTTCACCTAACTGCCATGACTTTTCAAATATCATTGAGATGTCAATACATATGTAAGTAAACAAAGTACATAGCAAGCCAAATTAAATTATTTGCTTGTAATGGGGTAACAGATATCCACAGAATATATGAGGAAAGTAGAAATGTTCTAAAACTTTCTTAGATTTAGATAGCCTCAACCCTAAAACTAAATGTTCAAAAATATACCATTGTGAAGAAAGAAATGGCTGATTATCTTCAGTAGAGTCTTGGGACTCTAAAAATAATGATTTTTAAAAAAAATGAGGTTGTGTGGATTGAAAAGCAAATTAGAGTTAGTATTTGTGTAAGTGGATCATCTTGTTAGAGTGTTAATTTTCATGTCTTCACATTCCTCATTAATACAGAACAAGATCCTTGCTAGATCACTAATGGTCTGCCTCAACTGGGAAGAAGCACTGAAGCCTGAGAAGTGAAGCAGTTTCTTATTTCTCAGGACTGATTTTTCTGGCAGGTGGAAATTAGTAGATGATTCTTGAGTTTCAAACTTTTCATAACACATGAAATATTTACTCATCAGAGTTGCATGCCATGGATGGCTATGTGGTGTTTGCTGGGTGTTTGTCAGTTTACTGGTACTTGGGTTCACCACTACTTTGGACACAAGTGGGCTTCGGTGTCAGGAATAATTTGGCTGCGCAGGTTAGATTCTCTTAGAAGACAGAAAATTTTTTACTTCCTTTAAAACTATTTGGATTAGAATAATGTAAAATTCTGAACCAAAGAAGAAAGCCATTGGGAAACTTTCATCAGTTTTGTGATGTTAGCGAAAAGATTGTGAGCACTGCGAACTATTGTTGCTCAATTTCAGCCTTGTACAGTTTCAGATCTGAACATCATTCAGATCTGCCATTATTGACAAAAGAAGAAAAGGATCCTACATGGGGAAAGTAAAATATGGAAAACAACATTGCAAAGCTATTTAGTTCGTTGTTTATGAGACGTTTATGTAAGTGCATTTCAAAGATTGTGCTCATAACTGCACAGAAATTTCCTGTGTATCTATCTAATTTACTTAAATAATTTTAGAAATTTCATAAAATTGTTAGTGATTTTATTTTCTTCTTATTAATTGCTCAGTTATTCACCTCCAAATCTCTTATGCTTTGAAATCTGTCTGAATGCATTCATAAACTATGTCACTTCACTGAGAAGGACAAAAGAAACATATACATCAATCACTTCAAATGCAATTACTCCCATTTATTTCCATGGAAAAATGTAACGGATACAAAGAGCACAATAACACTATTTGAAAAAGGAAATTCTCAGATACAAAAAAATATCTTTCATCATAGCCACCACCATTAGCTCTGCACTTTTGCCAGTGATGAACAAGAGCCCTCATGCTGCACTCATAACAATCTATGATAGTGGAGGTAGGCCACTGCCTCTGTCACTACTGCAAAATACACAGCCACTGCTTCACTGTGCTCACGCCCATTGTTTGGTCTCCATAAATATTCAGCAGGCATCACTGGATGTCAACATAATGCAATTGTTTTCCAAATGGAGGAATTAAATTCCACACCTTTACCTCATATGCACTTCCTTGTCAGACACCATTTTGTCAGCCTGCCCCTCCACTCCCATTTGCCCCACAGTAACAAAATGAAACAATATTGTTGGGAAGGTTCATCTTCTATGGTCATACCACTAACATCTGCCTCTGATGTTGTGGGCCAACGTAATAAAGTAGGAGGCATTACTTTCAGGGCAGCCCTCTTGTACAGAATTTTTTTGAAACATGACTTTTGTGTACATCAATTCAACTAATTTCTTCAGTTCTATGAAATCTGAAATCTAAAATTCTTCAAGATTTTTCTCTTTCCTAAATGATTAGAACTATTAAAATAAAAACTCGTGAACTCCAAAACTATCCCATTTAAATATACTAGTCTGTTTGTTTTGAAACATCCAGTTTAAGATGAAAAATAAAAGATATTTCAAAACATTTGCTGCATTTTCTTCTGACAGTTATTTTTTGCTCTTTTTTCTATAAATATATATAAAAAATATTTTGTGACAGAATACAAGATTATAAATATTTCAAACAGGTGAAGATTAACTTATAGTGAAATGCACGGTAACTGTTACATTAAACTTATTCCCCAAAGAATTTTTCTTGATTTAGTTTCAAGAGACCATATAAATTATGCACTGGCATGTAAGAATTGCAACCATGCAATGCTAGCTATTTAAAAAATTAATATCTCAATAATGCTGTTGCATAATTCATTTCATTCGAAACAGGGGAAAATGTAATTACTTTAGCACTTTGAGGGGTAAAAATATTTAACATTAGGGACACCAGTATAGACAACATATTTAATGCTTCTCATACACAAACTTAGAACATTTGTATTGAACTAATCAATGTTCAAAAACATAATATACTTGGCTTTATGAAAGTAATGTTTGGAGCTATATACTATGTTTACTTTTAAACAACTAAGAGCAACAATGAAAGAAAATATCTATACAACAATTTGAAAATTATGATAAAAAAATCACGGAGACAATGATGGTACTAATTAATACTTTTTACTTCTATAAATACACATTTGTTCGTTACTGCAATTCTGTATTGGACTACCAATAAAAAAATGAAATGCTTTTTTTTAATTAATAAAATCATACACTTCTAAGTTTTTAGGATTTTTTTGTTTAATTTTTGCACATTTTGAAATGAAAATATGGATATTAACTAAGTAAACACTTTACTTGTTATTGTTTTGGGAGTTAACAAGTTCTCTTTCAAATTACATATATGAAAATATATTTTCAGTATTTTGGATTTGTTGTTGGAAAGTGCTACAGACTAAGTTCAAGCATGAAATAATAGAAAATAGAAGTTATTATAAGTTTGGAAACTTAATCAGACCATTTCCAGTGTCATAAAGTAAGATCTGACTGCAAGATTAAACTTACAGCCTCAATACAGTGGAAAAGAGAATTTGCTGTAGAAAATTTACGTGAGTGTTCTTGGCAAAGAGGGATTTTAAAATTATTGCAATATCACATAAGTCATTATTTTCTAATTGTCAACTAGAAAATACCTGTACCCCATTCTATGAGAAAAGATTGCTCTTTGTACACAGTATTTTTTCAAACTAGGTTTTATCCTATATCAAGAATATGTACAGTACATTTATGACATTAATTATTGTATCTGCACTTAAATGCTGTAGAGTAAGAGCACATGTTCATAATGACTTCATGAAGATGATTAAACTGCAACCAGAGTTAACCTGAAAGAGCTTCACATTTCATTTTTTAAGCTAGTTGTGGAATTCATTAATCTCTTTTCTTCAGGCAGTATGGGTTCAAAATTGCAGAGTAAAGGCAATATGCTTTAAAATCTTTTGCTGTTTTTTTTTTTTTTTTTTAAATTGAACAACAACATGGATATTTCTGTTTATGACACACAAAGCAAACAATAAAAATTTTTGTTTGAGCACGTTTGTCTACTGTGGTGGGCTACAAAACAGTGAATATCTGTGAAGTAAAACAGACAACTCCACAAATCATTTTTTCTAAAATCTATTTTTAGTTTGTTTGAGTTTTTTGTTTTTTCTTTCTTTTATTCATCACATAAAATGCACAACATGATGTTATGATGTGGAATATCGATAAAATCATAAAATGATGACACCTGGAAACACTCAAAGTCAGGCTAGGTGGGGCTCTGAGCAACATAGTCGAGCTGTAGGAGTCCCTGTTCATTGCAGAGGAGTTGGACTAGATGACCTTTAAGGGTCCCTCCCAGTTCAAACGATTCTATGATTTTATGATAAGCACTTGTTCAGATAGCGATACAACCTGGAGCTACAGACCAAAGAAATTAAAGTCTTTAAAAGCTTGCCAATTACAGCTCTGACCAAAAGTTCAAGAAATAATAAAGGCACGCTGCTCCAACATAGTCCCTCTTTTATTTTATTTTATTTTTTTAATAATGATGTATTAAGGCTGTAGCTGTCACATAAGAGCTAGAAACTGTGGCATATTATAAACTGGATTCCCTGTGGGGCAGAGAAGTAAAGCTATAGGTCCAAGCCAGCCTCATGAAGTTTGGTCTCTTATAATAGGAGTTTACTGAAAAAGAATATTTGTAATAACAACAAAACAATATGTTGGAGTGGTTATTTTGCATTGTACATTTTACAGATAACCACTCTGAAGGCAGCTTCTATTAATTTTTAAGATTATTCCTGTTTTTAATAACTCAAAGGACAAACCTAAAAGGATGAACCTGAAATATCTCAAGTTCTAAGGATTTTGGCATTTGTAACATATCCAAGTATTTTCAAGATGTACGGAAAAAAAAACACACTAATTTGTATATGATAAGGGATTAATTATGAAGAGATTCTTAAAGGAATGTTGCCAGATTCACCCTAGAGACACCTTAAAAAAAATAAAAATGTTGGAATATATACAGAGAATACAAAAGAAGATGCACATAAATTGAAAGTGCTTGGCAGAGACTGATTTTCACTATAGAGAGCCTGCCATGGTTCGGAGTTTCTACCAAATTTCTCTCTCAACACAATTACATGCTTTTCTCTGATTTGATAAGGCCATTGGTATTTTTCTTCTACTTACTTAATTTCTCACCTTCTCTACTGATAATATGCTATGCTATGCCTGATGAGTGCCAGCAGCATTGTGTTCTGGAGATAAATAAGTTTTGTAAGTCCTTTTACTAAAATAAAATGAACAGCAGGATATTTGTCATTTCAACTGTAATAGAATAAATATTTTATCTTCTATTCTTAAAAAGTTTATCTGTAACCCAATAGATTTCCAGAAAAAAATTAGAGAGAAAAAGCATTAAAGTGACTTTTGTATTACACTACATAGTTTATTGTATTGATATATTGAAATAATTCTCAATTGGTAGCTATCTAAAAATCTGTATGATTTCATGCTGATTTTTATTTACTTTCCTCAAGTAACTTGCCGCCTTTCACAAGTGAATGCAAAGTCTACATAAGCAAAGGAAATCTCTTTGAAAGGACTGTCATCAAAAGAGGACATCGTTTTGTAAGAAATGTTTTATTTTCTATCTTTCTAAAGCCTCTGAAAAGCATCAGAACTCATAATGCAAGTGATAAAACATTAATGAAAAGGCATGCTGAGGCCTTTTAAGTGGTGAAAACAATCACTTCACTTCTCAACAAATATATATAGAGTTTAATCTGGTGCCCTTTATTAAAGATAGGCAAGAATTTTATCTAATTGTTATGACCCTCCTAAGTCATTAGGGAACCACTCAGAGAGGGTTAAGATTCAAGAAACAGAGCTTCAAGCCACAGCTGAAGGTGACTTTGAAAGCTGCAGGAAATCAAGAGTACTGTTGCTTCACAGGACTTTGATTTGCAGCATCTTACTCCCAGCTGAGCCAGGGAAAAATATTTGACCCACTGAAGATCAGTGGAAATAATAAGAAAATGATTTATAGTTATGATGAGGACAAACTGGAAAATTAATAACAATAACAGTAATAAAAGAACAAAGTGGCTTGTTTTATCCATTACCGAATGGTGGCATATATCAGAAAGAGAAAACTGAAATTGCAGACCTGAAGAGATTTTATTTTGCAATAGTTTTTTGCACATTTTTTTCTTTCACTCTAGAACAAAGATAGATAAACAAAGTTGAAAAGCAGGAAAAGCTGCTTTCATTATTGAACAAATTTTGTATCTTTGTAAAACCCTGAAACTAGAGCTTTGCTTAAATTATTCTCGTAGATGACAGTTTTAGTATAAATGGGACTTCTATAAAATGCAAAAGGAAGAATTTGTGAAACAAAAAGCCCTACAGATAAAGACAGATGAGAGACCTTAATTTTCACTCTTGTAATTATAAGATTTTAACGTCATGGAATTATTTATATCCTGGTACTTGTATCTCTTAGAGTGATTTTAAATCTGTGCTCCCTTTCCTTTCATTGCCTTGCCTTCCCTTGCCTTCTGTCATCAGAAAATACCTGTCATAACTCCTCAAATTGTGTGATCTGTCCTGCTGAACTACTGATGATGATGCAAAGAGGAGAAGAATCTTGTATTTGCCTCCATCAGTGAAAAACTTTATACTAACCCTGTTTTCCTGAACCATCATTTCAGACACAAACCACTTTCTGTGCACTGCAGAAAATGAGGCACTAACCTGGGTACTGAAAATTCCACTGGCAGCTCTGTACTAGAGTTAAGTTTTGCAATCAGCCATGGCAAAATCTCCACTACAGAGACCTCTATAAATTAATAGAAAAATATTGTTCTTAAATACAATTTTTTTGAAGGCTCATTCTTCCATTTCTCAGTGACCAACAGCATTCAGAGCTATGGAGCATCTACTGAGAGTCAGAAGGGGCAAAAGGCCCTTCCTGATATCTGCCTTCAGCACTTTGCCTTTTTAGATCTTCCTAACTTCCATACTCATTCTCATGTCTTCCAGACCTATAAAATGCCTGCCAAAAGTCCCCTTATATATGACAATTAAAAAAAAGTTGCAGATATCTTAATATAGACATTGAGAAATATTCTAATTGCTGTCGGAGATTATCATATAAACAACAGGAAACTAAGGAATAAAAATGCTCTTTCAGAAATCGTAGAATCATAGGAGTATAGAATGGCTTGTGATGGAAAGAACCCAAAAAATCCTCTAGTTCCAACTCCATGCTGTGGGCAGTTGAGTCACCTACTCGATCAGGCTGCCCAGGGAATATCCAGTCTGGGATTGAATAACTCCAGAGATGAGACATCCACATCTTCTCTGGGCAACCTGTTCCAGTGCCTCACCCTCTGAGTAAAGAATTACCTTCTAAAATCTAATCTCTAAAATCCAAATCTCCATTTTTTGAGTTTTAAACCATTTGCCCTTGTCTTGTCTCTCTTAGACTGTGTAGAGCAGTTTCCATCTTTTTTTTTATAAGCTCCCTTTAAGTACTCAACAGCCACAGTGATGCCTCCCTATATCCTTCTATTCTCCAGACTGAACAAGCCCAGCTCCCTCAATCTTTCTTCTTAGGAGAGGTGCTCCAGAACTCTGTTCATCTTTGTGGCCATCCTCTGGACCTGCTCCAACAGTTCTATGTCTTTCTTGTGCTGGGGGCCCCAGATCTGGTCGCAGTACTCCAAATGGGGCATCAAAAAGGCAAAGTAGAGGAGTACAATCACCTTCCTTATCCCGCTGGTCATTCCTCTTTTGATGTAGCCCAGGATACAGTTGGGCTTCTGGGCTGCAAACACACACTTCTCGATCATGTCTAGCTTTTTATCTACCTGAATCCCCAATTCCTTCTCTGTTGAGCCGCTCTCAAGGAGTTATTCTCCCAGTCTGTACACACATATATGGGACTGCCTGAATCCAGATGTGACACTTCATACTTAACCATGTTAAACTTCATTAGATTTACTTAGGCCCAGTTCTCAAGCTTGTTCATTTGTTTTTGAATATCATCCTTTCTTTCTGTCATATCAATTACATCACTCAGCTTAGTGCCATTTGCAAACTTGCTGAGAGTGTACTCAATCCCACTGTCTAGGTCTTTAATAAAGATGTTAAAGAACACCAATTCAAAGAGGGCTCCCTGAGAAACAATACTTGTCACTGACATCCATGTGGATATAGAGCCATTGACCAGAACCCTCTGCCTGTGACCATCCAACTAATTCTTTATCCACTGAATAATGAACTCTTCAGATCCATCCTACCTCAATTTACAGATAAGAATGTGATGTGGGTCTGTAACAAATGTTTTTCAGAATTCCAGGTAGATGACAGCAGTTGCTCTTCCTTTGTCCACTGATCTGCCCTTGGTAGAGCCATGTGATCTGTTTTGAATCACCATGTGTTGCATGTAGCTTAACATGGTATCCAGGAGGGTCTGTTCCACAAAAATGACAGGAATGCCAGGCCCATATTCCTTGAGATAACAAACTCAACCAGGTCATGGTTGCTAAAGCTTAGCCTGCCTCCAATCTTGACCACTTTAATGAGCTCATCAACATGGTGAGCACCAGGTACATTAACACTTCACTTCTGGTTGGTTTGTCTAACATTTGGACCAGCAAGTTATTCTCTATGCATTTTAGGAGTCTCCTGGATATTTTAGAGCCCATTGTGTTGCTTTCCCAGCAGGCATCCAGGTGGCTGAAATTCCCCATGAGAATGAGAGCTTGCAAGCATAATGCTTCTTGTAGCTGAAGAAAGAAGGTCTTTTCATAAGGTTCCCCTTGATCAGGTGACCTCTACATGTCCTTTATCGGTCCGGTCCCTAATTTATACCCTTTCTGGAAACATTGTTTGTAGTAGTCAGGAAAAGTAAAAAATAGAATAACTTAGCATCAATTAGGTCCAATAAATACTTATTTATTGTAAAGCTGACATCCATAACTCCATATAAAGGGAAAATACAGAGCTGTTGGAGAGGATCCAGAGGAAGGCTACAAAGACGAATAGAGGGCTAAAGCAACTCTATCATGAAGAAAGATTGAGAGAGATGGGCTTATTCAGTTTGAATAAGAGAAGGCTCTGAGGAGATCTAGCTGTTGCCTTCCAGTACTTAAAGGGAACTTATAAACAGGAGGGAGACGTGGTCCGATAGTGATAAGACAAGGGAGAATGAGTTTAAAACTAAAAGAGGAGAGATTTAGATGAGATATTAGGATGAAATATTTTACTCAAATAGTGATGAAACACTTGACACAGGCTTCCCAAAGAAGTTGTGGATGTTCTATCCCCAGACGTGTTGAAGGCCATGCTGGATGGGGCCCTGGGCAGCCTGATGTAGTGGCTGGCAACCCTGCCCGCAGTAAAGGGGTTGGAACTAGGTGATCTTTAAGGTCCCTTCCAAACTAAGCTATTGTATGCTTCTATGGTTGTTTTCTTTTTATAACTGTCTCTGTCCCTTTCTCCTCAGTCTTACTTTCTTTTCAATAATAAAATAGCTCTTATGAAAGTTAGCCAAGAGCTAAAGACTTTTATGTTCAGATGCAAATGGTGATATTCCTCAGTAACTTGATTACAGATTCTTGCAAACAGTTAGAATTGTAAGTATTGTCTGCTCATAAAAATGCTACTAGCTTTTTAATGTTATGAATGATGATTTCTTCCAATTGCAAAGCCAAGTCCAATACAGAAAGGTACAAGTGTTTATTTAGTGTTTTCTGTATAAGCAGACGCACACAAAAAAGAATCTGTTTTGTCAGTGCTGATAAATCAGAGGCTTGTTTCTATCTCAGTCCATTGTTTGTCACACACAATAGACAGAATATGACTTAAATATATGATGTTTTATTTGCTTGCCATTGTTACAGAACAGTTGTAACAAGCTATTTGGGACCTTGTAATAGTAGGGAAACAATTTGTTTTGGAAATTAATTTGTTGAACAGTAAATGTTTACTGCTTGTCTGCCAAGATACGATGATGAGACTGAATTCAGAAGTGCCCTTGAAAATCTGTGACATATAAGGATATATTCATAACAAATTTATTCTATATAATGCCAATGAAGCTGCTAACAGAAAATACATGCTGTTCTTCTTAGTGTAATAGGTGGTGTTAATTCTGATTTCCTTTCCTCCTTTTATTTCATCTCTCACATATCGCTTGCAGTAACTCACTGAGGTCTCGAGTCACCACAGAATTTAAACACGTTGAGTTTTTAGCACTTTGAATACAACTCTGACTATTTTGGCTGTGGATTCTCTAAGATGCTACTTAGTGTTACATTTTGCATTTGCCATGCAGCATTCTAACATTCTTGATGCTTTAAATCAGTCTATTAATTCTGCTTTCTGAGAGATTAAGTCCTTTCTCACAGATGATTAGTGATCAGTGATAAAGAAAACTCAGTCATGCTCCTTTACTTCTCTCACTCACTGTATTAAAAATTGAAATTAATAGATTGAACTAAGAATATCAGATATGGCTTTGTGGTTTTGCTTTCTGAACATCTAATCTACATATCTTTTAATTGTTAAGTACCAGTGCTGAGTCAATTAATGAAATAATTGTAAATATATGCATATATGATCTGTCAATTATCTGCCTAAATTTTTTAAGCAGAAGACAATATATTTTGTTCTTTACAAGCCTTTTAATTATAAGAAGCTAGATGCATAGATTCTTTAGCAAAATAAATGAATAAATGAGTGACAAATTACCTCATCATCGATTCAAATGGAAGTAAAAAAAAAACAATGGCAAAATTCAAACCCCTTCTCCAAAATCTACATGCATATCTTAAATTGTCTAGAATTTCTAAGAAAATTTCATCAGAGATAATTAAAGAGCAGCCTGCTAGTTGGAAAAATAAAATTCTGATTTGAAGGAGATTATTTATTCAGAATATTTAAAGGTATCTTAAGGTCTGAAAGATACAAACTTAATAGCTTCAAGTAATAAAGAGATCTCGCTTACAAATGTTCTCTTATCTTCAGCTTACTTACCCTCACTACCAAGATTTCTATCCAAAAGGAAAGGAATAATGTAGTTTATGTAGAAAGAATATTAGTTTAATAATTGAAACTCACCAAATACTTTCAAGACATGGAAAACAAAACATATTCTGTGCTACTAATTGTCAGTGCTTCTTCCTTTCAAGGAAGACATTAATTTAGAGAAGGATACATGGAGATATATCACAGGTGCTTGATCCTGTCATGACAAGATTTCTGAATTCCCACTGACATTGTCATTTTCTTTCAGGAGCGCTAAGTGTTTCATTGGGTGCAACAGGCTCCATGGGATACCTGTTACTCTTTCAATGTAGCACATTTTAAGATTTACCTGTCTATTTTCCATGTTAATAGCTTTCCATACAGAAGAAATGTACTGTAATGTGTTAGGCTATAAGCTAGCAACCTCCCAAGTCCAAGGAGGAAGAACTTGGCCTTGAGGCTATGCTCTGATGTTTATTTCAAAGTGATGCTGACACAAAACAAGAGCAAAAAGCAATACCTTTACGAACAAATAGCTCTTTTGAAAGCAGCTTGTTTTGAATCCTAATATCTTTGTTCTGCTCTGTTCAGCAAACTGGCAAATTGACTTGGGGCGTTGCTCAGTATATTTTGTTCTTGGTAGCTGTACATTGAAGAGGACAGTAACTACTCTTTGTTAAACTCTTATATAATTCTCTACTGACAGCTTCAGGCATTTCAAAATACTTTCTCCAAAATTCTATTTGTCTGGTCTTTTAAATGTCATGTCTGACTTAACGCAAATAACAAGAAAATAGAAATATAAGAACAATATTTTTTTTACACTTAGGATTTTACATACCTTCATCCCACATTCAACTTCCCAGTAATTAGCTATGAATTTAAGAGTGCAATAAACATATATATAATGCCTAGACTTAGAATAATTTTCATGTTTTAAATGGTGTATTTTAGATATTTAAAAATATTTTTATTTCAGTTTTACACTTCTTACATTATTACAAGAATGTCTGCTTTTATTTAATCTAACCTCTTGGAATTTTTTCATGAGAAAATGTTAGATCAATATCTTTCTAGGAACCTATTCTTAACAGTAGGATGTTAGGCTGGTAATATCTATCAGTACACTACTTGGTATTATTCAGAGAGGTAACAAGAAAATTGTTGCTTCCTGAGAGGTATCAGTTGCCTTTGACTTGTCATAGTTCAAATCTGTAGATATATGAACAAACAGAAGAATGGACATTAGTTCCCTTTGCACTACTTTTGGGGATATCTAGAATTGGAAATAAAGCTAGGCATTACTCATGCTGTTTTTCAATAACTGTCTACAATTCTGTACTGCCTTTAGTAGAACTGTCTTCTCTAAGACAACCTAAAGGTTCTATTCAACAGGAAGGCAAATAATCTACATTTACTAATTATCAAAGTGATGTAAGAGATAGTGTGTATACATATAAATACAAATCAATGAATACCTAAGTGTATATTTATAAATATTTATAGTCATATATATCTTCCTGACTTAAGGCTGCTTTATCAAATTAGATGTACTCATAGTATGTGGAGAAAGGAGGCTAATATACCTATGAGTCTGCTCTCCGTGTCTTTGACAGGTGATGGCAATCATAAATTTGAACAAAGGCAAATTTAAAATTTTCTACTAGGGATATGTGCAGCCTACTCTTTTGGTTACTAGTTGAATAAAATAAAAATAAAATAAAAACAGCTATGCAGAAAAAGAACAGTGTCCTTGCAAGCAAACTGAACATCTCAGGGGCATGTGTTGGCAGCAAAAGCAGACAATTAGCTACGCGGTGTGTTACCAAGACTTCAGCCAACAGAGTAAGGAAAATGTTGTCCATCTCATCTACTCACCACTTGTGAGACTGCATCTGGAGGACTATGTGCATTTTTTTTTCTCCCCAGTACAAGAATGACATTGGAAATTGAAATAACTGAGCAAGTCCAGTAGAGAGCCACATAAAGAATTTGAGATATCTTTTACTTGAAGAAAAATTGAGGTAATATATATATATTTTTTTTTTGTCTAAAGGAAGATTTTACTGAGATATACAAGTGCCCAAGAGATTATATGAAAAAAAACAACTGTGACAGTCCTCAGAAGTGCCTAGTGACACAATAAAACATGACTGACAGAAGTTAGAAGGGAAACTCTGAGACAACTCTGATTAAAGTGATAAAGGCTCCACCCCACCCCTCCACCTCCTCCCTCTTCCCTCAGCCCACACTGGATCAGTTTCCCCAGCGAGGCCATGAAGCCTCAGAATCCACATCACTTGATACTTTCCAAAAACATCTGGAAAAGGCTCTAAATGTAGATTAATATATAGGGTGGTCCTGCTTTCAGCATGATTTCAGATTAGAAGACAATTAAAGGTCCCTCCTAAACTAAGTTAGTTTATGATTGTGTATCTCCTGCGCTACAAAAGTAGCATGAAGATTCTAACAAAGTCTGGGTTTTCACTGCAAAAGACAGACTTTTTATTGATACAGCCACAGGATTTCAAGAGCTTTTATGTCTAAGGGGAAATGATCATAAGTGTGTGGGATAGTCTAAAAAGTGATCCAGAAATATTTTGAAGGGTTTCTTTGTATGTACTATCAAAACATATTCCTGGTGAGAATAAAATTTCTGAGCAAGTGTCTGAGTATGGCCTTTTTTCCCTTGTTTGTTTTTATTTTGGGGTGATGATGGAGAATACTGTGACTAGGACAAAAAGATCCCAATAACAACATGAAAAAAATTAAACTGATATAAAGAAATACAGCCAAAAATGCTGCACTGAAAACATATTTAATTATTAAGGTCATTATGTGAGTAAGAACAGGACTTAGATTTCTGTCTCACTACTATCTTTCCCATGATGAAAATTCAGGTGAAAAAAAAAATCTTTAAGAGCTATGTGAATGCATAAAAGTATTTGTTATCTTCTGTTGAACTGAAGACACATTAAAAACATTTACCTAACTATATTTTAAAATTTCACAATAAGCACAGTTTTAACTATATTTTAAACTTTAATAGATTTAGCTAACTGAAGAATAATGTTAGAAAACAGTAACAGAAAAGGAAATCTCTTTGTGGTTTAAAGCATTGCTGTGTTTATTAATTTTTGAGGTGTTTGTTCAGATGATAATTTCTTTAGATCAGAATTGACAATTTGAATGTACATGTAAAAGCAATTGCTAGTGCAACCAGGAGTGTTGATTTTTCTTTCCTGTATGACATGAGTATATGACAATCTTTTTCCAAAGGATGAGTGGCACTCTTGAGTCAAGCTAGTCCCTTCATCTAGTAGAATTTACAATAGAAATCTTTAAGTTTTATGTAACTCTTCAAAGATGCTTCAAAGAAAACTTTGTACCTCAACCTTGGATTGGAAAATTCTTTCATAGATTCAAAATAATGAGCTTTTTCTTCAGAAGTTGGTCTGGATACTTGTCTTTAAATGATGTTCTAATAGTTGCCTCATTATCTAGAAAAGGTTCCCCTGAGATTTTGTCACCAACTAAAGCCAGAATTATTTTCTTGATGAATGTAACAGGGAAGAAAATTTCCATTAATATCTCTGTCTTGGTTATGATCTATGACGCGGCTTAGACCACACCAAAGTGATGGCAGGCAATGGCATTCCTGAATGTATCTCATAGTTTGGCATTACTTAGACACAGCATCAGAGACAGAAACATTAAGACCTTTGAGACATTTTTAGGAGGATGTAAGACTGCAATGATTTAAAATATCTAGAGTTTAGACCAAAAATGTGGTATCCTGTGTACTAATTGTAATTCTAGTCCTGAATATGCCTTCCAATCACACTGTTTCAACACAATTCTCTTCATAGACACTTCCTTGGGATTATCATGAGAGCTGTTATTAGTTAAGCACTGTCCCTGAATATCAATACTTCCTCACTGTCAGCCTCCATTGTTATCAATTATCTGGGTTTCATTCACATAGAGAACAAAAGCTGGCTAGATGGCTAAAGCATT
Source organism: Numida meleagris (assembly GCF_002078875.1). Taxonomy (NCBI): domain Eukaryota; kingdom Metazoa; phylum Chordata; class Aves; order Galliformes; family Numididae; genus Numida; species Numida meleagris. The sequence goes on along the minus strand of NC_034409.1, from coordinate 139,558,729 downwards.
AAAAATTCCACTCTGTGAAATTTCAAAAGTAACACTGAATGAGACTGAAGGGAATAATTGATTTTCTGATCCAAATTCAGGGCCACATTTAAGGGTCAGACATGGATTATCCCACACAACAACAAAAAAGATAAAGGCAAAATAAGCTGCTTCTGATTTCCTCATGCCATTCTCAGATTAGTGCCATACTGGCGTTCTGTGTGATTTACATTTTGCCCAGTACCAAACAAAGTCCAGTTTTTTGTGTTTTTTTTTTTTTCTTTTTTTTCCCCTGAACTCAAGAGTTTTAGAAGCATGTTTTATCTTTTGGGTCTCTTTTTATGTAACAATACATCTTTGTAACATATAATTGTTCTACTCATCTAAAGTAGTGACAGCATGTCTTACAGTATCTTCAGTTGTCAAGCTTTTGATTGTGTATAGGATACATTCTGAAAGACTGTTAAGTTTGTGATTATGTTTGGACACATGCTTAGTTGCAGTTATGTCTAAAATAATATGCTACCTGAGCTGCTGTAAAAACAAGAGGGAAGAAACAAAATTCTTCAGTACCATCTTTTCATGTTTACTAACATTCAATTTTAGTTAGCATATGAATAGGCAACTCATATAAAATATTTCCCTCTTATGCTATTATATCTAATTTCCTTATCTCTTCTCTGGTCTTGGTTTTGGTCTAGCCTCTGATGCTAATATCAAATTTCTCTACCTTTATATTCTGGAATATTAAAGCATGTCTGAAATAATTTCTTGATAGACAATATCACAAAACAGTATGATTCACTAGGTGAGCAATGGCTAATTTATAACACCATCCATGTCTTTGCAAACTTTGTTCTAGGAATTCTGGAATGAATGGTATTTCTAAAATTCTTTTCCTTTTCACATGTCTGCTCTGAAAAGTTCCAATAAAGTGACACATGCATGGTCATTAGCTTTCTGGACTCCTTTTGAGTCATATTTTTATGTTCTGCTGCTATTAAAATGGCAAATTAATTCATGTTTCTGTTAATTTTCTCATAATGTGAAACCATCAATAATATAGTTACCATAGTATAGTTACAAGAATTGCTGTACTTCACAGTTTTCATTCTGTCTTCTTCTATAAAAACATAAAAACTCCTCTACTGGGCAATGAGAATGTTTGATTTCATCTATTTTAATTCTTTCTTGGTTGCAGGCAGAGTAAACATTAAAAAATAAGGTAAACAAAGAATTATAAATAGCAAACTTAGTGTCACAAGTTTTTTGACTGATGCAGTCTTCCAGCTATGGCAATCAATGATTTAAATGCTTCTCAAAATAGAGATTATACCTAACCTCTGTTTTTAATAGATAACAAAGACTTCTTCTCTCTGAATTTGCCTAATCCTTTTAAAAACCTATTTACAGTTCTAACATTTTCAACATTTGGCAGCTATGAGCTCCACAGTGTAATTATACATCAGACACAAGTTAACCAATTTCATTTGCTCTAAATTTCGTGCTTGATAATTTCAGTCATCCCTTTTTTTTTTGTTTGTTTTCTTTTGGCTTTCATATGACAGAGTACATAATCATTTTCTATTCAGTTTCAACTCTATTTTATTTTCCCCAGAATTCTCATACCCCTCACTATTTATGTCTTTTCCTGAGATCTTCAGACTACAGTTGTACCCTGTTTCCTGTCATTGTTTATTCTTTTTGTTTATCCACTTCTAATCAGAGGATTTATTAACACTGAATTGTCTCTTCTGTTTTATCATTCAGCATTATGAAACACTTCCCCATTTAGCACTCCTATTTAAATCTCACATTTTAATACAGCAATATACATGGTTTATGTGGCAAGTTTTTGGCAGAGTGGGGCCATGAGAAAAGAGGCTGATTCCAAAAAGAACCCACCTCTGGCCACAGCTGAGCCAGTGAGTGATGCTGGTTTTTTCTCTGGAAGAGCAGAATTAAGAAAGAAAAAACTGCAGTGGAGCAGCAGGTAGGAGAGGAGTGAGAAAACATAGAGAAAAACAGCCCTGCAGCCGCCAAGATCAGTGAAGAGGGAAGGATGTGTTCCAAGCACTACAGAAGAAGTTCCCTTGCAGCTCGTGGACAAAATCATGAAGAACTGAAACCAGCCAGAAGTCAGTGTAGAATCAATTCAGGAAGGACAGCGTCCTATGGGAGGTATCCTACGTTGAGCAAAGGAAAAGAATGTCCATGAAGGAGCAGCAGAGATAAAGTGCTATGCGCTGGCCGTAACCACCATTTCCTGTTTCTCTGTACTTTTTGAGGGAAAAAGGGAGAGACTGGATGCAGGGGAGGGGTTTTTAGTTTGCTTTTAGTTTCTCACTGCTCTAGTCTGTTAGTTAAAATAAATTGCAATAAATTACATTAGTCTCCCTTATGCTGAGTGTATTTTGCTCATGGCAGTAATTGAAGAGTGATCTCCCTGTCTTTATCTCACCCCGTGAGCCATTTATTTTTCATATTCCCCCCCCCCCCCCCTTTTTTTTTTTGGTGAAAGAGAATGAGAGAACCGTTTGGTGAATCTTAGCTACCTATCGCTGTGAAACTACTTCAAGCAATCACATTTTTTTATGAAATATACATAATTTCCCCCCCAAAATTCATTTTTTTTTCAATCACCTATGAACATAGATATTATGAGTTTTAGCAGATATTCTGGTGGGATTCCAGGACTGATAAACAATACTGAAGGTTAATCCCTTATCGTCTACATTTTCCCCTTCATTCTTTTATTAACAGATGTCTTAGATCATGAGAATTCTACTTCCTTAGCAGAAATTGGTGTAATTTTCCTGAAAGACTTTTGAAAGCACCTTGATTCACTAGTTTGTTGATTCTTTAAAAACTAATGAATACGTGAGGTATGACTTCCTTGCACAAATTGAAGAGTATTCCTCTTCCACGTATCTGATTTGTTCATAAATACACTATTTGTTTTCATTTTTTTGCACCAATACGTGACAGTATTCTACAAATCATCACTGAAGATCTTTTTAGTACTGTCATTCTTGAGTATCAAGGATGGTTTGAACTGTGAACCATAGGCTGATATTATACACTTAATCAGAGGTTAATATTTCAGACGTATCAATTCAGGGAGGCATATCTGTGATTCAGAGATTCATAGTTTAATCTTTTATGTTTCTATAAGTATGATCTGTATCATATTCTGAGATCTTACATCTGAGGTTTAAAATATCAGACAGATTGAGTTGGACAGTAGGGAATCACCTTCACAAGGCTGTTAAATTTTGTCATTTTTATTTTGTATTATTCATGAACTATATTATACTTCTGAATGACCTTCTTGTTTAATAGTCACTCATAAATGATAAACTCAAACATCTTGTTACAAACTATAGTAATACCCAAAACATCTGCAAGAACCTGTTTTATTTGGACATGAAAATATAACTCTTTTTTTTCAAAGAATATCTGCATTTTTTTCTTCAGACGAGACCCTGAAAACCATAGAGACCATACAGGAGTTCTTTTACACTTTTGAAATCCCTTTTAGCTATTCATGTTTGATAATTGCTGTTAATATTTCAAATATTAAGGAATAAATTCTTCACTGATGCTATGTCAGTGTAACCTGGCCCTATCTGTACAGGTTAATTTTCATTTGTGACAGAAGAAATTTTATGGAAGCATGGAAACTTCAAAGACCATTAAACCAAGATGCACAACATTATGGATGCAAAGATTCAGGAAAAGGCAGTTTTGTCAAAGCTAGGGGGTAATTAATGCAAATCCCTAGACTTTAAAGCAGGTAAATGAGCGTGAAAGCCTCACCCATTTCTGCAAATGTGCATATACTGGTTTGTTTTGGTTAAAGAGTTTGACAAAGAGATCTACAAATATGGTCTATGACAGGAATAAGACAGATTTTCTAGATTTTCCAGACTGTGAACTAGATTGCGTGATCTATGTAAGTACAGTTAATATTAATGAGAATGAAGTAGGAAGAAAGTCTGAAGCTTAATAAATGATATTGGGAGAATGAAATATACTGGCATTCATGTATAAATAGTAGAAATCCAAGAGACTTGAGACATTCATGTGATTCCTGTCTGAAGTCAAAACTTTGACTACTTTTATTATTTAATCAAAAGGTATAGCAACTAGTAAATGATGATATGCAGAAAATACATTTACCTTTTTTCTTTATATTATCTATATCATTTTACTTTTAATAAATATAAGAGAGTAAAAACATATGCATTAAAAGAATACATGTAGAGATAATTTCCAAAAGGAAACTCACTTTAAAGCAAGTTAATATTTTTTTTGTTGTGCATGTGGCATAGAAATATTGCCAATTACGCATATTTTCTTCATGGAGAAAGTTACATTATCCCAGAATTTACCAATAAACCACATGAAGCTTGCATATTTATTTATTTATTTATTTATTTATTTATTTATTTATTCATTCATTCATTCATTCATTCATTCATTCATTCATTCATTCATCGATTCTTTGTTTTCTTCTCTCTTTCAGTACAGATACCAAAGGTAGAATGTCAGGATACAAGCCATACAGACTTTGAAAACTCTTCTTGAAACCTGATCTAGTGCTTTTTCTAGAGTTTGACAACCCTGACCATGGCAGTAGAGTTGAAACTATATGATCATTGAGGTCCCTTACAACCCAAGCCATTCTGTGTTTTTTTCTGATTCTATGACTCTATATACACTGAAGTTATTAATACAGGGATTCAACTTCGGCTAGTCTATTATGTCCACAACTGATTACAGATTTTAGAATCATCCTCTGGAAACTGGTTGCTTCCTTAGTAAAATTAAAGCTGTTGTTGGAATGTTGCTAGAAAGCATAGTTTCTCTGGTATAGAAAGTTTCCAGATGTCTGGGATGAGAGATGATTTGAGGATTTAGGCAGAGATCAAAATGAGTTGCTGATATAGTCAATTATGGCTCTTTAAATACTGTTCCAGACCCTGCAAAGTGATGTAACTGCTCTACAGTAATGCCACTAATCTATTGTGACCCATACCTCATAAACAATGCATATTAAAAGTCAGATGAATGGCTACTTCCTTAGTACACTCTGTACAGCTGCTAAGTATAAGGCTCTGTTAGACACATGTCTCATGTGTTGGTGAATAGCATTCTTGATATCTTAATTACTTCTTAGTTCTTAATTGTAAAAGAAATCCTCTGCATAATTTTGAAGAAGGTATGATGATCATAGCATGGTTTGAGATCCTTCTATGCTCTGTTGGATTCCATACTAATTTATGACTGATGTGATTTATGGACAAGAATTATTCCTGCCAGAGTCACAGAGTTCTAATTCAGTCCTATCTGTCTACAATAATCTGACTACTTCCAGCTTTGGCTCTCTGAACAATAGACATTGATATAAAAAGTGTTGCATAAAATCAATGCTTAAAATAAATTGGTACTTTCAGAGGATGATTCACCTGACTAAAAAACACGTTATATACTGTCCTGAAGATGTCTTTCTCTGCTTTGATTGTTAGATAACAACTTGAGACTTTATGTATAATTCTATCCAAAAACTAGATTAGATTAATTTCCCCTTCATATGTGGCCTTCATCACTCTACCGCATGCTCCTCGGAGGAATGAGAATATTACATTCTTGTAATTTATATGAAACTCAATCATAAGCTTCCAGATGCTTTCAGATTGTACCATGATTCATAAACCTGTTTTGGATATTATTACTTCCTTTATTCCATCTTCAACAACAAATTTTAAGATATGCATTCCTTTTAATAAGCTGATTCGTACCAGGTGCCAATTTACTTGCCTTATTTTAAGAAAACAAATGACAAAGAAAGTTAATGATGGAAAACTGCACCACTGGGAGGTCAAAGAATTTATTTTCTGACACAGTCTCATTAGATGAGGCAGTATACACCAAGGGTGGCATTGATTACCATAGCCTCTGTACTCTTAAAGGTTAATAATGAGGATAATTAGGTGACCTGTTGGAACTGGGTAATATTCAATTGAGACAAGTGACAGGTGACTGTAGTTATTAAAAAAAGAATAGAGACAAACTCTCTAACATTGTCACTTATTGAAAGTTGCTGTCATGGTTTTGTGATTTTTCAGTTATTGGTATTCCACATCATAACATCATGTAGTGGATGTACCTGGTTCTCAGAAGAGAAGGACTACTGCAGTCCCCATGGTACTTTGCTCCTCTGTTACCATTTTCCAGACGGAGGGAAAAGATAAAAGCTCGCAGTATAAAAACTTGCAGATCATGAGACCTCGTCCCTTTTTTTGCTGTCTCTCATCTTGGCAGCACCTCGCTCTCCAGCCATCTTATTGTCGGTAGTAGAGTAAGGCCTACCTTGATTTTGGGACATTCTCTCTCTCTGTATTGGATTTACCAGCTTAAACTGTAATTATATTGCATTATAGTGTGTTGTTTGGCATTCTGATATCTTATTTAGTAAATTAGTTTGTTTCTCCTCAGATTGTTGCTGCTGTTCTTTGCTCTCAGGAGCAAAGGGCCCGTGGGTCCCCCGTCCCCTTCGTCACGGAACCGGGCCGAACGCCTGTAAACCATTGACAGTTGCCTAAAAAGGGAACTGAATGAAACTTCAGCTGCCTTTTTTCAGAAAGCATTATTTGACATCTTTTAGTGTTTCACTTTATCAGTAATCTTTTGCCCCAAATATATTGTCTATAGAAAAGATTAGCAAGTAAGGCTTAGGAATATATACTATGGTAGAAATTTTAAAATGTTGGTTACATATTAAAAACTGCAATTTTGAAAGCAACCCACAAGTTTATTTTGACAGCACGATTCTACAGTAAGAGTAAGGGATAATAGCATAGGTTTCATTAGAAGCCTTTTCATACTAAAAATATTTCATCAATGAAATTAAATGCATAGAGTTGCTGGAGAAGAAATTTATTATTATGTCTTTTAGATTTAGGAATTTAAACATGGAAACTAAAACAAGTAGAATCATAGAATCATAGAATTAGCTAGGTTGGAAAAGACCTACAAGATCATCCAGTCCAACTATCCACCTACCACCAATAACCCCACTAAACCACGTCTTTCAACGCTATATCTAAATGTTTCTTGAACACTTCCAGGGATAGTGACTCAACCACCTCCCTGGGCAGCCCATTCCAGCACCTGATCACTTTTTCAGAAAAGTAGTGTTTCCTAATGTCCAACCTAAATCTCCCCTGGTGCAACTTGAGGCCATTCCCCCTCGTCCTGTCACTAGTTACAAGAGAGAAGTGCCTGACTCCCGCTCACTACAACCTCCCTTCAGGTAGTTATAGAGAGCAATAAGGTCTCCCCTGAGCCTCCTCTTCTCCAGACTGAACAATCCCAGCTCCCTCAGCCGCTCCTCATCAGGCTTGCGCTCCAGACCCCTCACCAGCTTCATCGCCTGCTCTGAACACACTCCAGGGCCTCAATGTCTTTCTTGCAGTGAGGGGCCCAAAACTGGACACAGTACTCAAGGTGCAGCCTCACCAGGGCTGAGTACAGAGGGACAATGACTTCCCTACTCCTACTGGCAACACTGTTCCTGATACAAGCCAGGATGCCACTGGCCTCCTTGGCCACCTGGGCACACTGCTGGCTCATGCTCAGCCAAGCATCGACCAACACCCCCAGGTCCGTTTTCTCCACACAACCTTCCAGCCACTCTGCCCCAAGCCGGTAGCGTTGCCTAGGGTTGTTGTGGCCAAAGTGCAGGACCCGGCAATTGGTCTTGTTGAACCTCATCCCATTGGCTTCAGCCCAGAGATCCAGCCTGTCCAGATCTCTCTGTAGGGCCTTGCTTCCCCCAGGCAGATTGACACTTCCTGCCAGCTTGGTGTCATCTGCAAACTTACTGAGGGTGATCTCAATGCTCTCATCCAGGTCATCAGTAAAGATATTGAAGAGGACAGGCCCCAGCACTGACCCCTGGGGAACGCCACTGGTGACCAGTCGCCAGCTGGATTTAACTCCATTCACCACCACTCTCTGGGCCCAGCCCTCCAGCCAGCTCCTTACCCAGCAAAGAGTGTACCTGTCCAAGCCACAGGCTGCCAGCTTCTCCAGGAGAATATTGTGGGAGACAGTGCCAAAGGCTTTCCTGAAGTCTAGGTAGACCACATCAACAGCCTTTCCCTCATCCACCAGACGGGTCACT